>NW_024100608.1:0-362428 GCF_016545835.1 Crotalus tigris
AACTACGCTCAGATAGACAGGGAGGCTCTGGCTGTTGTTGCTGGAATTAAAAAATTCAACGATTTTCTATATGGCAGGCATTTCACGGTCTTCAATGACCATAAGCCTCTGCTGGGACTGTTTACCACACGTAAGCAGACTCCCCACATCATTTCCCCTAGAATGCTTAGGTGGTCTATTTTTTTGTCTGCATATGATTTTTCATTACTCCACAAGCCTGGGAAAGAAATGGGCCATGCTGATGGCCTCAGTAGGTTGCCTCTGCCAGTAGTAGAAGCTGACCCCGCGCCAGCTGTCAACATTCTATCAATCCAAGCCTTGACCGAGCTCCCTCTTAGTGCCAGGGATGTTACCGCTGAAACGGCGGGGGGGTAAATAAAAAGTTAAACCGGTGTAAAGGGTAAAAATTGAAAGTAAAAAAACATCGTAATAATCACACACTTCACGTGTACGCTCTGGTCCTGTCCGGGTGGCCTGAGCACTGCCCTAGTCCTGAGTTTCAGAGTTTATGGTCCAAAAGAAACGAACTGTCCCTTTCTCAGGGTTGTCTGCTTTGGGGAAACAGAGTTGTCATTCCCACCTCAATGAGGACTAGGGTCTTAGAATCCCTCCCCGAGGGTCATCCTGGCATTGTTCGTATGAAGGCTCTTGCACGAAGCCACTTGTGGTGGCCTGGTTTAGATAAAGATATTGAGGCTAAGGTACACGCATGCCACATGTGCCAACGATCTCGCCCAGAGATGCCCCAAGCTCCTGTGCATAAATGGGAGGAAACACAGTCCCCATGGTCTAGGGTGCACAGTGACTACGCTGGGCCCTGTCAGGGCCAGTTCTTCTTGGTCCTTGTTGACAGCCATTCAAAATGGCTTGAGGTTGTGCCTGTCTCATCCACCACCACTGCAAAGACTATTCAGGTACTGAGGGGGATTTTTGCTGCACACGGGCTGCAGATGTCATTGTGTCCGACAACGGCCCTCAATTCACTTCCTCCGAATTCCAAGCTTTCTTACAGGCAAACATGATTCGTCATGCCACGTCTGCACCCTTCCACCCGTCCACCAACGGTATGGCTGAACGTATGGTGCGCATCACAAAGGACACCTTGAAAAGACTCACCTACGGGGACTGGCATCACAGTGTTGGCTGACTTTTTCCTATGATCGCACCACACCGTACACTTCTACAGGGAGAAGTCCAGCTGAACTTCGTTGGGGGCGCCAACTTACTACTAGACTTGACCGGTTGCATCCGGACAGACTGCCTTCTTCTACCTCACATCCTAGGGCACCTAGACAACTACTTGTGGGTGCCCCGGTTTGGGCTCGCAATTACGGGCCTGGTCCTACATGGGTCCCCGCGTCTGTGTCCAGGATCACAGGTCCTCTCTCCTACGAGGTTGCCCTGGACAACGGTCGTGTCCTACGTCGGCACATCGACCAACTTCGCTCTAGGCGAGACTTTTCTGCTGAGACTCCTGGGTCTTTTCCAGGGGGGGAGGGGGACCCGTTGGAGCAAAGGGAAGGGCAAGAGCACTGACCAACTCACAGAGTGGAGCCACAAACGGTGTCCCAATGTTCTGCAATTGCTCCGAAAAGAAAGTCAGGAGACTTAACCCACACAACAGGCATCCACGCCTACTCCAGCCAGGGAGTCACCCCGGGGGCATACTCACTTTCCACACACATCACACAGCACTCCAGTCATGGAGGATACCCGGGGGCATCCCAACAAATCATTCCCCGAAAGAGAGCTGGCACACAATCCCCAAGGTTGGCCTGACCTTACCCCAAATCCTACAGGGGGTCAAACATACACAGAGTTAGTCGAGGAACCAAGTCCCGCCTACAACAACCCTAGCACAAATCAGGGAACACCTGAGTTTTGGGAAAGTACAGAAACCCACACGAGCCCGAACACAGAATGGGGTTCAGGGGATGGACAGCCTCCTGACAGGTCTTGGACTGACCTAGGAGGTTCTACAGAGACGCCCAGCAGCGGCTATCACTTCAAGGGGCCTGAGGGTCTACAGCTAGGTAGGTCAACAAGGTCACAAAGTAACAGAAGCCCTGGCCTGACGAGCCCGGTGGGCAAGCAAGCAGGCCAGGCATCGGGGCACAGTCCTTGGAAGACACCAGGGCACAATAGAGAGAACAGGCTCACGCCTCCCTCAAGTCAGGGGACTTATGCCAGTAACCCAGAGCTAAGAAGGTCACAGAGAGCAAAGAAATCTCCTAAGTATCTAGAAGATTACATAACATTGCTGGCAAGGCAAAAGCCAGTAATCAGTGGGAGCACTGGGGAGCAAAATGTCATATAAAATACATGTTGTAGGTTGGTAGTAGTTTTAGCCCGGGGGAAAGGGCGTGTTAGTCCCGAGCCCCCCCCCCACATTGACAAACGGCTCGGGCGTTTGAAGCAAAGTCCCGGGCAGGTGGCAAAGCTGCCCGGGCCCAGAACAGGCTGTCGCCAGCGCCGTGCGCACATGCGCGGGAGCGCTGGCGCGGGGAAAAGGTAAACCATTTACACACTGGGAGTTGCCTATAATAGAGGCATCCTGCGAGGCGTCCTGGGCGAGGCTGTGAAGCCATCTTCCTGAAGTGAACGCTGAATAAATGAATACTGAGAACGTCTCAGTGCTTTCTGTGTCGTTTTACCGCCACGGACTCAACAACTAGCATATGTTCTGGAAAATAAAGTTTGTTGGAAAAATATTGCTATTGAAAAAACAGTCTTTCTCATATTGGAAAAAATACACTCTTACATGGTTAGGCCTAAGTAGGGTAGACCCCTTTGAAAGAATAGACCCCTTTGAAAGAGGGGTCAAAGAGGCCATCTATGTCAAACTTGAACAGCCTTCTTTCAACAGAGGTGGGGGGAAATCCGACATCATCTATCTCCAGTCTACAATACAGTCCTTTCAACAGTTACAAGAAGGCTCCACACCCATTTGCATTACTCAGGTGACCCTGAAGACACAGATAAGCTTCCGGGTAGCACTAACAACTTGCTAAAAGAATGCAAATGAACAGCTGTCTGCAAGGAATATAAATCCTTTCATTCTCCATCATCTAGTCAGAGCTGAAGAAGCTTCTTGGATGAGAAGCGATACATCTTCAAAGAAAAACAAGAAAGTCCAGTTGTCTCATGAAAAAGCATCTTTGGGATAACTAACACCTGGATGACTGAGAATCTCCATAGATGTAGGCCTAAGTAATTTTTTAATACATTGTTCAGTGTAATTTTTGTTACAGATGCTAAGAAAGTTAAACTGTTAATATGTCCTCCTTATCGCCCACCTGCTCCTGTTGTCCTCTTTTCCGATTGTTGGTGTCCTCTTTTGCTTGTTCAGATATCTGGTAAACTTAATATTGATAGACATGTGGAAAAATGTAGGTGACAAACTAGAAGCCTTAAGCTGCCCCTGATTGTTCAATCCTTGAGAGAGCATTCAAGGGAGCAAATGAGCTGTAGGAGCAAAGAAGAGCAAGTTTCTAGAAAAATAATTCCAGAAAAAAGGCTTTGTATTGCAGAGGAAAAAAAGAAAGCAGGAAGCTGATTGAACAGGGGGAGGTAGGCAGCCTTTCGGATTGAAAAAGATAATCCTTTTTCTGGTAGAACAGCATATATAGTATCATCTGCATCTAACAGCAATAGTCAAGTATCATCTCATTTGTGTAACAAGAAGGCAAATCTGAATTTAAGGCAAAATTGGCAAGAATCTTTGCTACAATACTCTTAGAAACTGTAAAAAAAAGCTATTTCAGTTTAAAGATAATTTTTCAGGAATAATAATAATTCAACACTATGCACGTTTGGCTCTTCTTTAACATCATTGGACATAAACAGTATACTCTTACATGGTATATGAATTGGAAGAGAAAATGGGAGCCACCTTCTTCCCCATCTGTGTTGTTACTCAGTTCATCTCTTCCTGTGAGTTTCACAGGATGACAGAATCTCATTGGCCACCTTCAGTGCAAGAAATAGCCTCCCTTAGGATTTGTGCTCATATTTTTCCCCATCCTGAAGAAGTCATGAAATTAATATTATTGATCCTTAAAAATTGCTGGTTCTCTTTATAGGATATATAAGAAAGAGATCATCTAAGAAAAAGCTCACAGGATCACTTGTTCTATTCATATGTTATTAGATAGTCAGATCTCTTTCTCGTTGAAGCAGTGATGAGCCTTCAGTCCGAATGATGGTGATCTAGTTCTCTTTTGTCCTGACATTTCACTAGCAGCTGTGAGCTGCTTTGTGAGGTACCTCTCAGTATCTCATGTTGTACGCTTTTTTCTAGAGTTTCTCCAATTATACACCATATTTTCAGCAAGTAGTGTCCCTCTTTCCTTCTTCCTCCAAAATGGTCCTCAAAGAATTTCTGTTTGAGTGTGTGTGAAATTGACAATATAATCCCATAAATTAGAGTCACTGTTGTCATTTCAAAGAGGATCTTCCCACCTCTGTCTCTTTTACTATATTATTAAGCATTAGTTCAAGTTTTTTCTTGTTTTTAAGAAGTGAATAAAGTAGATTTCAATTAATAGTCTATAAATGTTTTGGTATTTACAGTAGTGTTTTGTAAGACTTGTGTGTGTCTCTATGTGTGTAATGTGACTTGTCATAATTTTTTAGTTCCCCATCCACTATTTCTTGTTATTATTATAATATTATGGACATAATTACATGAATAGCTTTAGCAGAAATACTAGTTTCTGATCTGTGTTTGTAATTCCTGCAATGATTTCAAGGTGCTATTTGATTTGTTTTAGCTAGGGTAATTTTACAGAAAGATATCATGCTGTATTGTACAAACATGTGGATTGCAAATGTAATAGTATTATGAAATAAAACAGTGATTTTTGAGTTTCATTTCCAGATTATGAGCCATGCAAAAATAGTAACCTATCTGTGGGGTAAGAATATAAAACTAGATTTAAAATAAGTGCCATATATAGAGTTTGTGTTTAATGCTCAATAAAAACAGATGTAGCTGCCATGAATGAGATCAGGCTATCCATCCAATGTTGTCTACTATGACTTCAATAGTATCTATTGAAATTTTCTTACCTTTTAACTGATGGAACTTGAGATCATCTACATGTAGGTAGTGTTTTCTAGCACAATGGCTCCTCAATCATCTACTAACACATTGTAAAAGCTCTGCTTATGAGCAACTGTTTTCATCTTAATATTACAATATATAGGTTTCCTAATCTAATATTAGTTTTAATTGTCCCTTTTAGATAATGCCCGCTTTTATCATCTATTGATTCTACTTAGGAAACTATAGAATTGTTGCAGGCTATATATACGGAGACTCCCACTTTGTTTGGCTAGGCAGCTGATGGCTATTCTCATCCTATCTTTTCTTGTTTTACTAAACACACTTGTTAAATAATCTGTTCCCATTCAATTTAGTTTTATCTTTCTTTTGGCATACAGAAAGTCAGCAGTGCACTCACTTAAACATTATCAGTTCTTTCAACAAACATTCATTCATTCATTACATCTGACCACAGATTATTTGTTACTTTTCTATCAGCATTTGCACATCTTAAAATTTCATAGTCTTTAACAAGCATTCTATCAAATTCACTAATTCATCTATTTTCTCCAGGTTTTTGCCACTGATGTCAAGCTTTAGTCTCTCAACTATAGTCAATTATTATCTGAATTCAAGTACTTCCCAAAAATGAAATCAAAGCTACCTTAAAAGGACACATACAGTAATTAAATTGCTTACATGATAATATAATTACACTGGAATTTATAAGCCAAAATAGTTTGAAGTTGAATACAAAGTTTAGAAGAAACTCCTACACTTTAACCTGTAATGGAGGTTTAATAGATTTCAAAGTGGACAATAAGAACTTTTTGTATTGCATAATACTAATGCTAAATATTAATATATATATATCTGCTTCAATATAGTTGTGAAAAAACTGTTGTGCATTGCAAAAGAACACAGTTGAGAAAGAAAAAATGTTCCTACTCAAATCACCACCTACTTGTACTTAGCTGCCTTACAAATCTGTGCACACACAAGGTTATTTGTGCTTTTCAAAACAACAGGACAAGTAATGTAAGGTAATAGAAGATTATACTGCTTTTTCTAAAAAAAATAGACTATTTGTTCTCTATTAATACTTTAAAATGATCCTTTTCCTGTTTATATATTCTTTTGAATGCTGACACTTCAGAAACGGATGAAGTTGTGTGTGGCCACCTTTTCCTGTATATCTCAATATGAACTGCACAGTCCACACTGATAGGATTAATAATTATATATGAGAATCCAGGTTTATATCTTGTGCAGAAAGAATATGGAAGATTTTAATCTAGAGTGCCAGTTAGTCATGGAAAACTACAATTGTCAGGAAAAAAACATTTGGTGGGGAGGCTCACAGAAAATGTCTAGATATTAATTGATAGTCCAGTGACAGGATAATAGGCCCTTGAGATGATTTCTCCATGTTCCTACTATTCTACATATTACATAAGAAAAGACATCAAGCTCAGAGGTGTGGGTTGCCATCTCCAATATCTGGCTTTGTTGGGTTTACCCTTCATTCTGACGTGCATATCTTCAGGGAAGATTAGGTTTGTCATAGCTTGAATTTGTTCCACAATCCTCCTTCCAAGTAGAAGCCATAAGTAGGTCTTTTAGCCAGAACTCCATTTTTCTGACTGGTTGAAATTTCTTCAATAGAAGCTCAGTTCTATTTTGTGAGTCCTTGGAAAGTTGCTGAGGTATCTAGCACTGGATGTGAATAGAAAAGGAATGGCCTCAGGTCTCCCGATTTCTCATTTCTTGAAGGTGTATTTTCTGGTTTGTTGATCTTGGGTGACTTTCCCTGGTCCAAACACAAGAATTGACAGTGGACTCTTCTTTCTCCTTTGATCAAAGCCTTTTTCAAATGTTTTTCACGAATAAGTATCATTTAATTAACCAGCAGATGAAACTGCTCACATTAGCTCCATTTCCCTGTAGCTTTATTTCTGCTATTCCCCAACTTTCATGCATTGACCGAAGAGAAATTGTACCTTCATCAATGATACTTGAACATGTCTAGTGTACCCCACACAACAGAGAGCCTGTCTAAAACTGGAGCACTAAAGAATGTAATTGCCCTGCAGATCGTGTGATGGGACCAAATAGAACCGGGGTGTCAAACTCACAACGCCATGTGATGTGTCGATGTATCACAACTTTTTTTCCATTGCCAGCAATGAGGTGGGCATGGTTTCACTATGACACATCTGGCCTGTGGGCCAGCAGTTTGACATCCCTGAAATAGAAGAACAAGTGAGAGAGCAGCCTTGTGTGAACATAAGAATATTAAAATTAAATTGAACCAACTTGTCTGGCCCTGTCCTTTACCAAGTTTAACCTTGATGCTTCAATTAATGTGTAATACTTCTGACTCATTTATTTAGCTCCGTAACTATATTTCACCATGGAAAATTTTGTTGCCTAGTACATCTATTTGCAGAATTGAGTGCATGAATTAGGGAAAATGGAATGTTTGCTTGCTTAATGATTCAGCTCTTTCTTTTAAGAGTCACAGATTAGCCTACCACAATACATGATGAGAAAGGGCAGCTTTTCTATATTCACCAGATATAAACACCTGCTGTTTGTTTTCTTTTTTACAGCTATGTCAGGAAATAACCATCAACATTAGAAAAAGAGCAATTGTTCCTTCTGTAGGATAAGGCATAATGCAGGATAAAATAGCTTACATAAACAACATATTGTATAATAGATGATTCTCTCTCTCTCTCTCTCTCTCTCTCTCACACACACACACACACACACACACACACACACACACACACACACACATCTTTCCATACATCTATCCATCAATATCTATCTATCTATCTATCTATCTATCTATCTATCTATCTATCTATCTATCTATCTATCTATCTATCTATCTATCTATTATCTATCATCTACCCATCCTTTTAATGGCCCAAATAAAGCAGGCAAGAATAGAATAGAATTCTTTCTTGGCCAAATGTGATTGGACACATAAGGAATTTGTCTCTGGTGTATAAGCTCTCAATGTACATCCAAGCAACAAGTGATAAAACATGATCATAATCATAAAATACAACCATAAATCATAAGATACTACATTCAGTGATAATAATAGGAACTAAATAAGCAATCAACATAAATAATAATAGGATACTAATAAAAGCAATCAACATAAATCATAAGATACAAACAACAAAGACTACAACAAAGCTATATTCATAAGAAGCTAAGGAAATAGGTAATAGGAAAGATGAGAAGGATGATAGTAATATAGCCCTACTAGGTGGTTTGACATCCCAGGGCATAAGACAGTGTTGTGGCAATTAGTTGTTTGACATGGGGGGGAAAATTGTCCTCTTGTCTAGTTGTTTTGGTGTGCAATGCCCTGTAATGTCATTTTGAGGGAAGAGGTTGAAACAGTTTATGTCCAGGATATGAGGGGTCTGTAGATATTTTCACAGCCCTCTTTCTGGCTCGTACAGGTCCTCAATGGAAGGCAGGCTGGTTGCAATTATTTTTTTTTGCAGTCCAAACTATTCATTGAAGTCTGTGTCTGTCTTGTTTGATTGCCGTGCCAAATCAGACAGTTATAGAGGTCCAAACGACAGACTCAATCATTCCTTTGTAAACCTGTGTCAGCAGCTCCTTGGGCAGTCTGAGCTTTCTGAGTTTGCACAGGAAGAACATTCTTTGTTGTGCTTTTTTGATGTTAGGTGTCCATTTTGAGTCTTGAGATATTATAGAATCTAGAAACTTGAAGGTCTTTACTGTTGATACTATATTGCCTAGTATTGCAAAAGGTAGTAGAATAAAATCTACTATCATTTCTACAGTTTTGGGTGTGTTCAGTTCAAGATTGTTCTGGCCATACCATAGGGCCAGTTGTTCAACTTCCCATCTGTATACAGGAATGTTCTTCCTGTGCCAACTCATCTTGAATGAGACCAATCACTGTTGTATCATCTGCAAACTTCAGTACCTTAACAGAGTAATCCTTTGATATGCAGTCATTGGTATGGAGAGAACAGAGTAACAGAGAGAGCATACAGCCATGGGGAGGGAGGCATCTGTGCTAATTGTACAAGTATCTGATATGATTTTGCCTACCTTCACCTGTTGCTTCCTATATGTTAGAAAGTAATAGAAAGTAATATACTGAATATTCGGCTGACTGTGACACTCCATTGATGCCAAATCTTAGTCCATTTTTTCCTAAACAAAATTAGTGTTTCAGTTAGCACACAGAAAATTATGGCAGAATTCCAGAGTGGGTAATCATTTATCATCCTAATTAATCTCTATAATAATATTAATGAGTCTAAGTACAGTTCTGTCTGAACAGCTGCAAAGCAGGAACATATAGTTCCCATCTGTGGTCTTGAGCAAAGCCACAATCAGCCTAATAAGGTGGCTTTATAAGAAATGTCAATTGAAGCAGAGCTTGACATATTTGTCAGATTTAGAATTCATGCTGACTAGTTTTAAGCAGATTTGATATTCTATTCCATGCAGTAGAATATGCAGTTGTTAGTAACACTGTTAGTAATAATAGAAAGTGTTGAGTCCGTGGCGGGAAACAGACACGAGAAGCAGTTGGAGTTCTCAGTTTCTTTTATTCAGCGTTCAGCTTACAGGAAGATGGCTTCAGCCTCGCCCAAACGCCTCGCAGCCTCTTATATAGGCAACTCCCGGGTAAATGGGTTACTTTTCCCGCGCCAGCACCCGCGCATGCGCACGGCGCTGGCGACAGCCTGTCTGGTCCCGGGCAGCTTTGCACCTGCCCGGGACTGCCTGCAAACGCCCGAGCCGTTTGCAAGGCTCGGGACATAACACCCCTTTCCCCCGGGCTAAAACTACTACCAACATACAACATTTATTTTATACGACAATTTGCTCCCCAGTGCTCCCACTGTTTACTGGCTTTTGCCTTGCCAGCAATGTTATGTAATCTTCTAGGTACTTAGGAGATTTCTTTGCTCTCTGTGACCTTCTTAGCTCTGGGTTACTGGCATAAGTCCCCTGACTGGAGGGAGGCGTGAGCCTGTTCTCTCTATTGTGCCCTGGTGTCTTCCAAGGACTGTGCCCCGATGCCTGGCCTGCTTGCTTGCCCACCGGGCTCGTCAGGCCAGGGCTTCTGTTGCTTTGTGACCTGGTTGTCCTACCTAGCTGTAGACCCTCAGGCCCCTTGAAGTGATAGCCACTGCTGGGCGTCTCTGTAGAACCTCCTAGGTCAGTCCAAGACCTGTCAGGAGGCTGTCCATTCCCTGAACCCCATTCTGTGCTCGGGCTCGTGTGGGTTTCTGTACTTTCCCAAAACTCAGGTGTTCCCTGATTTGTGCTAGGGGTGTTGTAGTCGGGACTTGGCTCCTCGACTAGCTCTGTGTATGTTTGACCCCCTGTAGGATTTGGGGTAAGGTCAGGCCAACCTTGGGAATTTTGTGCCAGCTCTCTTGCGGGTAATGATTTATTGGGATGCCCCCGGGTATCCTCCGTTACTGGAGTGCTGTGTGATGTGTGTGGAAAGTGGGTATGCCCCCGGGGTGACTCCCTGGCTGGAGTAGGCGTGAGTGCCTGTTGTGTGGGTAAGCTCCATGACTTCCTTTTCGGAGCAATTGCGGAATCTGGGGATGGGCCATTTGTGGCTCCCTCAGTGGAGATGGGCAGTAGCTCTTGCCCTTCCCTTTGCTTCAAAGGGTCCCCCTCCCCCCTGGAAAAGACCCAGGAGTCTCATCAGAAAAGTCCCGCCTAGAGCGAGTTGGTCGATGTGCCGACGCAGGACACGACCGTTGTCCAGGGCTACCTCATAGGAGAGAGGACCTGTGACCTGGAAACAGAAGCTGGGGACCCATGTATGACCAGGCCCGTAATTGCGAGCCCAAACCGGGGCACCCACAAGTAGTTGTCTAGGTGCCCTAGGATGTGAGGTAGATGAAGGCAGTCTGTCCGGATGCAACCGGTCAAGTCTCGTAGTAAGTTTGGCGCCCCCAACGAAGTTCAGCTGGACTTCTCCCTGTAGAAGTGGACGGTGTGGTGCGATAAGAAAGGAGAAAGTCAGCCAACCTGTGATGCCAGTCCCCGTAGGTGAGTCTCTTCAAGGCGTCCTTTGCGATGCGCACCATGCGTTCAGCCATACCGTTGGTGGACGGGTGAAAAGGCGCAGACGTGGCATGACGAATCAGGTTTGCCTGTAAGAAAGCTTGGAATTCGGAGGAGTGAATTGAGGGCCGTTGTCGGACACAATGACATCTGGCAGCCCGTGTGCAGCAAAATCCCCCTCAGTACCTGAATAGTCTTTGCAGTGGTGGTGGATGAGACAGGTACAACCTCAAGCCATTTTTGAATGGCTGTCAACAAGGACCAAGAAGAACTGGCCCTGAAGGGCCCAGGTAGTCAATGTGCACCCTAGACCATGGGGACTGTGTTTCCTCCCATCTATGCACAGGAGCTTGGGGCATCTCTGGGCGAGATCGTTGGCACAGGTGGCATGCGTGTACCTTAGCCTCAATACCTTTATCTAAACCAGGCCACCACAAGTGGCTGCGTGCAAGAGCCTTCATGCGAACAATGCCAGGATGACCCTCGTGGAGGGATTCTAAGACCCTAGTCCTCATTGAGGTGGGAATGACAACTCTGTTTCCCCAAAGCAGACAACCCTGAGAAAGGGACAGTTCGTTCCTTTTGGACCAGAAACTCTGAAACTCAGGACTAGGGCAGTGCTCAGGCCACCCGGACAGGACCCAGGAGCGGACACGTGAAAGTGTGTGATCTGTACCTGTTTCAGCGGTAACATCCCTGGCACTAAGAGGAAGCTCGGGCAAGGCTTGGATTGATAGAATGTTGACAGCTGGCGCGGGGTCAGCTTCTACTACTGGCAGAGGCAACCTACTGAGGCCATCAGCATGGCCCATTTCTTTCCCAGGCTTGTGGATTAATGAAAAATCATATGCAGACAAAAAAATAGACCACCTAAGCATTCTAGGGGAAATGATGTGGGGAGTCTGCTTACGTGTGGTAAACAGTCCCAGCAGAGGCTTATGGTCAGTGAAGACCGTGAAATGCCTGCCATATAGAAAATCGTGGAATTTTTTAATTCCAGCAACAACAGCCAGAGCCTCCCTGTCTATCTGAGCGTAGTGCGCTCGGCAGAAGACAGTGTTCTGGAGTAGTATGCAATAGGAACCTGAGTTCCATCAGACCTGAGGTGACTCAGGACAGCTCCAACCCCGTAGGGGGATGCATCACAAGCGATGCACACAGGAAGAGACTCGTTGAAATGTGCAAGAACACTGTTAGAAGTGAGCAAGGCCTTGACTTCTTTAAAGCAAGCCTCATGTGCTTGTGACCACAGCCACACAGCTTGTTTGTCTAGTAGCCTGTGAAGAGGCTCAGCTACACTAGCTTTATGTGGAAGAAAAGAATTGTAGAAATTCAGGAGGCCTAAGAAGGCCTGAAGTTCGGCCTTAGACTTTGGCCTGGGTGCTTCTAAAATAGCAGTTAGTTTGGATTCAGCAGGATGAATCCCAGCAGCATCAATTTTGAATCCCAGAAATTCAGTAGAAGGCACCCCAATCTTGCATTTGTCTTTTCTGAGCTTGAGGCCTGATTTCCTGAATCTTAACAGGACAGCCCTAAGCCTTTCAGCTAGAATGTGTGTGGAGTCTCCTGCAATCAAGACATCGTCAAAGTAGGGGCAGACCCCTGGTATACCTCGTAGTGTGTTTTCCATTACGCTTTGGAAAATCCCAGGAGCGACATTCACTCCAAACTGTAGCCTTTTTACCTTAAAGGCTCCCCTGTGGGTCACAATGGTCTGAGCTATGGCAGCATCATCATCAACAGGCAGCTGTTGATATGCTTGAGCTAGGTCAAGCTTTGCAAAAACACGCCCCCCCTTGAGAGAGGCCAGGATGTGACTGACCACAGGAACAGGATAGGCATGTTGCTGCAATGCCTTATTGAGTGTGCATTTGTAATCAGCACAAATGCGAATGTCCCCATTTGCCTTTAGAGGCGTGACAATGGGGGTCTCCCATGGGCTGGAATCAACAGGTTCTAGGATTCCTTGTTGGATTAGTTTGTCTAATTCAGTGTCAATCTTACTTTTTAAAGCAAAAGGGACCCTTCTTGCTTTAATCCTAATGGGAGTGACAGTGGGGTCTAGCTTTAAGGACACAGGTGGTCCTTTGAATGTGCCCAGCTGGGGGCTGAAAACATCTGCAAATTCCTTGCAGACTTCCTGTAGGTCGAGTGTTTGTAAGCTGTTGAGTCCTGTGACGTGTATCCCCAGGGCCTCAAACCAATCGAGTCCTATGAGACTCGTTCGTTCACCCCCTACTACTAATAAGTCTAGTGGACCTTCAAAACTCTTGTATTGCACGTTAAGGGTGGCCTCCCCCTTAACACACACTCTTGAGTTCTGAAAATCTGTTAATACAATATCAGAAGGCCTTAACTTGGCCTTAGTCCCACTACTGGAACAAATCTTCCTAAATGTATGCAATGAAATGATGGAAGGGCAGACCCTGTGTCTAGTTCCATAGATAATGGAACCCCTTGTAGCTTCACGTTGAGTGACAGCTTTTTCTTCATGGGCTTGTGTGTGCCTGTCCTACAGATGCTTCTTCGCGAAGCGCAAAAACCTACCCTATTCTGGCTGGGGAGTCTGGTACCCTTCAGGCGTTCTTCTTGGGGTTGTGCCTTTCGTCGGCCCAGACACACAGCTGCAATATGCCCTTGTTTGCCGCATGCCCGGCAGGTAGCGGAGCGGAACTTGCAGTCGGTTCTCCTGTGGCGACCTCCACAGCCGATGCACTTGAGCGGAGCCGAAGAGCTTCCCTTCTGGTTTTCTTCCTTCGCGGGGTGTAGACGGTCGACTTCCTCGTCCGGATCCTCCTCGGAGTTTCGTCGGACGTCTTCCTGGTGCACGGACGCACCCTCTGCACTGCTTCTGATCGGCCGCATGTTCTTGACGGCGCCGCCTGCTGCTTCTTCTGCGGTGACTTCCCTTAAGGCGTCTTGGAAGGATAATTCTTCCTTAGCGAAAAGTCTCTGTTGTAGCTCTCGATGCCTTAACCCGCACACGAATCGGTCCCTCAGTCGTTCCTCGAGGTCCTTGAACTCGCAGGGCTTGGCGGCCTTCTGTAACGCGGCGATGTATTCCTTGGCTGACTCACCGGACCGTTGATCCCTCTGTTCGAAGGTGTGGCGCCATGAGATAACGGACACCTTGGGGTGGAAGTGCTCCTTCAGCAGCTTCTTCAGGTCTGCGTAGCTTACAGACTCTACTGGGACAGGTGCTGCAAGGTTTTCTGCGATTTCGAAGGCGTCTTGGCCGCAAACGCAAAGCAGGGTGGCAGCCTTCAAGCTATCTTCCGTCACTTGGTTTGCCTTGAAGTAGTTCTCCATTCTGGATACGTAGGACTCCCACCGCTCTGGATGTGAGACGTCGAATTCCGAAAGCCTTCCGATTTTTGCCATCTTCGGATCTTCAGGAGACGGGTCTATCAGCCAGCCTACCCCCGAATGCGCACCGGATTGGCGGGCAGCTGCCGAGTCGACGCCGTTCCTCTTCCGCCGCTCAGGACTCCTTGGGTAAGCTTACACTTCTTCCTTTCCAGGTAGTGCAAGGCATCCCACCTTCGTCGCCAGTGTTGAGTCCGTGGCGGGAAACAGACACGAGAAGCAGCTGGAGTTCTCAGTTTCTTTTATTCAGCGTTCAGCTTACAGGAAGATGGCTTCAGCCTCGCCCAAACGCCTCGCAGCCTCTTATATAGGCAACTCCCGGGTAAATGGGTTACTTTTCCCGCGCCAGCACCCGAGCATGCGCACGGTGCTGGCGACAGCCTGTCTGGTCCCGGGCAGCTTTGCACCTGCCCGGGACTGCCTGCAAACGCCCGAGCCGTTTGCAAGGCTCGGGACATAACAGAAAGCCTGTTAGGAGAAACAGTTAGGGCATCAGACTAAAAACCGGGATACTGTGTTCTAATCTCACTTTAGGCACGAAGCCAACTGCGTGACTTTGGGCCAGTCACTTTCTCTCAGCCTTAGGAAGTAGACAATGGTAAAACTACTTGTGAAAAACCTGGCCTAGAAAAATGCAGAGGCTTGTTCAGGAAGTTGCACAGAGCCAACACTGACTCAAAGGTACACATACACACATCTTTAGTGTGTGATTCTCTGATGATTTTTTTGAAGTGTGGAATTTTATAACCATGACAATATGCTATCAATGGTTTAAATAGCTATAGAATTTAGATCCTTAGGTTAGGACCTAAAGGTTAGATTCAAGATTGTGTAATGCTAGGATAACTATATGGAATATGGAGAGGCATAGTCATTGGTTAATAGTCATTGGTTAAGTCATTGAATTAACTTTTATCAAAGAACTTAAAATAGGTTGTAAAGAGATACAGGCATTCCTTGTTCAGTGACCATGATTGAGACCAACAACTTGATCATTAAGTGAAGTTGTAGCTAAATGAAACTGAAACTGTGCTCATGATCTTACTTTAGCTTTCCTTTGCTTTACAGACCTGCAGATGTAATCTTCACTTACTGACCACAATTGAGACTGGCATTCTATTTCTAAGTAACATGGTTATTAAGCAAGACATCACATGACTGTGACTTGCAATTTCACAGCCAGCTTTTCTATTGACTCATCTTATTGAAAGCTGGCTGTGAAGCACACCAGTGATGATTATGTGACCACAGAGTGTCACAATGGTCACCAATGACTGCTGGTTGCAAGGTGCCTGACTATCAATCATGTGAACACAGGGTTGTAACAATGGTTGTAAGTGGGAAGACTTACATAAGTTACTTTTTCGATGCCATTATAACTTCAAACGTTGCTAAATGGAGCAGTCGTTAAGCTGGTTATCACACAATAGGAGTCAGGATGAATTTATTAAGAATAAACCATGCCAGACCATGCCATTCTTCCACTGCATGTTTCTTTAGCAATGAGACATGCAACATGCCTGATCATAACCCATTATGCTCTTTCACTTAGCATAGTTTTTCTAAAATTCTATACACGGACAAAATTCTTGATATCCCTACCCCCTACCTTCCTATTTCTCATATAAGAAGAAGGCTGTGAACTGATTGGGGATTGGGTGAGAGAGGTACAATACCTGGTTTACTTTTAAGCATTTAAGAATAGCTTCTAAACACCTACAGGTGGAACCTGGATCAAAGAAGTGAAGATCATTATTAGCACTTGCTAAATTTGCTAAATAAGCTAAATTTGTAGTTTAAAAGAAATGGTTTAAATGCATATGGATTAGGATTATCATACCAAAATCTGGCCAAAATTTGAGGAAAGGGTTAACATTTCTGTCCCTGTTTGCTGCACTTTATTTGGGCTAACTAGCTATGGTACTTGTAATTTACATTTTACTATAAATAAAGGTATTGCACTTTTAGCAATTCTCACAGCAGGAGAAAGGAACAGTGATAATTGTGTACTCCGTTTTCCACTGCATATGCTCAGAAAAGTCAAACTGACATGACATGAAATAGTGACAGCCCTCTTTGGCTCCCTCAACATCATAGCAGAGGATTCTTAGTGCTTCAGTCAATTCTTTAAACACCAAAAATTACCTGCAAATGGAAACAATTAGAGGAAGTGTTCCTTTTGTGCAGTATGAATTGGGTGAGCATTTCCAAAAAGGGCACTAAATAACTTGAGAATTGACTTTTAATGGTAACTAGTTCGTTCCCCCCCCCCCAGAAGAAAATGTACCTGAGATGTGGATTTGGGGTGATTTGCAACAGTAATGAGGTTCTTTGTCTTTGACAAGTGCAGGACACATTGTGGTTTGCCTATGTCTGAAAAGCTTATATTGCTTGGTACCACTTACTGTAAGTAGCTAATAGCCCTAGTTTTCTGTTTTCTTGAGGATCCCTGAAAATTGTGGAAAAGAATTTTAAGAGTATAGCTAGGAAATCTCAGCAGAATGGGAAAGACTATGTTAGTCTGTCCAAGCATGGACTAAATGCAAGAATAATGAACTGAAATAATGATTGCTCTCTTTAAATTTAGTATTGCTAAATTTAAATTTAAATGGGGTGAATGGGGTGTTCAGGGAGGGGTAGTACCTCTGGTGTAGGGC
This sequence comes from Crotalus tigris, assembly GCF_016545835.1. Classification (NCBI taxonomy): domain Eukaryota; kingdom Metazoa; phylum Chordata; class Lepidosauria; order Squamata; family Viperidae; genus Crotalus; species Crotalus tigris. The sequence continues at coordinate 17,170 of NW_024100608.1, forward strand.
ATGTCGTGCCTTTTAGGGCAGCTCGTACACCTTTGGTCCCCACCTGACATTCAGCTCTCACCTGTGGCTCCTAGTAGCTGTAACATGTGCAGCGGCCACACCCCGGGCAACAGCTTTGACAGGCTGGCCAAACCAGGTTGAGAGTAACCATTGTGTCTTCAACACTCGGTGACCAAGGGATTTGTCTATCCCGAGCATGTGAAGACAGACTCTGGTGGAGTGAGCGGATGAGATCTATTAAAATAGAACCAATGGTCATGAAGGCAGTTTCTGCAAGCGACATGGTATGCTGAGAGCACGGCAAGACACGAAAGATGCCCTGGTCAACCACTGAACCCAGCCCATCTCCAATTGTCTCGACTTTTGTCCTGCCATTGGAATAAGATGGAATCTGGGAAGAGAGAGTGAGGCTGACTATGCGCACCTCTCCCTCACTTAAATCCAATCCACGCGCAAGTCTTGACATCTTGACCCACAAGATGTCAAGGTCTTCATCGAAAAATCGATGGACGAACAACAGTATTGCTACCTTCATGACTACCTGGAAGATGTTCTATTTGAATGCTTCTGAAAGACTTAGAGAATTAGAAGAGTCTTTGCTGCTGTTTCAAAAATGCACATTTAGTCTTCAGTCTAAGAGCATTTGTGCACCAGAGACTTTTCTAAAACTTCTTTTCCTACTGCATCCCTATTAAAACAATCAATCCTTTAATCTTTTATTGGTTCTGATTAAAAAAAAATGATCTTTGTTTTCAAAAGTAGAGCACTTTTGAGGTGCAGTTATCACTCGAAAAAACTTTTACCAAACAATGACTTTTCAGGAACTTTCAAGAGGAGGATCTGACATTAAAAAAACACTATAAACCTGTCAGTTAAAGGGCTCGTTTTATTTAAATTTTGTAGTGTATGGTATTACTAATGGTATTGTGATTAAGCATGCTTGTGATCTAATATTGTTGCTTGGATTCCTTGGCCTCTTTGAAAATGTTGTAATTCTTGCAGAATTATTGAGGTTTCTTCTGAAAGTCTTAATAAGCAAAAAAATAAATAAAAATCTTCCACTCATGTGCAATTCAACTGTTGCAGCTGCTCTCTTAACTTTTTGCCCATATCCTGCAGATACTCTGATACAGCCTCTGTCATTTTGGGAGAAGCAAAGAAGCTGCTTGTCTTTGGAGATGCTCAGTCATCCAGGTAATGGTTGTCTCAAAGGTGCTTTTTCAAAAGCTTGATTCCCTTCCCTCTACTCTAGGGGTGTCAAACTCGATTTCAGTGAGGGCCACATCAGGGTTGTGGTTGACCTTGGGGGGCAAGGATGGGCATGGCTGGGGTGGGCATAATGGGGATGGGTGTGAACAGAGTGGGCATGGCCAGCTCAATGTTGCTTGAGTTGGGGGCTCCTATGGTGGCCTGGGCAGGGCTGGGGGAGATCCATTGTCTCCAGCGAGACAAAGGCGAGACCAGGGCGAGCACTATATCTTGTCTACCGTAGGAGCCTTGCTGTCCCTCTCAGGCCATGCAGAGGACTCCCAGTGATGCCGGCTGCCAGAGCCCTGGGCAGTGGAGGGCAAGCGCCCAGTCCAGCCTTTCCCAAGGGGGCACCTGGCTGCACTTATCTCCTTCTCAAGGCTGCTGCTGATTGGCTCACTCTCCTTGGCCAAGTTGTTCATGGTGTGTGCGGGAGGGCAAAATGTATGTGTCAGAGGGAAGCCCACTCCCTCTCCCTGCAAGGAGACGCAGCTTTGTAACCAAAGCATCCTCAGTGATAGGATGGAAGACCACCGGGAGAGGTCAGGAGGAGGAGACAAGGGGATGGCGAAAGGGCAACAGGGCTGCTCATGGCCAAGTGCTAAGGCAGGACTTCCCTCAGACCCTTCCTCTCATTATAACCTTCCTCCGTCCCTCCTTCCCTCCCTCCCCTCCTTCCCTGCTTCATTCTGAACTCTTTCCTTCCTCTGTGCTTATGAAGGGGTGATGGGAGGGGGAGAGATTGCCAGCGCTGCCGGTGTCCATGTTGCCACTGGCCGTTGCTATCCCATGCAGGTAATGCCAGTCCCAGTGAAAGGGAAGCCTCGTGGTTACGAGGCTAGGTCAGTGAGGTGCTGACCTCGCCAAGGAGGTCCAGGTGGGGGGGTGATGCTGATCTACAACCTGGCTGCATCCATCAAAGCCAGAATGCGCTCAGCCTTAGAACCACAGGGCAACCCTGGAACCAGTGAGGAGCTGCCTTGCTGCCTCTGCCCCATCCCCTGGGTGTGTGCACAGGAGACGGCCAGCTTTGGCATCCTGGATGAAGTTAGCCTGCAGGGAAGACAGCCAGCAGGGATGCTGGACTGTGCCTGCTCGCTGCCACTTGCGCGCATGCCCAGGGGGTGGGTGGGGGCGCCCATTGCTGGTTCCAGGGCTGCCCCCTGGATCTAAGGCTAAGCATGTTCTGGCTTTGATAGCTGGCACCAGGTTGTAGATCAGTGCCGAGGTGCCACGGGCTGGTCCTTCACTGTTTCCAGAGCAGGTCTGCGGGCCAGACGCAACAACATGGTGGGCTGGATCCGGCCCGCGGGCCTTGTGTTTGACATGTCTGCTCTACTCTTTGCCTTTGACAACTGAAAAGATCATTTTTATTTCATTGTTATGTTGGAAATAATGTTCAGGCATGCTTCCTCTTTTGATGGAATAAATGCTGCCAAGTTTTGGAATCTGGCGTGGTTTTTCAACAGCAACACACCCAAACATTGTTATATTGGTTAATGGAAAATGCTGTCAGATAACAAGGTAAAGACAAATATTGAAAACAAAGTTCAGTTTATTAATAAAGGACTTTAGAAATAATACAGTTATGTTTATGTGATGCTCTTCATTTTCTTCATCTTTAATGCATTAGATATTTAGTAATCAGTGTATGAAAAAGCTTCAGGGCTACTGCTGTTGGGAATTAATCCCTGTGCAGTATTTTCCTGACTTGAGACCTCTCTTTTAAGGAACAATCTGTTGAAGATTGCATATAAATTGATTATATATGCAATATTTTAGGATTGTACTGAACATTGCCAACACCCAGATGAGTGGGATTACCTCTAGCCAAAAAATCAGGCAGAAAACAATATAGTAATGGAGGAATTATCAAGGAGAAAACCACACTCCCATAAAACTGACAAGGCTATAAACAGGCAGCAAACTCCACACTCACTTGTACTGATGATGTTATCTAGCTGGGTAATGAAATGTCTGCAAGCAAAAAATTACACTCAGAAAACATCAAGGTCTCCATAGTTCAACTCTGAGATAACTTATATTTGCTATCATTATTATCCGAAAACATTGCTGCCACTTTGTTGACAAGAAGCTTGTTTGCAGAAAATGACAAAAACACTCATTAGATATGATGGATCCACTTAAGGATCACATGATTGGCATAACGATTGCCATGAATCACTTTATGATCATGTAAATACCATTGTGGGTTTTACAGATCCTTTCTGCATACTTCTGCACTGTCCTTCAGACTTCTGTGCTATTCTGTCCCACATTTTCTCTCTGTGCTATCTCCATCTCTTCCATGAAATTAGGCCAAAGGCTATGTTCAGTTCGTTGTCCTGTTTCAGCCAGAAAAAAACAGTTTTTGCTTCATGCACTTCTATGCTGCTTATATGATCAGGGAAAACATGAGGATGGGTGTATTTGCATAAGACTTTTCCAAATTACAGTGTGCACAAGATCAACACAATCACTTTCATCATCTGAATTCGCACAGATTTCCCTGAATTCCTTATTTATTTAAAGGATTTTAAGCCACATTTTGCTTCGGGAAAAAGATCAGCAAAATTGCAATAGTCTGTTGACAAATGAAATTACCGAATAATGAACCAAAGTATCTCTCACAGCACTGTACCTTACCAAATTAGAGGGATTAATAATATGAGAAGGTGCCTGATTTCTGATTTAGAGCATGTTGACTAAGAGACAGAAGTTTGAAATAACAGAACAGAAAAAAAAAACCTTCGTGAAAGAGCCACTGTATTCACTGAAGTTGTTGTTGAAGTCCATAAGAAGAATAATTAGATGACTAACGTAATGCATGTGGTATGTAACCATCTATTCATGAGAAAGTGATGATTATTTTTGCAGGTTTTTTGGTTTCTGTCATTACATTAGACACTTCGATGTTTATTCATTTTAGCAGCTATTGATTTCTGTTGAAAACACCATGGTATGTAGTAGACTGCAGAAACTAGCATAGAACCTGCATAGGAACTAGAATTAAGGCAATTTGCACCTAAAATGTGCAGGGTTGCAAACAACTAGTCACATTATATTTATACCTTTAGGTTTCTTTTATCATCTTAATGACCTATAATCTATATCACAAAAGTAAAAGCAAGAGTTTGGCTACCAAAACCCCAGATGCTAGCCCTTCCTTTTCCACATATAGAGACTGGCTTGAATTGCATCCTCCCTTATGCCAAAGATGATATTCTAAATTTTGGGTTAACTGGATTCACCTAAGAAGAGAAAATATGATTTGTTTGTGGTTTGATGGGTTGTATGCATCCAGGCAGTGAAATTAATTAAATATGATTGGTTGTTTATTAGATTTATTAAATTTCTATTTCACTTTTCATTTAGGCCCTCAGAAATATCTCTTTCCCTCCCCTCCCTCCCTCCCTCCCTCCCACACTCCCTCCCTCCCTCCCTCTTTCTCTCCCATTTTTACCCACAACTACCCTAGAAAGAGGAAGTGAAGGATCCAAAATCACTCAGAGAGATTCTGTGGCAGAGGGTGGACTTCAACATGGACGTCCCCATTTTTAATCTAAAATGATTTACCGGTATATTACATTGGTTTTAATTTAGTATGTTGTGTATATGAAATGCTAGAGTGGCATAAAAAGTGTTTTCTGCCAACACACACACTATCCTATGAAGCCCCAAATTTGTAGAAGTAGCAGCAATGCTGTCATGGTAAATGGTAGACTGACCAGGTAGCTTATCCATTACAATCTTTATCCAGTACAAGGCGAGCATTTTTTTCAAAAGTACACTCAGCCTGTGTTATAAGGAGTCTTTGCAATCTTTGGAAACTGCCAGGCACATATTATGCAGACTGATACCTCCACAGAAACCAGGTGGCCAATTTTTTCTGCAGCCCATGTCAACATGGCCATGTCAGGCAACTTTCAGCCAGCAGAGGAAAAGAGGGGAACAATAGCATCCTCTTAGGGCAGACATGTCAAACTCGCGAAGTCACATGATGTCATGCAACATATTAGAGCTTTTTCTCCATTGCTGGCAACGGGGTGGGTGCGGTTTCCTTGTGATGCGTCCGGCCCACGGGCTGGCAGTTTGATACCCCTGTCTTAGGGAGATCCTTAAAGGGATTCTAGGTTGATCCCTCTTTTGACTCTGCTCCCAGGTTCCACCATACCTTCTCCTACAGTGGCAGAATCCAGCCCTAGTTGCAATATCATCAATTGAGAACATATCTTAAGTGGAAATAAAAATGCATTTTTTCCCTATTATAAGTGCTTAGAATTGGTGGGATTAAAAATGGTAGATGCTGTAGAGAGAAGTGCTCTTGTGAAGCATAAGTGCATTCTTTGTAGGGAAAGGAATCCCATTCAGATGGAAATTACTTCCGTCTACAGATTGGAATTTGTCTGAATGGTAGGACTGGAGTGCTTGGTCCTTGAGCATATAAAACCTGTGCAGGCTTTTAACAAGAACAACATTTTTAAATATATATTTTTAGTGAAGATTTTTACATGAATAAAATGAAAACATATGCAAAGCAAAAGGAAAATGTGAAAGACAATACATATAAAGACAGACAAAAAAAGAAAATTAAAACTGCAGCAATTAGAAAAAGAAATATTGTTTCTCCTCCCTAAGATTACATTTCAAAGTTTCCCTCATTTCATATTCAAGCCTCTTTGATCATCAATTCATTTTTTCCCATTTTCAGCAAAAAGGTTAATATCATCATCAGTGCTAATGAGTATGGGATTTGGTCCTGGTTTATGTTTAGTTTTGATCAACGTAACATTTCCTGCTTGATTGGTGTTAATCCTGCTTATCTGGGTGTAGGCTGTGGAGAGGATGTGTTCTTAGCTTCTTTATTGTTTCTTTAAAGATATAACAAAGAGCTGAGTACATAGGTGAGCCAGCCAGCAAAAAACAAGCCAGCAGAGCTGAGCACATAGGTCAGCCAGCCAGCCAAAAACAAGTCAGCAGGAGAGTTAGATTCTAAACAGTAACGTGTCTCAGTGTGCATTTGAGTGGAGGCTTGATTTGGCTTATTTCCTACAAAAAGTGCTGAGAACAACTTTCCCAAACTTAGTTATGTTGCATTTACCTTGCTGTACCATACTTAAAACTCTGGATACCACCTCACTTTATCTCCTATCTTTTCCCTTGATTTTTCACTGGTTTACTGGATTCCTAGTCTCAATCTGTGCCAGCTTGTGCCATGTCAGTAAAAAGAATTCTTTTCTTTTAAAAGTTCTGCCTGAGCTTTGCCTATCATTGGATTTTGACAATCCTCCAGCTTGCTATCTTGTTGACTGGCAGACAACTGTGCTGGTACAATGAAGTTGGCTTGTTTCCTTTTTTGTAATTCAGAGCTACAAAAGACTTTTCCGTGGTGAAGAAAATTGGTGACATTATTCAGTCTCATTCATTACCTGGATTGCGAACTAAATTTGTCTTCAGCTTTGCTTCCTCATCTATGAACCTTGAGGCTATACAACACTTTTTGGTTCAGATATGTACAGACTAATACTTATCTATATTAATAATATAATATAATATAATATAATATAATATAATATAATATAATATAATAAATATAATATAATATAATATAATATAATATAATATAATATAATATAATATAATATATATAAAAATAAAGTTGGAAGGTCATCGAGTCCAACCCCCTGCTCAAGCAGGAAACCCTATACCATTTTGTTAGATAGCGCCCCGTGTTCAAGTCTGTCCAGGTCCTCCTGTATCTTAAGCCTGTCTTCTGGAGTGTTGCTATTCCTGCCAGCTTGGTGTCATCTGCAGATTTGATGAGTTCCCCATCTATCCCCTCATCCAAATCGCTGATGAAGATGTTGAAGAGCACTGGGCCCAGAACAGAGCCCTGGGGCACCCAACTACACACTTCCCTCCATGTAGATGCATTTCCATTGAGGACCACACGCTGAATATGGCTGGTCAGCCAGCTACGAAGCCATCTGGTGGTGATGCTGTCTAACCCACATTTTTCTATCTTATCGAGTAGTAGGTTGTGATCTACTTTATCAAATGCCTTACTGAAGTCCAAGTAAATTATATCCACAGCATTCCTCTGGTCCACTAATTTTGTCACTTGGTCAAAGAATGCAATAAGATTTGTTTGGCATGATCTGTTTTTGACAAACCCATGTTGGCTTTTAGTAGAGACTTTGTTTGCCTCTAGGTGTTCGCTGATTCGTTGTTTGATTATCTTTTCCAGAATCTTCCCAGGTATTGAGGTCAGGCTGATAGGTCTGTGTTTCATCATTCTGAACTTAATCTAGACTTTTTTGGTATTTCATGGGAACCAAAAGTTTCCCAGATCTTAATGGAAGTTTTTCATCCATTTCTTTTTTTTTTTAAAAAAAGTAGTGTACACAGAATATTTTTGTTAGACCTGCTGAGTGGGTGGTCCTTCACCAAGAAGCCATTTTGGTTCTTTTTGGATTGCAGTGTTCAGCTCCGTGACTCATTACATAAAGCATCTATCTCCAGATCCTTATCCCTTGTGACATGCAGATGCACAATTGTGCATTAAAAAGTCTGAAGTCCAGCAAGTTAAATTTAAGTCGCTGTGATACCTTAGACACATAGATTCCATGTTTTTGGCAGCAATGCAGAAATGATTTGGTACTGCCTTCTTTTGGGATGTCTTTTTGACTTACTAGTCCAGTGTTTCTCAATTTTGGCAACTTTAAGATGTAGGGACTAACTACCAGAATTCCCCAGACGGCAGCAAGATTGAGAAACACTATCCTAGTTTAATTTACAGCCCTGGAATTTTCTCCTTCCATGAAAGTATTAACCAGCCCTGATCTACCTAGCTTCCAAGCCCAGACAAAATACAAAGGTGAGAGCCTCTTCAACAAAAAGTACATATTTTAAAATTGTAGATATTGGGTACAACTTTCTCTTCTTTTAAAGAGATCTCTTTCCTCACATATGAGACCTGTACATATTCATAAATATTTGTTTGTTTATTTTCCTAAATAAAGCTTTATTCTGCTTCCAAGCTTTCCAAAGAATTACTGGGAGCAGTTTTGCAATTTTTTTTTTAAAAAAATAAAGTATTCAGTTTTAATAAATTATTTAGTGCAAAATAGAGGATTTTAAAATATTTCTTGCAGATTTTCTATCTCCAGAAATGAGTTATGCTAGTCATAAGAAATTTGTAGAAAGCAGCTCTGATTTCTAAAATCCATGAAAGTATTCATACTTCTGTGTTACAAAGGTGACCTCTGGTGGTTAGTAAAGAATGATATGGTGATGCAATGCATGTTTCTTGGAACTAAGTTCACCAACTTCCACAGAACCTGTTTCTGAATTATATACAGGAGTTCAGTGAGAGTCTACATATGCAGTTTTTAAATGTACAGCACTTGAACTATAAATATTTTCAGTACTTGAAAAAGAAAATAAGGTCATCCATTATTATCCTCAAGTATATTAAAGCATGTCTGCTTGTGAGTTCAGCCCTCAACTTAAAACCGCAAATGGAACCAAAATTTCTATTTCTAAGCAACTTGATTATTAAGTAAATTGCACCCGATTTTGTGTTCTTTTTTGCCATGGTTGCTAAGAGAATCACTGTAGTTCTTAACTGAATAATGTGGCTAAGCAAATCCAGATTCTCCCATTGGTTTTGCTTGTCAGAAAATGATTAGGAAATGTAGGTGATGACCAGGCTGAGCCCAAGGGAGGGGATCAAACGTGTCATCAGTCTTGAGACCCTTTGCACCCACAAGAGATCTAAGTCCAGCCCACCTTGAATTCTATTGACTCTTTGCTTTGCCTATTAGTAGTTTAGTGTCAACGCTGCTAATATTGAATATTCTTGCTTTGACAAAATATGCAGAACTGCCTGGTATTTTTAGAGTTAATTCAGATGACAGAGAAAAGGGAGAGGAAATAACAAAAGCCAGGGGAAAGGAACGGAAGTGAATCTCTGCCCTCTGGGCTAATTGGAAGATGTGACTTGTGACTGCAAGATAAGGGAGGGGTTTAGCAAGAAAAGTTAGATGCCAGCAAGAGGAATTCAGATTCTGGCATAAACCTCCATGATGTGCCATCAATTTGTAACACTGGTAATAAAGGCTTTAGGATAAACATGCCTGGAAGTTCTTTGAAGTGTTTCATTAGTCAGAACCATGACATTTAGATTCTTGTAGATCTTGCAATACATCTTTATATTCATTTGAACTGGTGGACTTCTGATTTTCCCGCGCTTGACAGGAAAGCTGCAAATGGCAATCACATGACCCCAGGATTCTGCATCTGTCCGAAATACATGCTGATTGCCAGCAACCGAATTTTGATCACATGACCATGAGGATGCTGCAAAGGTGTAAGTGTGAGAACCAATTGCAAGTCACTTTTTCATTGCCGTTGTGACTTTGAATGGTCACCAAATGAATCGTCGTAAGTCAAGGACAACCTGTATATTAAATCACAAATCAACTCCTATTGTTTTTAAATTTCATTACTGAAGCGTCCCTGGGAATGTATGTAACCTTTTTTTAAAAAACATCTCTTTGGAACTTTCCTTATGAAATGCAAAGGAGTTTACAATATGCAAAATCAAAACAATTTGGCATGCATTGATATTGGCAGTTGGTTCAAATTGTTGGGGAGCTTTTGCAACCATTTTATACTAGCAACAGGTAAGATAAACAAGAACCTCTGGAGTTGCTTGATAACACATCCTTATCAGGGTCTTGATCATAATTTTAGATGGCAGAATCTTTGCCAGGAACATTTCTAGGGAAGAAACCATCTCTGGTGGACAGCACCTATGGATGATGTGATGACATATTTGGGAAATAACTTGGTAACCCAGCGAAATTCCTATTTATGAGAAAACTGCTCTTAATTAGCTATGATTCCTTCTTAGATTAGGAATCTGGTTTTGTCCTCTTTAATGGTTACAAGTTAGTATGTTGACAGACATGGAAAACCAGGTCTAGATGTGAAGGTTCAATCAAGCTGATTTATTGCTATAGCCTATGCACAAGAATCTTCTCAACTAAAGTCAGCACCTGCTTAGAATTGTATTAGGATCACTGGCACTCAAGGAAGGTTGGACTTAGTTCACTTGTGGCTATGTAGGGACTCTAGACTGATTCCTCTTTTCACACACCCCCAGGTAGTCACTTCTTTCCCCCATATACAAAGCAAAAATGATTAACAATGCAATTGCATATTCTGCAAGAGTTGCTAAGTAACAATTTCTAAATGTATGTTTAAAGAAATTTGCAATACAATTTATGACATTGCCCAGTGACCATTCAAAGTTACTATGAACCTCCCCAGGGCTACATATGACCTGAATTTGAAGTTCCAATGGCCAGGCACATGATCATGTTTTGGGCACTCAGCAACTGGCCTGCATTTGCAACCACTTGCAGTGTGCTATGGTCATTTGACTGTGATTTATAACTTTTTGGGGGGGCAGGAGACTGGTGTTTATCTTCGTTTTCTGGCAAAAAAGTACCCACTGCAGACAATGGAATTGCTTACTTAACGTTCACCTAAAAAAGGTCATAAAACCAGGCATGGTCATGTGGTGACCCACTTAATGACTGGCAAAACTTACAACTGTAATTCCTTTGCATGTAGTCTTCAATTTATGACTATAATTGGAATTGAAGATGGCTAATTTAATCCTTTCTGTACAAGTATTTCTTTATGTGCAAAACATAAGGAAGTCCACAACAGTAATTCCTCATCAATTTTCCATGGTGCAAAGCAAAACAAACACAAAACAGCTTTTGAAAATATATTCACCTGCTTTCCCCCCCCATCAATTTTTATTTGATTTTTAAAAAAATAAAGTGTCAGTGAAATTCTTATGTTTAGTTACAAGGTGACTAAGGGGTGAATGCCCCATCTGTCGTTGGATAATTTTTCCACGTCTCTATTAAATCTTTACAAAGATTTCCCAGCTCTTACTAATTGAGATAAATGACACTCTCATCATATTTGGCCATGTAAGACAGATAATTTTTTATTAGAACTGACTTGATTATTATGGATTTTAATGTTTGACATGTTCCAGGAGCCATCGAATTCCATCCAACAGTCCAACCAGTGTGGCAGCTTCGATGTCCTGAACCTGTAAAACCCAAAAGACAGATCCAAAACTGAAACAATTATTGTGGAGTTTACAGTTGCCCTTAAATAATTTTTTAAAAAATATTTTAATGATCCTAATGACCCTCAAATTCTGTGGCTATTGCTACCACATCTGGTAACAATCACAAAACTTAATTACATTACCCAATTACATGAATGTGGGAAATATGTCTTCTTAACCTACTGTCAATCAATTATGTAATGCAAAGTTGACTACAGTGCAAGATACTTAAAATATGCTTTAAAACTGACAAACGAAGTAGCAGCAGCCATTCCATCTGGTTGAATAAGAGGGAGAAGAAAGCAAAATCAAGCTGAGCTCTCGGTTCTTTTCATTAGTCACTTAAGAGCAGCCACTTCAGATAATTTAAACATGTTCGGCACTAGCTGTTCATTATATTCAATATCAATTTAAAAACTGGTATTTGATGGATTTGTCCTCCTTCTCCATCCTTCCTCCTTCCTTCTTTATGTCTTTAGATTGTAGGCTTGAATGAAGGCCTATATTTCTACCTTGAGCTATATAAGCTACTCTGGCAATGTGTATGTGTGTCTGTATATATGTTTACATAATTGAGTGTATAGTTCCAAAAAAATCAAAAAGTACCATCCATGATCGGTCAAGCAGGTTTAGTTGCAGCTGATGTGCCAGGTAAATACAAGGAATTCTTTCCTTTGAAGCACATGAAATGCAAGACAAAATCAACAGAGGTCTGGTTGAAGGCCCAAGTGTGGGATCAAGCATTGCTGAAATCCGAGCAAATTCAATTTGGCGATTGTGTCCTGCCAAGAGAAATGGTTGTTTCATTCACCTTTACCTGATGCACCTTAAACATCATCTTTTGAAAAATGCCAGCTTCATTCAGAAATTCTTACTTTTATGATCCTCAGAATCTGCAACATAGATGAACCCATCGGCTAGCCTGCACACATTCTGAACATGTTCAATTAGCTTATATTGTGTTATCCCATCCACATTGCTTACTTCATAGAACATCTTATTGATGGAATTTGTATCTGCTTTGTCTCTCTGCCTTTCTTTGCTGGAAAAAAAGACACTAAATATTTCAAAGACTCTGGGGAAAAAGTAAAGCAAGGCTGCATGAGTTCTTTGGGATTCGTGGCCAGATGTGGGTCTTATGAGATATATCAGAGGTTTCTATGGCTGGGAAAAAAGAGATATGAGCATGAGCAACATATCCAGCATTAAAAACACATTTTAAGTCAATCTCCTGATTTCCTATCAACTCTCTTATACCTTAGTTACAAAACTGTGTATGTTTGTCTTAGAGTCAATGTTGATTCTTGGTGGCTGTTTGGACTAATCCCTGCAGTTTTCTTAGTAACATTTTCAAGAGTGATTTGCTATTTCCTTCTTCTTAGGTATAAGAGAGAATGACTGGTCCAAAGTCACTCACATGGTTTCATTTCTAAGGTTTTGTGTTCTCCCAGTTTCTAGCCTAGTGCCAACCACTACACCAACCTGGCCCTCAGTCAAAAAACTCATTAATTTTAATTTACTGCAAATTGATCACAGCTGTGGAGGGGAACAAGACTCACCAAATAACTCTAGAATGAGTCTCATATCCCCATCCCACCCCAACTTTACAGCCTTGATTTAAATGATCTGATGACAAATGGCTTTGAACGGTGATGGCAAACCTATGACACATGTATCACAGGTGACATGCAATGTCATTTTTGGTGACATGCCAGAGCTCTGGTCTCTCTGCAAGTTATGAGAGAGGACCTTCTCTAGAGCCTCCAAAAAGCATGTGAGAATCGGATGTGCTTTCTTGCTGTTTTTGGAGGCTGCAAGGCCACACAAGGACATCTTCAAAGCATTCAGTTTTCATATGACCTGGAGCTACCTTGGATAGACATTTTGAAAAATATTAACAAGTAAGTTTTGATTTATTTATTAAATAAGAAATTTAAATAATATTACTCTGTTATGATTTGTTTCTGTTCTCTCTCTCTCTCTCTCTCTCTCTCTCTCTCTCTCTCTCTGTGTGTGTGTGTGTGTGTGTGTGTGTGTGTGTGTGTGTGTGTGTGTCTATGCGGAGAGTTTTTAACATGCCAGCCCAAAAGATTCACCATCACTGGCTCTGAAAGAACAATGTGATCCTTTCAAGTCTAAGTGGTATACTACTAAATAATTTTCTTGTCCATGGGAAAATTGTTGTTTGAAAAATATGAGGATATGATCCCAGAAAAAGATCATGTCTAGTTCTTTAAAAAACTCTCTCAAGCAAATAATTTTTTCAAAAGAAGAATGTATCTATGGCTCAGGGTTGAACTACAGAGTCCATAGTGCTCTCTCAGCTTGGTGGTTCAAAGGTTGTTCAAAGCTTAGAGAGCATCAAAAACTCCAATTTTTTGAAACTAACTTTGTTTACCTCAGAACAAGCTCAACAAATCTTACCTAGTTTTTGAATACAGTGTCAGAATGTTAAAGTTCTGGCCATTCAAATGAAATGTGACTCCAGAGCCAATTCCTATTAGAGAAAAAGGAAAAATAAATGCAGCATATAAATTAGAATATCTGTTTTTAGCAAAAAATATATTTATTCATGTCCATACAAACGTGTAAAATCAATTATTTCTGGATGCTTGAAAATGTTTTCCAGCTGTGAATCAAAGTTAATATAATTGATTAGATGAGATGATTAAAAATGTTTGCCTACAAAGAAATGCCCACACCTTGGTTGAGGAAGATTTTTTGCATCTCCTGTTATTACTATTATATTGACTTAAAAACTGTAAGTATTTCTTAAAAAATGACTTTAATCTTCTTTCTCATACTAAATTGACACAATATGATAATATATGGCCTTAAAATGGATAAAAATGGTTTTGTGGAAGATTTTGATAACTGCTGGGATCTAATGGATAACATCAAAGAGTTTGTAGCATTTTGTGCAGGAGGTGATCTGGCTGAACCCGAGGGCAGGGTCAAATGCATAATTAGTTTGGAATTGCTACACTCCTGTAAGAGATCTAAGTCCAGCCCCCTCCAGAAGTTTGTAGACACTTATCTGGCACTAATTAGCCTTGACTGTTAATAGATCAGATTCTTGTGTGCAGGTTGCATGGAACAAACTCATAGTGCTTTTCAATCTACCCTGGCTCCTGATTTCCTATGCCTGACATTTTCTAAGTAAATGGCACCCATTCACAATATTTAAAATTACATTTATTCACACCTTCTTTTGGACAAGCAGCATTTTTAACCTGGGACACCTTTGTTATTAAATCCTATGAGACTAAAACGTCATTAAATAAAGTCTGGATTATAAAAAAATGTAAACCATGCTCTAACATTGGAGCAAAAGATTAATTTCTTGGCATGGGGCTAGTCTAGGGGTAAGCAACCTTGGCTCTTTTATGATTCGTGGACTTCAACTCCCAGAATTCTGGAGCCAGCATGGCTTAGCTTGGAAGCTCTCCCTTTCCCCTCAGCATAGCTGGCTCAGGAATTCTGGGAGTTGAAGTCCACGAGTCATGAAGGGGCCAAAGTTTCCCCCATGCTGGCTCTGGAATTCTGGGAGTTGAAGTCCACGAGTCATAAAAGAGCAAAGGTTGCCTACCCTGGGCTAGTCTATCTGGGGAACTATATCACCCCCAGTAGGATTGGCCTGCCCCACCAACCCACTGGAAGAAAGGGCAGGTTGTGGATCCCATTGGTCAAGGAATTCCGGCTGGCGGAGTCCAGGAGAAGAGCCTTTTCTGCCATGGCTCTTGCCCTTTGGAATATAGCTTATTTTTATGATTATAAGCCACCTAGAGTCGCCTCTAGGCAAGATGGGCGGAGCATACTGTACGTTTACTAAATAAATAAAAACAAAAAAATACTGTATGTTTGCTAAATAAATAAAAATTAAAAATAAATTTACATTATACTTATAATGGGAAGTCATTTTTTCACTTTTTTCCTTTTCTTTGGTTTCTGTACTTTAGTCTTTGCTATTTTCTTCTTTCATTCTTAATATTAGTTCTTGTTAGTTTTAGTTCATTTTATGTTCTCATAAAGTTTATAAAACAAAAACAAAAACTACATTACCATGTATTTGTCTAGAAGGCATGCCAGCTAGCGGCAGAATCGCTGGACTTTCCATCATTGTATATACCAAAGATTGATCCAAATCTTCCAAACCAGGTCCAAACATAGCAAAGCGAGGCTCTGTCTGTGTTATCAGTGACTGTAGAAAAGAAGACATGGTGCTATATGTAGTCTTACAGGGTTTCAAAAACCTTTTGTGGAAGGAGCAGCATTTTCTATACCTGCATTTTAAAAGACATAGCAATCAAGTGTTTTAGTTGACAATGCCCAAGAAACATGGTGTATTACTGTATTCTACTTTTTTCCTTAACAGCTTCTTGCATAAGAATCTAAAGTCACTGAGGTGAGGTGGGCAATGTAGAAATGACAAATAAATAAATAAATAGATGTCCCTGGGGAAGTGAGGGGGGGGGGAGGAATTGGCTAGAAAAAAATGCAAAATGCAGTAAAATGTAACTTTTTATCTGTCTATGGAAATTCTCAGTCATCCAGGTCATAGTTGTCCCAAAGATGCTTTTTCGTGAGGCAACTGTTTCAACAGTTCCAAGAAGGCCCCACACTCATTTGTACTACTCAGATGACCCTGATGACACAGATAAACCTCCAGGTGGCCTCAATAACTCGCTAAAAGAATGCAAATGACCAGCTGTCTGCAAGGAATATAAATCCTTCCATTCCCCACCATCCAGTCAGAGCTGAAGAAGCTTCTTGGATGAGAAGCGAAACACCTTTAAAAAAAACACACCAAGAAAGTCCAGTTGCCTCCTGAAAAAGCACCTTTTGGGTAACTTTCTATCATACCACTGGAAATTATGATAGTATAATATAGTTGTCATAATATAATATAGTTGGATAATGACAAATTATACCAAATATGGTGTCATGTTAAATACAGGTAGTTCTCAACTTATGACCATAACTGGAAACAGAATTTCCATTGCTAAGCCAGATGGTTAGCAAGCTGTGTCTGATTTTACGACCATGGTTGTTAAGCGAATCACTGCAGTTGGTAAGCTAACCATGTGGTTTGTAAGCAAATCCAGTTTCCCCCATTGGCTTTGCTTGTCAGAGGCCAGCTGGGAAGGTTGCAATGGCGATCACATGACCCCAGGATGCTGCAACTATTGTAAAGACATGCTGGTTGCCAAGAACCTCAATTTTTATCATGTGATCATGGGGATGCTGCCATGGTCATAAGTGCAAGGACTGGTTGAAAATCATATTTTTCCAGTGCTGTTGTAACTTGGAATGATCACTAAATGAATGGTTATAAGTCAAGGACTTCCCATACTGTATAGCTAATGAGTTTTTAAAAAATTACTTGAAAAAGAGAGCCTGCAAAGCAATTCATATTCAATGAAGCTTAATTAAGCCAAATGAATTTTATTCCCATACTGTATAGCTAATGGGTTTTTAAAATTTTACTTGAAAATGAAAGCCTGCAAAGCATTTCATATTCAGTGAAACTTAATTAAGCCAAATGAATTTTATTTTGGAGTAAATGTGCATGGAATTACTTTGTGACTTTACTTTTCATGATTAGACGATCAAATACTTACGCTGCCATGAAATTGCATGGGTCAATATTATCTAGCTCCACAAAAGGCTGGTTAAATATCTTTGCATCTGGGAGGGATTCCCAATCTATGGAATTCCAAGAAGGAAGATCCCGAATGAGGAAATATCTCCAAAGCAAGGGATCCTGTATTGTTATTCTCCAATAGTGGTTGGTGCTTCCCAAATAAATCAGATCTTTTGGTGTGAGCAAGGACATAATGTATAA
The DNA here is from genome assembly GCF_016545835.1 of Crotalus tigris. Classification (NCBI taxonomy): domain Eukaryota; kingdom Metazoa; phylum Chordata; class Lepidosauria; order Squamata; family Viperidae; genus Crotalus; species Crotalus tigris. Next base: position 34,422 of record NW_024100608.1, read on the forward strand.
TTTCACCTCTATCTGTAAATGAGACAATAAAATGCAGTTAAGCCAAGCCAAAAAAACATATAAGTACCCGTGATTTCAAGAAACATTGCAATATTTTATCGAAAGCTCCCGTTTATAAGACAAAAGCAGTGCCCATTAACATCTGCAGAATTTGACAACTGTGAGAGAGAAATTGCAGATCTCAGATTTTTTTAACCAAAAACTATAAGAGATTTGTGGCTTTTCTCCAGCAGTTTTTTCCAGCATTATCCTATGAAATTGGCCACGTCTTCATTTTGGAGCATGAAGATCTGAGATGCTAAACAGGGTGCTTTATTTGACTTCATCTGGAGAGCAAGTATCATCTGGAGAACAAAGATCTTAACTAATTCCCTGCATCCTTCCACTTCTTTGCCTCCGAAGAAGAGCGGCCAGGGGACGCACTTCGCTCGAGCACGGCATCTGTCGCGTTTTGTGAATGGAGCTCATACTGCACTCGCCTCGCCCACTGACTGTGCAAGAGTACGATTGGCTGAATAATGATCCACCCCTAAGCGCTGGGGCCAATGAAAAATAGAAAGGGAGTCGCGGAAAAACGTAGGCTTATCCATTCTCTCCCCACTGTAACGGGAAGCGGCCGCGTTGGAGCTTGTGCGGTGGCTTGAGCGAGTCCTTACCGGCAGGGTTTCCAGGGCGCTCGGCGGGCTCGCGTCCGTCCCGACTATCTCCTTCGCTTCCTCCTGCTTCCCCGGGGCACAGTCCGTGTTTCCCCACAGCCTCGTCCGTTGCGCCCACTTGTCCCGAAGGAGTTGGAGACTGTTGCGCAGGGCGCATTCCAAGGTGCGCCAGTCCCCGCCGGGATTGACGGACATGGCCCCACTCCCGGCTGCAAAACGACGCCTGCTTCTGGGTTGACTTGCGAAAAGAAGAGCCGCGGAGCTGCAATCGACGTTGGTTTGGTTGAGGCGGGAGGACTTAGCGGTCCAGACCGATGGAAAGCAAGGAGCCCAGCACGCCGCTCTCCTAGCTAGCCGCCTGTTTATCCGCAACTGGCAATGCTGGGGTTGATCAATCAGCTGGCTTCCCTTTCCGGGCGTCCCGCCTTCTGCCACGATTGCCCCGCCTAAGGATGCTCAGTCTGCAGCTTGTGCAGTTTTATTGGTTTTATACTAGTTTTCAGAGTAACGCGTAAGATATACGTCCTACAGAATTTTTGCGAATGTTGCTGAGGGAGGATTTTTTTTTTTTAGAAGAGCGAAATACTGTATTCGTTTCAGCCCCATTTCTCAAGACATTGCCATTTTCATGGAATAATTTTGTACTTTAATGTACTGAAATCTTCTAATCCACTCAGCAGAATGTGAAAAAAACTAAATACTGAAATAAGTATTTCTTTTCATTTTAAACAGAAACACATTTCATTCCATATAATAGATGACTTTTTGCCTCAAATGAAGTCTTGGGTGATTAATAACTCATGTGGAGCCATCTCTAGCTCTAAAAATGTCATAGAAAGCTACATTAAACAGTCCAGTTTAAATTGATGCATCCCTTTTAACACCATGGCAAAGAAGTCTGAGAAAAATGAGCAAAATAATGCAAAATGGAGTTTGTATCTAGAAGCATCAAAGGCTACCGAGAGCCTGCAGGTAACATATCCTGGACTATGACATGATTTCATCCTGCCATAGGAAATGAAGACGGAGCATAGGAGGAATCTCTTGGTAGCTTGATAAAGAGCTAGGAGGGTTGGGCAGAGCCCATTAGTACAAGTGAAGCAACTCCTTGAAATATTCAGCAGTCAGTGTTTTTTTGGAAGGTTGAAAGTCAGCCTTCAAGTGTTGTGCTAGGGCCACCAGCAAAGCTCCATGGCTGTGCATCCTTGTTCAGATGGCCCGAGGTTAGATTTTGAAACAACCGCTTTTAGCAACAAAGTCACCTTGCGCTAGCATCCTTTGTGCAAGGTATGTCTTTTGGATGCTTTGCATAACCCTAATAAGGGATCCTGCTCTATCTTATGTAGACAAATCTTAGCAGCCCGCCCCCTAAAAAAAAAATAAATCAAATTTTTAAGCACCCTGAACACTGACCCCTTTATTAGCTCCACAATTGCAGGCAATTCTCGATTTACAATTGGTTACTTAATGATGGTTCAGAGTTATGATGGCCACACATACTTGTCTCATCTCCTGTGGTTATTTGGGCATTTGGCAACCAGCTCACCTTTATGGCTGTTTGCAGCATTCCATGATAACATGACTATGGTTGTAATATTTTTGCCAGTTTCTGAATTTATTTCCAGTTTCTGGCAAAAAAACGGGGGACAATTGATTTGCTTAATGAGACCAAGTTTACTTAATGACTACATTTTCAGCTCCCCATTTTCTGACATTCATTTCTTTCCTCAAAAAAGTGAATTCTATCAGTGCTTTAAGCAAACTTTTTACTCCCCAAATTAGACAGAAACTTGCAATACAAGTATTTGGCAGTTTTTCCTTGAAGGGGCCATGTACAATTCATAGGTGTCTCTGACTTAAAATCAATCTCTAGCATCTAACTCTTCTGAAATAATCCCAAAGTAATTTGTATTATAGTACCAACAAATTTCTGTATAATTGAAATCAAGAAATGCACATTATTGTTAGCTCTTTTTAAAAAGATACGCACCCATGCTTCAACCATAAAACAAAAAAAATTATATAATTATATAATTTTCTTCACTTTAATACTTGTTTTCAGTACATACACCATCTGATTATGTCAGTTAGGATGACAATTGTTTAAAATAATCCAATATGCGCTTTGCATTCTTTGTATCCCAACCATGTGATCTTAAAGGTCCTTCACACACTGCAATGTATTTTGTTAACATTTTCTCTCCAATTTCCTGAAAGTCCGTGATGATGTTTTCTGAACTGCCCGGCAATTCTCTATGCAGTTCTGATTCTGTGCCCTGATCTCCACAGTATTTCAGCCCCCAGTAACACATTTCTCCACAGTACATCATTGCCAACAGATGAGTATCACTAAAAATACCTGCCAGAGGGGAAAGAAAACAACATTTGGAAAGTGTCATTTGCATCAGGCGAACCCTAAGTCTGGTTAGAGCTACTCACTCTCCCTTTCCACTATCTGAAAAGCTAAAGCCTCCATTATATTATTATAATGATTGTAGGGGTGACATGTAAGAGACTGAAAGATGTATTAATTCTACAGATAGTCCTTGATTTATGACAGCAATTGGAAACAGGATCATTACATGATCCTGAATAAGAAAGGGCATGCATGAAATAATAATTATATTAAACAATAATTATTACAAAACTCCCTAGTTCCAGGTTTGTTTATTTTACAAGGATGATATACACGAGCTGAAGGATCTGAGAATGTGCAAATAAATACTTCCAACTTGCAAGATTTAGTGGATTTCTCTAAAAAGTGCCTTTATTTCAATGTGCAGCTGAGAATTATTTCTACTAAGAAGCATTAATATAGAACACTTACCTTCATTGACCAATATAGCTGTGCCAGTATCTTGAACTACAAATTCTTCATTTGGGTTATCATAACTTCTAAAATCTAGCATCTTTATCAAGTAATGGATTCCTTCCTTAAGAAACTGAAGTGAAAAATAAATGGCATTTAAGATAGCCTTTTCAATATATAGTTTCCACAACAAAACAATCTTCATGAATTACATGAACCAATTTCCATGCTATAAAAGTTATATTATTTACTTTCTATTTATCAGCAGACTCAAAATAAATCTGTGTGAATAAGAGGAATGTACTGATGGATACTATCAATACATAACTGAGCCAAGGACAAATATTTGTGTCTTACAAGAGGTTGGGGTTTTGTTTTGTTTTTTTGATACAGGCATCCTGCACATGAAATGTTTTCTCTGCTATTTACAGCTGATATCAAATCTTGCTAGGTTTTAGCATTAAGAACTTGTTTGCTCAGGCTTGAGGTAGAACTTAAACTACTGATATCATTGTTATAAGTTTGCCATCTTGAGTTACTTGTAATAGATGGGATAAAAATCTAATAAATAAAATAATAAATATGATTTTAGCTTTTGTAATTTTATATGACTTAATTTGATATTTTCTGGTACTCTACTTTTATTAAAAATCAGGCTAAATTCTTCTATAAAGAACTTAAAAGTTCACACCAAAACACATCATCTTTGTTTACTTTAGAAAAGGGATGTTAAACTGCCGGCCTGCAGACATCATGTTGAGGCCGCGCCCACCCCAACTCTGGCACTGCAAAAAAAGTCATGATACATCACATGATACGGCAAGTTTGACACCCATGCTCTAGGGAAAAAAAAAATACAGGAAGCAGTTTAATTATAATGATAAAGTTGGAAGGGACCTTGGAGGTCATCTAGTCCAACCCCCTACTCAGGCAGAAAACCCTATACCATTTCAGAAAAATGGCTGTCCAGTCTCTTCTTAAAAACTTCCAGTGTTGGAGCATTCACCGCTTCTGGAGGCAGGTTGTTCCATTGGCTAATTGTTCTAACTGTCAGGAAGTTTCTCCTTAGTTCTAGGTTGCTTCTCTCTTTGGTTAGTTTCCACCCGTTGCTTCTTGTCCTGACTTCAGGCACTTTGGAAAATAGCTTGACTCCCTTTTCTTTGTGGCAGCCCCTGAGATATTGGAAAGCTGCTATCATGTCACTCCTAGTCCTTCTCTTTGTTAAACTAGACATACCCAATTCCAGCAACCGTTCCTTATATGTTTTAGCCTCCAGTCTCCTAATCATCCTTGTTGCTCTTCTCTGTACTCTTTCTAGAGTCTCAACATCTTTTTTACATCGTGGTGACCAAAACTGGATGCAGTATTCCAAGTGTGGCCTTACCAAGGCATTGTAAAATGGTATTAATACTTCATGTGATCTTGATTCTATCCCTCTGTTAATGCAGCCTAGCACTGTGTTGGCTTTTTTGGCAGCTGCAGCACACGGCTGGCTCATATTTAAGTGATTGTCCACTAGGACTCCGAGATCCCTCTCACAGTTACTACTATTGAGCAAGGTGCCCCCTATACTATACCTGTACTTTTGGTTTTTCTTGCCTAAATGTAGAACCTTACTTTTTTCACCATTGAATTTCATTTTGTTAGATAGCGCCCAGTGTTCAAGTCTATCCAGATCCTCCTGTATCCTAAGCCTGTCTTCTGGAGTGTTGGCTATTCCTGCCAGCTTGGTGTCATTTGCAAATTTGATGAGTTCCCCATCTATCCCCTCGTCCAGATCGTTGATGAAGATGTTGAAGAGCACTGGGCCCAGAAGAGCCCTGGGGCACCCCACTACAGGCTTCCCTCCATGTAGATGCGGTTCCATTGAGGACCACACACTGAGTACGGCTGGTCAGCCAGCTACGAATCCATCTGGTGGTGATGCTGTCTAACCTGCATTTTTCTATCTTATCAAGTAGTAGGTTGTAATCTACTTTGTCAAATGCCTTACTGAAGTCCAAGTAAATTATATCCACAGCATTCCTCTGGTCCACTAATTTTGTCACTTGGTTTCTACTGAGGGAGAACACTGGGTCCTGTCTTCAAAAACTATCGTACTTTCCTCGACCTGAGCATCCTCCAGGTGTGTGAACTTTCAATTTCCAGAATTCTCTGCAATGAGAAAATGCTGGCTAGAGAAGTCTGGGAGTTGAAATCCATATATCAAAACACAGAGTATTTTTTCTTCAGTCATGATCAGGTCCACACTACAAAGCAGTGTTCTCATTTTGCATAGGGAATTCCAGGAGTTCAAGCCCACCCATCTTAAAGTAGCCAAGGTTGAGAAACACTGGTGTAAGGGGAGGGGACATTCAATCTATGCTAAGCTACAAATTTTGGTTCACTGCCTTTTATTTGTACTGGAAAAACATTTAAAGAATTGTCCATTTCTCATAGCCCAAATTTCAGTTGGTGCCAGTCCATGTAATTGGCCCTGGAACTTATTTTGAAAAATAGATATCATTCTTGCAGGCGCGGCCAATACTTTTATTGTGATGGAATGGGAAAATGTACCTTTTTAAGTAAGTCAGTCTCCTTCCTCAACCATTCCTTTCTTCCTTTAACTGTGTGGCAAAACATGTAGATCAAAGCTCCTCTTCTCCAATAAAGGCATTCCAGCAACTCAACTCCAAGCACTTCAAGCGCCTAGGAAAAGATGCCCATCAGTGAAAAAGCTTGAGCTTCATATAAAAGAGAGGAAGACAGATGCTTCAAACATGTAGCTAGAGCAAATTCCTAATAGGGATCAGCATCCTTTCTAAATATCAGATATTATTGTACAATTTCAGCTAGCATTATGTGGTCAAAATATTAAAATATATATTGAAAAGTTAGTATTAGAAATCTAAATCTTTAAAAGTTCTATAAAGCCAGCCTCATAATACCTTGAAAAAGCTATTCTCATTTTTCATTATCTTTCACTTTAAAAACTGTTATTATTTGTAAGTCAACAGGGCATAAGGTAAAAGGCATATAGTGCTCACAGGTATTACAACACTAATTCCAACTGTTAAAAACATGGGTTTTTTACTTGATAAAAGTTAAAAAGAAGTTAAATGGCACACAAAAGCCCATCGGATGTTAAGCTAGTTTATACTGATCTGACAAGAGAAACATACTGCTGGATATGAATGCTGCAAAATATACAATAAAGAGTGCAGGAATGAAAGATTGGTTATTTGATAATGGAAGGGCTTTATTCAATGTTGATCATTAATGTTGATCATATTCTTGAACAAAACGTCTATCTGAATGATTATGTCTGGCTTAATACTCACTTCTTGGGAAATGCCACTTTCATTGACCAGGTTCTCTGGCTCAGAAAGTGCACCAATTAGTTCCTCAACTTTCTGCAGAGATGATTCTTCTGGAAACTCTTCATCAACAAGTTGGTTTTCTTCAAAATACGTGATATCTAATAGTGCCTTTAAAGAGATGGAAGAGTTTAGGTTTTGTTAGATGCAGCCTGCTTAGACCTTCCTAACTACAGTTGATTGGCCAAGAAATATGGCTGCATTAAATAAAAGGTGGATTTTAAGTTAATTTTTCTTCGCATTTCAATGGGGGCACTCTCCCTTATTAGTAAGACAGCTATTTAAAAAACTGTGCAACATTGGGCTATCAGTTTGAACTGAATTCGATTTACTGTAGGGTTCACAGCTTTGCAACTAGAATTTTTTTTTTTTTTTGCAGATCATAAGGAAAAACCACAGTTCTCCAAACAGAACAGCCCATTGGCCATAATCCTGTGCTCCAATCAAATCATTGCACTGAGAGCATCTGGAACAGTCATGGAGAAGACACTGTAGCAAATCTAAGAGCAGAAAAAGAACTAACCATAGACTGAGCAACTTTTTGCGCTGGCATGGTATTTGGCTTCTTGAGTGCTATACTAGGCAATGCATGGCAACAAATGGGTGGGGAAAAACAGAATTGCTTTTTTTATTAACAATGTCTAGTATGATAATGTCCTAATTATGGATCTACTAATTATTCCACTAAATCAGGGGTGTCAAACTGCTGGCCCACAGGCCGGATGCGTCATAAGGAAACTGCACCCATCCCATTGTTGATAATGGGGAAAAAGCTATAAGTCGCGCTACGTCACGTGACATTGCAAGTATGACATATCTGCCCTAAATCTTTAACTTACAACTTTTAAGAACTTTTGGGAACAGTAGGGCCCTATGTGGCCCTGAGCCTCAGACTGTTCCAGTGTTTCATAAACTGGGCAACTTGCAGACATGTAAACTTCAACACCCAGAAATCCCCAGATAGATGGCATAGCACTTATGCAGGTTTTTAAACTGCTACAAGCTCTTATCAGTTTTAATAACCTGTTTAGAACAATATGTTAATTGCAAAATATATCCTATATATAGTTCTAGCCAAAAATGAAAAAAATGCACTGAAAACAGCTTTAATCAAATGAAGATTTCAGAGTGTATTTACAATCTGAATTCATTCAGTTGACTTTTAATGTTTTAATAACTAGTCCAAAGAATAGACCAGTTGGTCTGGGTTAATCATATATTTAAGCATACAAACCTTTTTTTATTCCTAGTGTCATCAATTTTAGCTCTATTCTATTTCAAAAACAACTGGTAAGAGAATTTAATCAATTGGTTCAAAATCCTTTCATATTTTGTTTTGAATGTCTCCCTAACTTCCGTTATTAAGTAAGCTTAGTATATTTTGGTTTCAATGAACCATATTTACAAGCATAATGAAAATTCTTTAATTCATAATACCTGTGTATAAAGTTGTATAAGTCTAGAATATGTGTAGTTGTCCCTGGATTCTTCTGAAAGTTCTGCTAGATTTTCCAGGGTAGCAGAGGCCTGAATTAAGAAAGCATCTGTCGACAGAAGACATTTCATATCCCAGTAAAACAGAGCAAAATTATCTATGCAATCAAAGTTTAGCAATGCTATTTTTAAAGAGCAAAATGTGATAGCAAAATATCCATATGATCTGAAATTATATGAAGGTCAGAGAATACAAGCTCAACATATAGCTACTTACAAAAAACTTCTACTATAAAATACTGGGGCTTACAAAGTGAGCTGTAGCCTGCAGTCAGTAAGTTACTAGTCACAACAGTTATATATTGACTGAAAGAATGAAGAGTGCATAAATCCCTGGATATTATTACTGGGGAACTATAACTAGGAAAAACTACTGGTTTCATATCCTGCTTGTGGGGATTTCCAGAGATAAATAATAACAATAAAAAAAAACACTGGAAAAATGACTAGTATGAACCAAGCAAGGTTAAATTGGTGGACGGAACTGGAATTGCAATTCCAGAAAGGATTTCCAGCAATTTGGAACCAATGCCAGTATGGTATGAAGTGAAATCTGACTTTCCACAGACTCTAGGAGACAGTTAAGGGTGCCAACAAATAAGACAATGGAAACAAGTTCTAAGGTATTATGGAGTAATTTTTCTAAATATTGTTTTAAGGAACGTTCCCCATGGAGGTCACTATCTATTCTCAAGGGTCAATGAGATTACCATTATGATTATTGTTCAAAGTATTATTAGTTAAAAAGCAGTAGTTTTCATTTATTAAAGTATTTTCATATAATAAATTTTAGTGATTGATAAACAATCTGAAATTTCATGAAGAGGTGGATGAAGACTTTGGGGATACTGGTTTTAAGTAACTATTTACCAAACACAAGATGCAAGTAGAGGTGGTCTTTGGGTGATGACTACTCATTAGCTACTGCATTCATGTGATCATGATTTGCAACTTCCCTGCCAGCTTCTCTTAAGCAAAGTGAGAAGCTGGAGAAAGTCAGAAGTTGTGGTCATTTGAGATCAGTGTTTAATGATTTGCATTCACTTTATGACCACATGCTTAGCCACAGAAATTCTGGTCCTAATTACCATAGTTAAGCAAGAATTACCTGTAGGTACATAAAAATAGTTTCAATGCTGCACCTGTGGATAGGCTTCTTAAAAAAGTTGGTCGGAGTAGCTAGCGGTAGTTGAAGTTATGATTTGACATTCAGCCAGTAGATTTAGTGGGTACATCATAGCAACTGGGTCCTTTAAAATATTGTCTCTTTATAATTCAGAATTATAATTTTATGATCCCATGTGTCTTTTCACTTGATTATAAATACACCCTATTTCCTGGGTATAAAAATCTTGCCCACAGACTCCAACACATGTTTGACCTGGTTTTACAAACCCATCATAAAGTGTTTGAGACTGAAGTACTCAAGGCCCTGCCTGGGTAGACTAAACAAATGTCATCTTAAAAAGGGAGAAAAAAAAACCTTGTAAATGCAATAGAACAGGAGTTTCTTCATACAGAGTTTTCTCCCCCAGTGGCTGCTCAGCCAAACTGCAGGGCTGTCAAGTCAGAGTTACGAGACCGCACAATAGTGTATACTTGCAGTGCATATTGCTTTATAATATTTGTTGTTTTGCAATTCAAATGTATTCAGTTTGTGGTTTGCAAAACCGGATCTATGGCTAAGAATGCTGTACAAGCCGAAGCCATTGCAAATCATATAACAAACTACAGTTAAACATATGAAAGCTTATATCCAAACATGTGAACCAGGCTTTTGAAAGGAGAAAACTGCAAGATGGGCCATCTTGCGTGTGGGGTTTCCAGAGGTAAACAATAACAATAAAGAGAACACTGGAAAAGTGACTTTGGTGTGAATCAGGCAAGATTCAATTCTCTAATCACACCACGGCAGTTGGCTGCTCCAGAAATAAAGAGCGTCCCAATCCAACTCATTCAAAAGAGCACGTCGTGAAGAAAGGAAACATGCTCTTCCTCCACCCTTCGTATCCAGCCTAGTCTCTCCAATGGAAAAGAGACCAATGAAAGGTCTGCCATGCCGTGGAAATGGCCAGCGAGAACCATCTCAGGTCAGATCCAGGAGTCGCGTCATTACTTCTTACCGCCAAACTCTCCGCCTTCTCGCCAACGGTTCAGCCTCTCCGTTAACTCGGCGAGCCGCCGCTGCAAGATAACCGCAAAAGCAGCCTCGGCCATAAGGAAAAACCCGGGCCGGGCTTAGCGTCAGTTACACACATCACGTGACTCATCATCACAGCTGCAGCCACGTGACCTCACCCTCTGTCACGTGGGAGGCTTGCGCCCAAGATTTCTCTTGTTAAAGTTTGGCGACGCGGCGTTTTGTTTTTGTTTTAATGGGGAGGCGTTAATTGCTAGAGATAGGAAACCAGTAGAGGTGCCATTCCTTCCGTGTTGCTCCTTGCTCTTGTAAAGCGAAAAAAAATCATGTGGAAAGGTCAAAAGCATCCATAAACAGGGCAGTGGGGCAAACCAGTTCTATATATTGTCTGGAAACTTCATGCACAGCAATCTCTAAACATAGAGATACCTTACCCCTCCTTTATGGAAGAAAGAAGGGAAAACTGCCTTTGAAATTATTTCTATTTCTTATTTTAAAATCAGAATTACACAATAATGTATTTGTGCAAAATACAAAAATGAAACATGTTTTTATACTTCTTAATGTGGGTACTTTTCCGGTTTTTTTCCCCTAAATCAAATTCCACAGAGGTCAATCAAATAACATTTTTGAATAATTGCAAGGTATGCACGTGCAACTGGAATTGGAACAAGAGTGCCTGCTTCTTCAAGGCTATTTGTTTCACTCAGTTCACTTAAATATTCTTCTAGAAAAAAATATGTAAAATTGTTTCAGTGGGAGTGGAGAAAGGGGAATTGCTGGGGGTCATTTTGAATAGAGAATTTGATGTTGAGAGTTCAAGTAAGTCTCAGGATTCCCAGGAACTATTTATTACAAAGCACAAAAATCAGTGTAACAGTTAAAGAGGGTCTTATACTGGCTTACCAAGTGCTATATCAGCATTTTTAATTAATAAAATAACTGGATGAGAGTTTTCAATTCTTTGGCAGTTATTTATTCTTTGTGTTATTTAACCTCAGCTGAGAATAACACAGAAGTACACTGTAGTGTTGAAGGAAAAGTCTTCATTGTACATTGTAGTGTTGGAAGACGAGAGAGAGAGCACATGTAGGGAGTGGGTTTTTATACCCTCTGGGGCTTTTGTTTGGAGTTGTTTCCTGTTCCTGTTTGAGGCTTTGTATTTCTTGTGTCATGTATTCTGACCTGAGTCTGGGTGTGCCCTTTGGCATCTGTGGGTTAATCCTATTATCTCCTGTCTTAGAGTTTGGGTGGAGTATGTAGATTTTAGGTGTCTTTGTCTTCCTAAGCTTCTAGCTGGGGGCCTCCAACCTTCCTGGATTATTTACATCTGCATTTCTACAGAGCTGGTTTCTGCTTGGGGGAGGGAGACTTGGGGCTATTAAGAAAATTGGGAATGTTTTTCTGCCTCTTTAAGATTCTTTGAGAAAATATATTTTCCTGCCCTTTTAATAAACCAGGGATGTCAAACTCTCAACATCATGTGACGTGTCGCAACATATCGTGACTTTTTTTCCATTGCTGACAATGGGGTGGGCACAGTTATTTCCAATGCTGACAATGGGTTGGTAGTTTGACACCCCTGTGTAAACCATTACCTCAGCCTTTGCAAGCTCTTAGCTTAACTTATAGTGGTTTTGTAAGGTCCCTGGCCCTTCCTCAAATTTGAGGTACCATTAAAAGTCTAATCAGGCAACTAAACGGAGGCTTCTTGAGGAAATAGTGCTTTAACTGATCAAATAAAACAGCTGGATGGCAAACAATCTGGAGTCCTGGCAAAGTTACATCCAGAAGTGCCACACCTTAGAAAGTTAGTAGCATTGCTTTATAAACTTTGTTAGCCAGTGAAAATCAGACAACAGAGCCATTATTACATCATAAGGAAGACATCAATAATTCCTGTACACTTCCTTATTCCCTCCTTCAGTACATCCCATCCGTGTCCATGTTTTCCCACACTTGCATGAAATTTGTCCATGACGCTGATTACAAAAGCGAGCTAGCAATAGTTAGGCTAAACAATTTCTTTTTGTTCCAGTTACAGAACTCTTCAGTTTGCATTGGCAAAGAGGAGATCAAGTTCTAAGATGACTGCAAATGGGCCTATTTGGATGTCAAAAAAGTCAAGGAGTGGCTTGAGTCTGTTTGCTGGTGACTTTTAACATGATATATAGTAGTATATTCATTAATTATCAGTCTCTCAAAAACTGGGAGAATTGTTTTACTGGATAATATAGGTAATTCTCGACTTATGTCTGCAGTTGGGACAAGATTTCTGACTGTAAGTCATTATGAATGTAAGTTGAGGCAGCCACGTGACTGGGCTTGTTTTATGACATTTTTTGTGCAGCAGTTAAGCAAATGTCAGGGTCTTAAGTATAAATCTCCCCTTTGGGCCATAAGTGAATGATCTGGTCAGGGAGACTTGGTAAACAAGCTTTAAACTGTTAAGCCAAAAAAGAAGAAGAAGACACTAATAGAAGCAGCAGAAAAAGATCCCTGCAGTGGCTCCCAAAAGGGGAGCTTCCAACCCATAAAGGTCTAAAAGTCAGGGCAAAAGTTCTGTTAGATGGAAAATAAATTTATAGTGTCCAATATTCTGTGCCAATCATTTTCAAATGTTGGATGTCACTTTGAGCTTCCAGTCAGGTTTGCACATTCCTCCCAAAATTCTTCACAGGCATGGTTTGTCTCAGTACATAACCACTGGCTGCCCATTTTCGAGGGTTGTTTCCTGCCTTAGCTCTTAGTTCAGTGCATCCAGGTTTGTAATGTCCAATTGAGGTTAGCCAGTAGTAAGCCAGCCTATTAAATTTTCTTAAATTGCACATAGTAGCCCTAGGACTCCCAATCTGAGTCCACCAGTGCAAGATATTCAGGGCTTAGGTTTGGAGATCTCTTTCCTGCTACTTCCCTAGTCTGGACATATGAATTGCAAATCAATTGAGGGGGCCTGGTTTATTTATTTATTTATTTATTTATGAGACTTATATACCCCTTTAAGTGCAAGCACTCTCTAAGCGGTGTACATCAGTAAGCAATGTATATATATATTTACATTGCCCCCAGTTGTTCCTACAAAATTTTAATGACACAGTGCAAGAATCAAGCTGGAGCTTTACTGAAGGTAGGTGAAAGAGATAGACTCAATGTGATTCTGAATGGTGTGTGTGCATGTGTGTGTGCAGCTGCTTCTACAAAACAGGCAGTACAACCATCCTGGACAAATTTTCCCTCCCACCAGACAGAAGTCCAAGGTGTTCAGTACTTGCTGTGCCAACTAGTCCCAAATGCCATCATTCCATAAATACATTCAACTGCTTAAATTACAACACAAATCAGGCAAGAAAGAAAACCTTACAGTGAGTTTCCACCCTCCCCCCTTAGTCTTCCTAGTTTTCTTCTGAGGCTTCAAGTGGGACCAATGGCTCCAGGACTCCTTCTTTCCTCTGCAGCTTTCACAGGCATCTGGACTTTTTAGTGGATGGCTGGATTCAAAACTGAATTCCAATGGCTCAAATGGATGGAGGCAGCATCTGGGTCAGTGTGGTCTGCTTCCAAAAGGTTGTTGCGTCATCTATGCAGGGCTGAAAGACATGAGAACAAGATCTTTTCCTCCCCTTTCTGGGTGGACTCTCCCAGGAGAGGCAGACAAAGGCATGGAGAACAGAGGATAAGAAAAGGAGAAGTAGAATGGGGGGGGGGTAGCTTACAGACAGAGTTTGAAAAGGCATTAATACTGTAGTTGTTAAAGAAACAGATAGGCAGAACAAAACGAGAAAATCTCAGATGAGGATAAAAGAGAAGCTGGATTCTGGTAAAAGAACATGAATGAAAGGTCTCATTTCTAAACTGTACATTTGTAACATGTTAGAGAGGACTTTAGGACTTGTAACTTGAAAAATGCTGATCATGTTTCAGGAAAAAGATAGACAAAACCCATTTACAACACATACAGTAAATGCAAGAGTGAAACTTTTCCAGCAGATGAACTTAAAACATTCCCTCCTGCTAACTTTGGGCTGTTCTTAAGAATACAGAGAGAGAAAGAGAAAAAGAAGAATTTTTTTTTCTTCACTCTGTTGCCAGACATAATTCTGTCATCACTGCTGCCGTTAAAGTTGCCCAAGCCTGAAAAAAAAATGTCACTGCTTTAAAAATTACACTAGATTTAATAAGCATTGTAGTTTTTCAGTTATCTGTGGACATCTCTAAAAAGTTGGACTTGTGTGTACGTTTAGTGACTCTGGGAAGCTTACAGTATTAAAATGTTCAAACCCACCAAAAATAACCCAGAGTGCCTAAGGATAAATAATTCCACTTACCAATATCAAAATGAAATAAAACAGTTCTTCTACTCACCTGACTCAAACACCAAGGTAAATAGCCAGATGTGGATTTTGATAAAAAATGGATACAAAATATCACATGAGTTGCGAATGTTGTATTTGAATAGTATATATTAATTCTAGAATACTTCACATTTTTTGTTTTTCCATTTGTATTTCACTATCTTTGCTTGGTTTCATTATTTTTTATATTCTTTTCAAATGTAACAAAGAATTAGTTTTTTTAAATTGGGCTGTTTTAATTAATAACAGTTCAGAACCGCAGGCTCCTTGGTGCTCTCTGATAGCACCAAGGATCCAAAGAGAAGTGCAATGCTTCTTGTGTAAAGTATAAACCTTTTTTTCTAATGCACAGAGGCTTCTTTTTAAAAACAGGAAGAAAAATTTAAAAAATAAGGAATAGATAGAAGACTCAATAATGCAATAAAATTATTTTAACAATATTTGTCTTCCATTTTCCTACAGTATATTATAGGAAAGTATAGTGTATTGTAATTAATACATTTATTGTAAAACGTAATGGAAATTATGAACTGATTACAATAATATAAACGATTAATGTCTGAAATTAAGAGTTGTTATAAATATATTTGATAGTTAATTGTGGCAAGTGTTAAAAATATATTTTCCAAACATATAGTATGTTCAAGGAAAAGGTAATAGGAACTTCTGTTTTCACTTAAAAGCTTATGTTCTCTGACTTTTACTACATCCCAAAGACTTCCAGTAATTATTTTTAATTAATTCGATCTGTTCTTCATTCATGGATGGAGGGATATCCATCTATATACTACTAAAACTCTCTGTCATGGTTCCGACAGATGAAACTCTCCAAAAGAACTTAGAGGCTTTGTTTATCTTAAAGAATCTTTTATTCGAGAAACAAGGTATCAGCACTACATAGTCAAAACAAAAAACTAAATTCCCCTCCCCTGGATACAGAGTAACAAAGCACAATTCCCTCCTCCAATAAACAGTCATAAATCATATTCCCCAATTAGCTTGAAGTGGGGCTTTCTCCCCAGCTCGCCAAAACTCTATCAACTCTGGGTCCAATGACCTTGGGTTCCCACGGTTGAGTTATTATTGTTATGACTAGCTAGACTCTCATCCACATTCCCCCTCCCTGCATCAACTAACTCTAAAAGCAATAGCGAAAAATGGCTGCATTTCCAGCTGCTGTCAAAACAAGAACATCTGATGTTAGCAGCGTTGACATCCTCATCATCATGACCTTTAACTGGGTGAAATACTGCATCATATAACAATTTTCAACCAAGGTACCTCAAATAGGCCAACATACAGAATGTGTCCAAAATCTGGAACCCATGATTCCTAAGGGAATGAAATTTGGTAAAACTTTGGCAAGTTGTGGCTGCTTCAGTGCTACTGGCTGCTGGATTCAAGTGATCTTTATTTTCAATGTTCTATGATAATTTCCCAGCCACTCTTGCAATCCCTTCCTCCCTCCCTGTCTGCTGGGAAGGAGGGTGGTAACTTTCCTAGTTCATGCCACCCCCTCCTCCAATTTCTGCTATCCCCACTCTCCTTGACCCACGCCATACCCCTGCATGCCTTGCTTGACCCATGTGGCACCTCTTGCATATTTCCATGCATCTTCCCCAATCCATGCCGCTCCCTCATGAAATTTCCCTGATCTGCAAGTTAACTTTCATATACTACCAAGCACTCCAAGGTAGCACTTCCCTACCTGTACACCCCTGGCATCCTTCCCTACCCAGACCCCTAAAGTACCCTTCCCAACCCAGGTGGCATCTCTCACACAGCCCCACCACATCCATTCTTCTTGATCCCCGATGTTCCTCTCCCCACCATATCTGACGAATATAGCAATTTTTGTGCACATCCAGGAATCCTTCCCAACCCACACAGCGCCTCTCATGCACGTCCATGTACAATTCCTAATCTGTATCTCTTACCTGTTGCTACCTTCTTGCTTGTTCCCCACTTATCATATTTAGGGAACAACAATTTTGGATTCACTAACAGTTTATCTGACATTCAAAATTCTCAACTGATGGTGAATATTTTACTAAAGTGACAAATAATGAAGTTGTATCCATGTTAAAGTTCAAGCAGATTAACACATTTATTTGTAGAAGAAAACATGATGAGGAATGCTCATTTTTATAGAGAAGAAAATATCAAGCAAGTGGGACTAGCAAACATAAATTAATTATTGGGACTAGATCTGGGCTGCACAAATCTAGCTGACCACTAGATGGTAGAAAAGAAATACAGAAACAAGCTTTTGCTGCCATCTAATGGCTATTTGGATTTTCAATACCCATATATGACAACTCTACCCTAATAAAAAGCCAGTAGGATTAAGTATTCTGTAATTAGCTTGAAATGGCTCTGATTCCATCCACCTCTGGCGACCGAATTTCACTGCCACTGTAGTAGTAGCAAAATGCAACAGATTTTACACATCTTGTATATTCCTGGATTAAGGGAAAATTTGATTTAACATCAATACAGTTATATATGACTTAAAAGGGCTGGCGATGGAATATACAAAATAATATGGTGATTTTACAGTAAAAAAAGGTAATCTGGGTAATGGTTGTACCATAGATGTAAGTAAGGAAAACCTTAACAAGAAAATCCAAGTTATAAAAAGTCTAGTATGGAGAAGTCTAGTGTTTTGGTGGGAACAAACCAAATGAGTTGATAAGAGGATAGGTCAAATGTTCTCTGCACATGTTTTCCACATTATACAAATCGTCTGATTTCAGGTGATGTACGGTTTGGACTTGCCCAGATATGGACTTAAGTTGGGGTTCCTCAAAATGGTTCACATTGACTCCAAAGGGTTTGTGAGACTATCCAAAGTCAACGTTAATATGATTATTCTTAGTACTATTAGTTAAAGTAGCATGGGGGGTTGATGAACAATCCAAAACTTTATGAAGGGGAAAATGAACTGAAGAGTTTGGGAACGCCTGTCCAAAGTGAAGTTGTTTTCTTTGGCCTGACATTTGAGTGTTCTGGGGAGAAGTGGTGATAAGGGGTAACAGGAAAAAGGATGCTGGCAGTCAGAGGACAAAAGGGAAGGCGCAGAGCAGATTGTGGGCAAGCAGGCTGGTAACATATGATTTGCTGGGAATCTGTTCCTTTCTGGTGAGACTGTGGCATGGAACAGATGCACAGGCCAGTACTGAACAAAGGAAAAGATTGGGTTGAGGATGTAATAAAGGCAGTGACATGTTTTGGGCTGGGAGAGGCAGAAAGGGAAGGCATTAGAAAGGTCACACTGAGTCAGTGGGAAATGCATGAGGCAAAGAACATCAATATTTACTTCACACACAACTTCATACATCACTGTGTTTCACATCAATCCCTCTGGATTTTGTCTCTCTGTAAGAGAGATGGATGGTTTCTAAATACATAAAATTAAACAAATTTTGCACCATCTGAAATCCAAGGCAAAGTAGAGTTTCTGCCAAATTGCAGGTACCGGTAATTCAAGTATTTGGGCTTAGTTCTGGAATGTAATGATTAATTATAGATTCTAAGCAACTATTTTCTCTGATAAAGGAGAATATTTGTAGTTTGGGATTGAAATAAAAAATCCTTGGTGCTCTCTGAGCTTGTTTTCTTGCAGAAATTTCATTATCTCAACTAGATAACACCACAAGAAATAACTTGACCAAGGACCCCTCAACTATTTTCCCTTTTGTGTAGAACTAGCAACAGCAAATTGCAACAAAGCAGAAAATAAAACATGAAGCCAGTTTAGCCGGTTTCTCTGCCTTTAACAGGGGTTTAAATTGTAGAAAAAGGAGAGCCTCACAGAGTGTGAAACTAAACTGGCCGTTTCTAAATAGTGAATTTTCTATTGGAAAGGTATAAACTATCAGATTTAATGGAAAAGTGGGCAACCTTTAAAGTTCAAGATTACTTTTTTAATATGGGAATTCTACATCTAACCCCAACTCCATTCATTTCAGTAGTTCTTAGTCACTGCTCTGCATTCTTAAACGTGTATACTTGTTTATTCTCACTGCACGCGTGAACATGAGTTACTTCCAAGTGATCTGCTCCCATTTTATCTTACACTCCGAGTCTATCAAAGATAGGTAAGAAACAAACAAACTTTCTGTGCTGTCTGTATAGTTTCCAATGTATTCTTTCCTGGGAGTAAGCTTCATTCAGCACAATCGGGCTTACTTACTTTACTGTGAAGCCTGTATCTCTGGCCTGGGGAATTCTCTTAATGCAGGGGTCTTCAAATTTGGCCCTTTTATGATTTGTGGACTTCAACTCTCAGAATTCCTCAGCCAGCATGCCTGGCTGAGGAATTCTGGGAGTTGAAGTCCACAAGTCATAAAAGGGCCAAGTTTGAAGACCCCTGCTCTAATGATTCGCTCAGTTCCCCGTAAACCACGGGCTCTTCTCGTGCAGTTTTGGAAAGGGTTAAAAAAAACGTCAGGGCCGAGCCCCTAACCCTCCCCCGGCCTCCACGGAGATCGGCAGTGCAGCCTTTGCCAGCTGGGCGCGGTTTCTTTCCAGCAGCATCGCTCAAAGGGGGTTGGGCATTCGCCGCCGCCTTCTTGTGCTCCTCAAGGCCGCCACCGCCGCTCGCCCAGCTCCTTCCTCCTGGCCCTGCACGCCGCATAAGCCCGAAGATGGCGGCTCACCATCTCCTCACCCGGTTGCACCGCTCTCTCTTGCCCGCCGCTTCCCGATGGGGGTCCGGCCATCGGACGGCGCCGCTCGCTCTCGGGGCGCAAGCGAAGGTAAAGCGGCCACGTCGGGAGGTTTGGGTCCCCGCGGGTGTGTTTGTGGGTGCTTTCGGGCTTGCAGCGGCGTTTTCTTTTTGGCCGAAATGTTCCGATACTGATAGATTCAGGCATCCTTCCCCAAGTTCATGGCAAGTGGGGCTTTGGTGGCTTCTCCTGGGTTGGGCCGAGGGCGCGCGCAGGAGCGCAGCCATCCGTTTGGGGATCTTTTTCTCTAACCGGTCTCTTTAAGAGCGGCTCGATCCACAGCAGTTGGCGCGAGGTCAAGTTCAGCTGCGAGCCAGGAAGAATCTGAGACAGGTCTGGTGGGGTCAAGCCGCTTTCGCAGGCAGAAGACCAGGTCAGACGCCCTTCTCGCATTTCTTGGCACACTTCTTCGCTGTGGCGCGGACTCCCTTGACAACTAGTTGGGCCTGTTTCGTTGGCTCTCACCAGGATCAGGTCTACCCCCAGGGCTGTTTCCGTTCCCCATGCGGAGAAAATATTTCACCCCCGCCAGGAAAGGTGACCTCCGATCTGCTGCAGAATGAATGACGCGCCTGCATCCTTTCTTCTACCTGCTGGCTGGAGAGGTCGGCGCGTTACGGGCAGCGCGTCCTTGGACGTAGTTGTTGAAAAAGCGAACTGCGCGCCGACTGACCTTGAGGAAAAGAAAAGGCGCTTTTCAGCTCTGCTTCCGCAACGAGGTGCTTCATTTATTTTAGACGGAAGAAGAGAGACCGGTGGTGGTCCCGTTCGAGAAGCGGCTTTAATGGATCTCTCAGCTCGATTCTGCGCATGGCTTACTCGGAAATAAAGCTTGCTCCTCTTAAAATAGCATTTCCCTCTATGAGGCCTTATCTGTCTGGACAATGAAAATACATCTTTCCTCGCAGGGATATTTATTTGAGGACTTTTATTAAACCTGTGTTTTGTGACAGCTTGCTCAGGGCTATGGCAGTATTTTCCAAATTTGGCAACTTTTAAGATAGAATTTCAACTCCCAGGATGCCTGCTGGGAAATTCTGGTAATTGAAGTCCCCATCTCAAATGTGCCAGGTTTGTAAAACACTGGGTTGCTATATCTGAGCTGCAACAATCTGGATGACCACAGAATAAAGAAAACTAAATTATTGCTTGATGATGAATTCCATCAATGGAGTTAGCCTCTTAATCAGTATGTTAAGAACTGCAGTTGCTACTGGTTCTTGGCACCTACTGATCTGAAAAGGGGTAGTAATAAATTATTATTTATGAGACTTATATACCGCTTTTAAGTGCAAGCACTCTCTAAGCGGTGTACACCAGTAAGCAACGTATATATATATTTACATTGCCCCCAACAATCTGGGTCCTCATTTTACCTACCCCGGAAGGATGGAAGGCTGAGTCAACCTTGAGCCGGTGAGATTTGAACCGCTGACCTGCTGAACACAGTCAGCTAAAGTGGCCTGCAGTATTGCACTCTTAACTGCTGCGCCACCTCATAAATGTTCCAGTTCAGGTGGAAGTTCCAAAAAGAAATACAGATAATCCTTGATTTATGACCAGTTGCTTAGCGACCATTTGAAGTTACAATGGACACTCCTCCAAAGGTACTTACGATCCGATTTTGAAGTTCTGATGCTCTCCTTTGCAGTCACATGACTGCATTTTGGGCACTTAGCTACTGGCCCACACTTATGGCTATTTGCAATGCTCCCCTTTTTATGTGGCCATGGTTTACAGTGTTTTTGCTGGAAACAGGAAGTAACTGATTATCACAGAAAAAGGTCATAAAATGCATCTGGTGATGTGATCCGTTTTACGACTGTTATGACTTATGATCATAATTGCCAGGCTCATTTCTGGTTGTAAATTGAGGACTACTTGTAGTTACGGTATCTGAATTGGTGGGATAATGCAGCTTTCAGCAAAACTCCCTTAAAGTGTAATAGTAAAGACAGCATGCCAATAATAAATTTAAAAGTCAAGAGTTGGAGCTACAATTAGTCATCTATCTATCCAAGGTAGGGCTGGAAATTAATCTGCCACAAGACTAATGATTTCTTCTCTTTCAGATTTAAATAATTAAAAGACTAGATACCTGTCTTCTTAAGCCTGCTGTTTTCCAAATATATAGGGACCACAGTTCCCCTGGACCATCCTAACTGGAATTTCTCAGAGCTTTGATTCTTCACATTCTGAAGGACATTGTAAACTGAAGCTTTCATCAGGAAGTAACTGTATTCTCAAAAGCAATATTTGTTGGTTTAAAAGTTTTGTATTAGTTTAGCAGAATTTAAATACAAAGAAAAGGAAAATAGTGGGAAATTAAGGGATGAAAAAGGGTAAAGAAAAAAAGTATGGAGTAGAGGGGGAAAAAGAAAAAGTGTTGACTTCTGACTCTTTTTTTAAAAAAAATATTTTATTGGTTTTTTAATTTTTAAGAAAAAGTACTCAGGACACACAGTGGTGTTTGAGTAATCAGACATTCAAAAGTAAAAACATAAATAAACAACTCAACTTAATACATTCACTGTCTCCTCTCTATTTCCCTCAAATAACATAATACGTTTAAAATATTCCATTTCTAAATTAAATTTCTATTACTACTAAACCTGTTTTAAAACTTTATCAGTTTACAATTACCAAAATCAAATTTAATTTTAAATCAACAAGTTATCAATTCAGGTATCCCTTCCAGATGTATTCTAGTTCTTAATTTCTCTCATCCCTCCTTTTATCACCAATCTCATTTATTTCTTCTTCCATTACACAATAGCTACCTTAGTTAAAAAATAATGTTAATTCACTTCAATTCATTACACAAACTTCAAATTTCATCCAATTGATTATCATATCACATCTATGTTATTGTACAAAAAAATCATCTAACTAAGTTAAAACACTCCATTGATTATTAAAACCATCCCAATCTAAAAATTCAATATTTTTTCAATTCCAATACATAAGAGACTTCTGGCTCTTTTTAACACAGTTGAAAAGAGAGCCCCAGGATTCAGTGAGGCTCATTTCCTATTTGCTGCCTTAGAAAATCACAAAAGTTATCCTGGCAGATTATTTATTTTACTATCTCCTAGAACAGAGTGTCCAACCTTGCCAACTTTAAGACCCATGGACTTCTACTCCCAGATTCCCCATGTCTGGCTGGGGACTACTAGGAGCTAAAGTCCACAGGCCAATGGACCTTTTGATGAATATGACAGGGTTTTATAAAGGAAAATGTTGGGAATGCTTCTAAGAAGCATTGTAATCTGCTTCTTTTATGCTTTCTGTGGACGAGGAAGGTTCCCCCCCCCCGTGATCAATTTCAAGATGTCTCTCTTAATTCTTGGTAGCTTAATGGCCAATGCTAAATACTGTATTTTTATTAATTTGATTCCTGCCTGCTGCAGTTAAAAGACTCTTGGTGGTTGCAAACACATCAAATTATATGAAAACAACCATGATAACAAATGATGGAATGAAAATAAGCAATCAAAAATAATATTTGAAACTGATGGAAGACATGATTGTTGGTTGATTAAACTGTGTGGAAGATTTTAGTGATTGTTACTTATTTGTGGCCTTCAGTATTTCCCCTGGACATGATTTATAATGAAATCTTTCACAGACCTATCTGAGGGTCCTTGAGACTAAACCCATAAGTTCCTATCGGGTTTTCCCAAAATAAGCCCTAGCTTGATTTTGGTGGTGGGCCTAATATAAGCCATACCCCCAAAATAAGCCCTAGTTTTGGGGCAAGGCGCACACCTAAAAATCAAGCTGGGGTGGGGGTGTGGAGCTGCCCCATGTGCCCTGCACCCATTTACCTAGCAGCCAGGCCTCTCCTTGCTAGCCCACTTCTTCCGCAGTGTCCCCAGGCCTGCATTTTGCAGTCAGAGGCCTTTCCAGAAGGCATTGCAACTGAGAACCAAGCTATGGATTGAATATATTCAATCCATAGCTTGGTTCTCAGCTGCAGTGGCCTTCCAGAAAGGCCTTTGTGAGACCGGAGCTTCATTCTCAGCTGCAGAATGAAGCTGCTCCTTTGGCCGCAGAAGAAGTGGGCCGGCTGGGCGGGGCTGTCGGTGCTGGAGGTGAGTAGAAAAGATACCCTTTCCCCGTGAAAATAAGATCTGGTGCCCCTTTTGGAGGAAAAAAAAAAGACCGAGTCTTATTTTCGGGAAAACACGGTATTTACTGAGTGTGTGCTTAACCATTAAACTTTTGCTCTTAAATTCCAAATTTTATTTTGATATCAGTGTTTTTTTTCTATTGACATGAAATGGCCTTGGTTCTCAGAATGCCTGGAATCTGATAAAATTCTGAAGTCCCTATTGAAATGTTTAATTTGGTTTAATTTATGTTTTAATTTGGTTTCTTTTTGGCTAAGGCAATTTTGTAACTGTATACTTGGCCTATTCTGAAAGTCTCCCTGATCTATCCAAGGGTCTTTGTAACAAGATAAGATTTTCTGAAAATGACAAATGTGTACTATGAAGTCGTAGAGTAAGCTCTACCCCATATATCTTGTGGTGATGTGGTGCAAGTACAAAGATATGAATTGCATGTTTTATCATTTGTCTCCTCACGTTGATTTTTGGATGCATCTCTATTCTGTGTCCAGGGGATTTTATTCTTACTGAACATGGGGAGTTATATGATGATTGTGAGTATGCTGCTTCTCTGCAATATGCAAATGCATTTCCTCTTCATTTGTTTGCCCGCCACCCCATATATTTCATATAAACCATAATTTGGTTTTTGCAGGATTTAGTGCATTGTAGGAACCTGCTCATTCTGATTTGTTAACCGTAATTAATGCCACAGTCCACTATGCAAACCAAGTAAATTGTGGCTTCATAAACCATTGCTATCAACATTAAACAATGTTTTAAATATGATTTGGCTAATGTTTATAATGCACGTTCCTCAATTTTTCACTCAAAGAAATTTGGACTTCTAAATTGCAGAATTAACTGCTATTGCAACCTGTGAGCCTTTGGGTCATTGTTTCAGAGATTTCCTCAATCAGATTCCTCAATCCCATCAGCAGTGGCACAGCTTCTAATTTACTGCTTTCACTTGAAAAGTTGAAGATACGTTCATCTGCCTTGAAAATAGTCCATGTTGATATGAACAGCACAGTCAAACATCAGCACAGGAAATGTTTTATGACATTTTTATTATGTGAAACTGCTTCATGATAATGTTTATGTTTTAAAACAGAGGTTCTCAACATTTTCTTCAACATGGACTCCATTTAAATACTATTTGTGGCCACAGACTATGGCAAAGGACCCCCAAGACTTAACTCGATTGATATCATAACATATTTTCTAGCCATTGTGGGTTCCCCATGGGGACCATAGGTTGAGAACCATCATCTTAAAATGTTTTATAAAATTTGCCAAAATTTCAATTCCACGGGAGACATGGGTCGGATTTTGAACACAATCTGTAAGTTAGCCCATTTGAGGTACCTTGGTTGAAAAAGTGTTACCCAATGATGCATTGTTTTGCCCAGTTAAAGGTTACAGGGACAAGAGTTTTAATAGTATATAGATGGATAGATAATGTAGTAATGGGTTAATCATAAAAGGCTCTTTGAATTAGTTGGCACCATCTAATTAATTGAAAACTGTGCCCTTGTCAGTAAAAGGTGACAAACCAGTTGCTTGGCTTTTTAAAAATTCCAATATTAGTGAAACGTAGCACATGCCATGTGATTTTCTATGCCAGGGAGAACAAACTGTGAGCTGCTTCTTTTGGTTTCAAAAGCTTTATGGCCTGCGTCATGCTGCCAGACATACCTTATTAAGTACTTTATTTATTTATAGAATTTATATTCTATAAATATAAATTCTATAAGTGCTGTTTCTTTTACACACAATAATCTTATGTAACTCACAACAAGATATGATCAGTGCTTCTATTCTATTTGTTAATAATGTATTAATAATGTGAACCACTTTTTCATATTTCTTACTGTTTCATCTAATGAATATGCTGAATGCTGTGAGATTTTACTTATTTGATCAGACCATAGGGCAAATCAAATGTCTGTAAACTAGTTTAAATGTGAATTACTGATAATGAAGTACTGCTTTGTGTCTATTCTTTAAAAGTGAATTTATTTGCTGCTCCAATTGAAACTGTGTAGCTGACATGCCTTGTTTACATAAATAAAATTAAAAGTATACAGTCCAAAATACCAATAACTGTAATAGAAAACAGTGCCAGCGATAGTAAAACACTGCATTCATTCATGAAAATTTACATTTTTCATGCCTCCTTTTAGTGACAATTTTGTTGGTATTGCTTGGAGATTGTATATATCATTCTTTCTGATTTCAAAATAGTAATAATTTGATAGGAAGATTCATTTCTTCAGTGCCTGACTTTTGACAACTTTTGCCTCAGTTGATAATTTCTGGCAAGAATGATTGTGAAAATACTGTATGATTCTAAAACAGGTTACACAATTTAATCCTAATTTGGAATTAAAATTCATTTATTTTCCTTGGAATGAAAAGTGCGACTTGGTATTTATGTTATTGGAAGAAACTTATTCGCAGTCAGGTCCTATTGGACTGGAGCATTAGATTAAATTAGTTGTTTTGATTTGTCAGTTGCAAGTCTTGTAAATAGGTTCACCTTTGTTCTTGTTATGTCTAGGAATTGCTTAAGATAATTATTGTTTATATATGAAGTTGTTTTCTTAAGAATAGAGCCATGCATAGACAAATATGTTGCAGTTATGTTTTTTTAAATATATTTTATTGATTTTTTTAATATAAACATGTTGATATTTGTAAACAGTGTGTTGTCTGGGTTTATATTTACAAAGTAATCACTAATGATTAATTTCTATATTCCAAAATCCACATTATAACTTTGGTTGACTTTCTCTTCTTCCAATAATATTCTCTTTGCAACCTAAATTAATTTGATAGGTAACAATTAAATATAAAGATTTTTCTAAAATTTCTACCAATAATAATCTCATCAGTATCATGCTTCTTTTCTATCTGATCATCTTGGTTGCCTCGTCACAAATCCTGTTTACAATTCTTATTTAAATTTATTTTCCCTACAATGTTCAAAACATTTCTACTGGTTAAAAATTTCCCAGAATTAATTACCTTCATTTAAACCTTAAAGTGTTTAAATCTATTTTCATATCTTAAAAAATAAGTAAGAAAAAGCCACAAAAAAAGACATAGAAAAAGAAAAGACGTGAGAGACAAAAAGAGAAAGAGAAAGAGAAGAAATGAAAAAAGAGAAAAAAGGAGAAAAAAAGAAAATAATATACTACTTAAAATACATATCCCTCTTGAATTAGCATACACTTATTTCCAAATTTCTTCTGTTCTTTTTACCCATAATTAAACCTATGTTTAATCTTTAAACATTTTCCCCATTTTTAGTTATCCATTAGAATTTTCTTAAAATCAATTACATTTAAATATCTAAAACATTTCCTTTATGTTAATCATCCCACACATTTTTATAGTTCTCATATTGAAAAACAAAAGAAAAAAAAGATACTGTCTTACTTAGACAGTTCATCCCTCTTAAACTAAAATCTTGCAATTTCTTTAGCCATATTCAAACAAATGTTTAATTTTAAATATTCCCTCTGATACACCCCATCATCTAATTCCTCAATTCTCACTTTAGCCCTCTTCTTTTGCCAAGCATCTCTCCCAGTCAATATATTCTGTTGTATCAAAGAGTCTTTCCATAAATCTTGTAAATGTTGTGGATATAGTAGACAAATCAAACATCATGTCTTTATAAAAAGATTTTTGCCCCTTCATATTCATTGAAGATTTCTCTCATCATTCCTTGTCTCCCCATTTCTTGTACTCCCAATGGCTCAGCAATCCATTTTGTCAAATCTTTTTCCTTATCCTCAAATTTACTTTGTGATCTTAGAGTTAACTTTTCAATGTTCAATGATTCTTGTAAATCCTTCTCCACTTGAGTCTCCACTAGCTTATGTTCAGTTGTCTGCTTTACATGATCTCTCTCATTTTTTGTTTTCTAATCATTTGATTGTTGTGATGTTAAATTGAGAATGCATTCATTTAAATTTTCAAATTCATTTTTTATTTCCTCATGGTTTGAAGTTAATATCATTTGCATTTGTTGTAACAGAACAAACATTTCCTCCTGGTAAGTATTTATTTTTTCTTGGTATGTTCTTTCTCCAGATCTCTGATGCTCCATAATGATCAAAAGTCCTTTCTCTGCCAATCACTTTAAAGTCACAATTTTAAAAATATTTATAATACAGGAGGGTCAATTTTTTCTAAGTTTTGTAGTTCTCACTTTGTAGATAGTCCAGCTGCTCTTTGTTTAATCAACACCCTGAAGGTCACAGCAACAGGTTTCTTTTTCTAGGCTGTATATTTAAGGCAGTATTTTCATCCACCACTAGCTATCAGCACCAGTCCATCTTTCAATCCCCCCCCCTAAACTTAATTCGCTGCCGTTTAGATGAGGGTGGAACAAAGACACCCCCCTCACTTTCAGAGGATTTTTACTTCTGGGGTTTTTTTTTTCCTCAGGAAATCAGTCAGGTAGAAGAGAGAAAATCAATATTCTTACCCAGTTTAGTCACACTGTTTATGATCATGCTTAGTTTAGTGCTTTTTGGCTTCAGCTACATGTAGCTTGGGCTAGATTCATAAATGACGCTAGCCTTCTGTCAGTTTTTGGAGGACTCTCCTCAGACATCTGGACCGACCACCGTCTTCTCAGGATCGACGGGGCTTCTCTCCTTCTTTGCCACCTCTCCGGGGTGGCTTTGGGTCAATTTAGGGTCCCCAAACAGAGAAATAAGCTGTAGGGATCGGATCGTCTTGATCCTTTGGCTGGTGCGCTAACTGTGCAGAACCGGAAGCCTGCAGTTATGTTTTCTGAGCATGTAAGAAAATCCTCATTTTTGACCATTTGTTTAGTTAAGTCAAGAGTATTATTTGTAATACTTCTGTTTTTCTAGCTGTGCAGTACCCTTCTTTTTTTCTGAATAATTAAAGAGTAATTAGTTATGCAGTAATCCCAGATTTGTTACTACTTGTCTTAAATATTCATTCAGGTGATTTTAAGAGCTAGCCATTACCCACTGGATTTTCAGCAGCGTTTCAGCAGATTTTTATGTTGAGGAGAAAAGCATTTCAAGCAATTCCTAAGAAATATCAGTATTTTTCTTAATTAACTTTTCTGTTTTGAGGTACCAGGTAACTTGTTGTTATTTAGTGTTAAATAACTTGCTGTTCAAGAAAGATGAGAAGATGATTCCAAGTATGTGACACCAGTAAGGAACAGGCATAATGAGAATGGGCAATGGGGAGGAAGTATTAGTTATGTTGGCAGGAATGATGAAACCTAGATAGGGTAAAAGTACTGAAAGCAATGCTATATTAAACCATAGCTCCTTATTGCAACCTTCCCCAAGGAAGCACCCTTCTAGAAATGTGGCTATTGTGCTTCTAATGTGATGATTTCCATATGAAAGTCAATTCAAGCAGGTTCAGGATGGTTTTATACAGAATTAATGTACAGCCAAGCTCTTAATATTCTTTTAACAAACAACTCCATGTCTGCTACTTTTGCACTAGACTAAATGTCTCCCTCTATAATAGTGTTTTGCAAATTTGGCAAGTTTAGGATGGGTGGACCTCAATTCCCATGGTGTCTGGGGAACTCTGGGAGTTGAAGTCCATCCATCTTAAAGTTGCCAAGTTTGAAAAACACTGCTCTAGAGCAGGGCTTTTCAACCTTTTCACCAATTGTACCACTTTTAGGATATGGCAATATTCAAGTACCATCTAGCAAGGTGTCAAAAACTTGATGACTAACCCCCCAACTGTTCAAAATTGTAATTGCACTGAAATGCCTTATGACCATTTTTCACACTTATGACCATTGCAGCATGCCCAAGGTCATGTGATTTATATTTGGATGCTTGGCAACTGATTCATATTTATGATGGTCACAGTGTCCAGGGTCATGTGATCCACTTTTGCAACCTTTTGACAAGCAAAGTCAATGGCAGGGCTGCTGGTGGCCAAGTGCTAAGGCAGGGCTTCCCTCCCTCCCTCCCTCCTTCCCTGCCTTCCTCTTTCTCATTCCCATCTCCTTCTGAAGGAAGAATTTGAATTCCCCCTCCCCATATTTTCTCTCTTCCATATATTTATCAAACAAGGAAAAGCCTACAGAGACAGAAAAAACAAGCTGCTGAGTGAACTAGCTTAAAAAGGCACATTCCCCTTTAAGAATTAGCTACTGGCTAGAAAGGAACGTTAAGGATCTAGCAGCTGGCACTTAAGAAAAAAAAAGGAGTAAGTACTGGCTGCTGGCTAAGGCAGCCTCCCCAAATGGTTCCATTCACCAGTAAAGGAATGCTACAGGCAAAATCCATTCAGGAGAAAAATACTCAAAATCCCTTGCAGCAAAACTTACAGTTAACAATAGCAGAGCAATAGAATCTAACACGAGACATCAGCCATCAGGCAAATAGAAATTGCCAAACACTCCTTAAGAACACAAAGGCCATGTTGCACAAATCCCAGAACTTCAAAGTCAAAAAGCACATAAGAATCCTTCCATTCTTAATTTCCCTCCCTTCCTTCCTCCCTCCCTACCTCACCTCCAGCCGATGCTGCCTTTCTTCATTGCTGCCTTTCTTCATTCCTCGTGGAGGGCAACCCCTCCCCCGCTGCATTTCTTGCCTGTTTGTTGCTGCCAGCATGGATGGCTGCCACAGAAGTTATAGATCGGTTCATGGCCGGCCTGCTTGATCTCCTCTCCCCCCACCCTCCTTCTTCTTTTCCTTCAGTGCAGCTAGAACTGACTCCATCTCCTCCCAACGCTGCCTCTTTCTCTCTCTCTCCCTCTCCCGTCCAAATTGCCTCCTTTTATAGCCTCTCCTGTCTCCGTTCCCTTCCTCCTCCTTTCTCATCTGGGTGAGCAGGAAGTGAGCCTAGGGCTTTTGCCTCGCCCCAGCCACTCTGTAGCTCTGGAGGACTCTCTCACAGTTAATCCTGCGCTGTGCTGGCTCATTCCGTCCCCCACTATATTCGGCTGGGCAGGGCCGCGTACCACCTGCCATGTACTAATGTACCACAGGTGGTACGCATACTACCAGTTGAAAAGCCCTATTCTAGAGCATGGCTGGCTCAGGAATTCTGGGAGTCGAAGTACATAGATCGTAAAGGAGTCATCGTTTCCCACCTTTGCTGTAGAGCCTTCCAGATGCATCTTACAAGAATTCCTGGCTCTCCTAAGATCCCAACATAGGGAGGCTTCCATATTGCAGAAAACTGCTCTCAGGAATTTGTGCCGAGAGTAGCACATACTGCTCATGTCTGAGTGGGCTCTTTTTTATTGGGTACTATAGATTATTATTTGATTGAGTGGATTTATGTCCCTCCTTTTATTTGGGAACTCCGAGTGGTCTATGTAGCACTTCCCTCTTGTTTTTCCTCACAAGAAGGAAAATATCGTTTGCACTGAAAGAGTGACTGGCCTGAAGTCACCCAGAATATTAACATTTGGATTTTCCTGATCCTAGTCCCACACACAGGCTCTCAGTTGTTGATTATAATGAAGTTGTTGATTATAAGGAATCTTTTCCTCAGCAATGTACAATGTCTGAATCATTTTTTTTAAATTATACATGTTTGGGGGTCTTTCCTTTTATCAGAGGAGGGCTAAGAATTATCCTCTTCTGCCCAACAATGTTATAAAAAGTAAACATGCACCACCAGACAAAAGAATGGACCTTTATGTAAAGATATATGTACACGAATTTATGTGTATAGATATGTATGATGCTAAGCTATGATTCATATGATGTCCTAAGTCATAAATCGTGGTTTACAAATCACTAGGGCTGTGCTCATAGCACTGTATATGCTAAGACAGAATTAAAGAAACCAATTCTGGTGTAATGAGATGTGAGAACATGACTTGCTTGCCTATCAAATGCTCAGATGCTTATTGCTGATCAACAACTTCTCAAGTTGCAGTTCTTTAATTTTAAATTGGATGGGAGACCTTCTACCTGACTGTGCTTAATAAAATAGGATAAATGGCCATCTAATGTCCAGTGTTTGACACTTGCTTTCTGATAATCTAATATATTTGGCATGATAATTTCATATATTTGGCATGATTTTTCTTTTTCAATTGAAACACACATGTCTGTCTGTCTGTCTGTCTGTCTGTCTGTCTCTCTCTCTCTCTCTCTCTCTCTCTCTCACACACACACACACACCCAGACACACGCATACAAAAGTTATATTGTTTGGATGTTTTGTTACTCAGGAGCACCTGCTGTTAGAGTTCATCATGAGTAAACCCACAAGATGTATAGAAACTGAGATATTGTTTGTAAGTGAGGTCCCTTAAATTTCTGAGACTTCTCTGGGTTCTGTAAACTTTCATATATATCCAAATTAAGTGTGGTCTCATATAGGTTTTTTGTTGGCATAAGAAACGTAGGGGCTCTTTGTCTCATATGATATAGTTATATTCTTTAAGATCCCTTTTTGGTCTTCAACTATTTCATTTTATTTTCTATTTGATTTATATTTAATAATAAGTAAAGACTGTAAATTATTTGGATCTTTTTTGTTATTTCCCATATATGTAGTTTTTATTATTATATTTAATAATAAGTGAAGACTATGTGGATCTTTTTTGTTATTTCTCATACATGTAGTTTTTATTTTTGGTTGTTAAATTCATTAGTACAATAAAAAGAGTACTGCATTCTAAGTTTAGTGTGTGTATGTATGTATACATTTGTGTGTTTGTGTGTATGTATTTGTGTGTGTGTATGTGTGTGTGTGTGTGTGTGTGTAGTTTTAGTGTGATGTAAAGTTCTAATAGCATTTTGTGGATACTTTGCAATTCTAGATCAGTGGAAATTGCTTTATGTACATCTGCATATGTTATACAGTACTGTATACACAATCAAGAAATCTGTTATTTGGATAAACTGTATAATGTTGGATCCATGACATTCTTATCTCCCACCTTTTTCTTTCTTTCTTCTCTTTTAGACTTGTGGTTGCTATTTTTCAACCAGTTCCTGTCACAATACCCAATTTTATACTGATCCAATAGAAGCAGTAAAAGATATACCCAATGGGTCCACTCTCCTTGTTGGTGGTAAGTAGTAAAATTCCACTGTTTTTTCTATATAAATTGTAAGGTCCCAGGCCCTTACTTAAATCTGAAATACCATTAATCAGGCAACTCAAACGGAGGCTTCTTGAGGAAACAGCACTTTATTTTCGATCAAAATAAGTCCTGGTGAACACTGGCAGCCTTGCATTCAGAAGTTAGAAGGTTAATAGCATTGCTTTATAAACTTTGTTAGCCAATGAAAATCAGACAACAGAGCCATTACATCATAAGGAAGACATCAATCATTCCTGTACACTCCCTTATTCCCTCCTCCAGTACATCTCATCCATGTCCATGTTTCCCACGCTTGCATGAAATTTGTCCCTGACGCAAACACTGATTACAAAAACGAGATAGCAATAGTTAGGCTAAACAATTTATTTTTGTTCCAGTTACAGAACACTTCAAATTATAGGTAGTTCTTATTTACTGATCTTTTAGCGACTGTTCAAAGTTACATCAGTCATGTGATCTCCATTATAGCCAATATGTGGTGTCCTATGCATCAGCTGTGGTTTTTCTTTTCTTTTTTTCCTTTGCAGAGCTGAGAGATTGGAGAGAAAGAGATTTCAAGAGAGTAAGCTGTTTGCTTTAAAGCAATGCAATCATGCTGGGAAATGTGGATACGCAATGCAAACAGCTTACAGTATTTTCTTGAAATCTCTTCTTCTCCAATCTCTTGGCTCTGCCAGGGATGCAAAAAAAGCAAGAATTTTCTCTGGGCAATTTTTTCTTTGCCTGAATCCCTCCCCCCTCCCTTTCCCAAAGTGGAGAGATTGAAGAGGAAGTGATTTCAAGAGAGTAAGCTGTTTGTGTAGCTTACCTATGTGAGTATATATTTGTGTTTATCTTTTATGATTGTAAGCTGCCCAGAGTTACCTTATGGTAAGATGGGCGGTCAATAAATTTTATAAATAAATACAAAATAATGAAACAATCTTGCTTTGTATAGACCTCTTTGTTTCTAATCTTTTTGCTCTGCAAGTGGGGAGTAAAAAAAGCAAACAATTTCTACAAGCAGTCTCTCTTTTACCTGATCCTTGCCCCCACATCATCCCAGGTAGGGTATGGTTGTAGAGGAAGAGCAAGATATTTCAAGAGAGTGAGCTATTTATGTAGCACGCCTGCGGCTCCCAGCCATGAGATATGTTGCAATCTCATTGCTTTTGATGTGTAAAAGTTAGTAAGCAGGCAATTGAGCATTCCAAAGGGCAGAGAAGTTAGTCGAACTTGAAGGTGTGAAAGTCAGTACAAAAGTCTCATTCCAATTGCAAAGCACAATCCCAATCATGTGTTTTCATACTTAGTGACCACCTCGCTTACTGATGGATTTGCCTGTATGTATTTAAATCTGTAATTGTCAATGTTTCTTGCATACCTCTATAAGACATACATCTAGATCAAGGGTCCCCAACCTTGGTCCATGGATCAGCACCGGTCCTCAACATGCCAACAACCGGTCCGTGCAGACAACCGAAGCCCCCTCCATAGGATACAGGCAGCACACAAAACCATGCTCCCTGTGCTCCGTGGAAAAACCTTTGTCCATGGAACTGGGTCCCTGGTGCCCAAAAGGCAAAGAGCCTCTGATCTAGATTATGTACATCTTAGATGTATGTATAGTACTTTGGCTGATTAAAAAAAACCTAAGAGTAAGAACTGGTTAGTACTTTATTGGGAGACGACTATTGTGCCACTGTCTTTTTCTCAGATAGATTTAGCTTAGTCTGCAGCCCTGTGATTTAGTGGAAATCAAGGAATCAAAAATACATGTCAGAAAAAGACAATAGCAAATGTCTTCCTTACTGTTACAGAAAACCCCAACTCCAACTTAGAGATGCAACAACAGAGCTTGAGCAAGACTTTACCTCGTGTTCTATGTTTGCAGAACTGCTCAAGCATGTAGGAGCCGCATGGCTTAAGGAGACTGAATATACTTATTCTGTTTATAATTTGGGGTAAAATAAAGGTGGAAAAAAATACTTAATGTTTCAAATACAGTATGGGCCAAAATGCAGATATTGCTTTCATACCCCCTGAAAATCCTTAAGAGCAGAGAGTATAAACGTTTTAAATAATGGGTTCCATATCCTGAGATTCCAGAAACTGGTCACTTTAGAAATCACCACTCAGTTGTGTCTTTTGAATATGATAGGTGGAAGAATAATAATTTTGATTTATCTCATTAAAATATCAATTGAAATAAAATCATGGTTTATGTTTTGTTCTGGCTCTAACTTCTAACTTTATCTTGATCCTACTTATTATTGGGCAGTGACTTCTGGTATCACATTCAAAAGTTACATATGACTGTTGCCTCAGATAAGGTTGCCAAACATTGTTCATCTGCTTGTAAATGGTTTTGATTTCTTCTACAAATTTATGAACAAGAAGATTGCTTCAGCCTGGAAAATAGGAAGATAATAATTTAGTAGATTGTTTTAGTGTGAAAGCTGAGGTGCTACAAGAAAGATTAAAACAGTATAAAGTTCAATATATAAGAAAACCATGATTGGGGTAGCAGTGAGCAAATCTATATTCTGAATACAAATAGCTCTTGGCTTAGCGACCATTCAATTATGATGGTCATGAAAAGGTATCTTTGTGACCCGTGACTGAATGTACAACCTTTGCAGGTTTGTAAAGAAAAGGAAATCTGAAGTAATATCATAAGCAGATGTGTGACCACATGATTTTTCACTAAGTTGCCAGTCCCAATTATGGTCACTAAATGAAGATTACCTGTAACGTTAATAAATATAATAATTTGGTAACCTCTTTTCCTGTAAAAAAATTGGTTACAAAAATTACCAAATTTCTCATAATAGAAGCTTTTGTCAGTCACGTGATGTATATTTCAGTCCTACCTGTGTAGAAATAGACTGAGATCCAAGGTGTTAAACATCTTTCAAGACTTTTCAGTACATAACATTCCTATATATTAACAAGAAAATATTTTCTGTTTTCATTTATGGTTCAAGTCTTCTTCTTTTTCCCCATTTCATTTCACAGCTCACAGCTCATTGAGATGCTAGGGTTTTGATTATCAGTGTGTTTCTGCCAGCTTTTTCAAGTCTTTTGTGCATGACAAACTATGGTATGGGGTGTCTTATTCTGATTATTGACTACAAGTTTTGACTGCTGCAAAATCCAGGGGTTTATAGGATGCCTTCTCCTGAATTGGGAAATAGAATTGGGTCAGTAGATCAGCATGGGCAAACTATAGTCTCAAAATAGAGTTATTCACTGCTAAACAATT
The DNA here is from genome assembly GCF_016545835.1 of Crotalus tigris. Taxonomy (NCBI): domain Eukaryota; kingdom Metazoa; phylum Chordata; class Lepidosauria; order Squamata; family Viperidae; genus Crotalus; species Crotalus tigris. The sequence goes on from NW_024100608.1 coordinate 70,421, forward strand.
TGTGTCACATAGGTTTTGGGCTCTGTGGAATTCCAGAGAACCTCATAGGAGCTTTGTTGAAGACTGGTGTAAAAGGAATAATCGCTGTCAGTAACAATGCGGGGTAGGTCTTTTTTTTTCTTCAGTGCCAGTTCTTAGGATTATTTTAAACATCCCTAGTAATGCTGCATGGGGAAAGAAATCCCTTATCTTTGCTTTGTAAAGAATCTATTTTGCAACTTTAACAGATGAGGTTACTTTTTTTTTTTTTTTTTTGCAAGTTCAATTAAGTCTGGACTTTGGCTATATTCTCTCTACTTATTTTGCTGCACCTGTTAATGGCATGATTGCATAGCAGTGGTACATAATCATGTCATAAACAGGGCTGCTGTCATTGCTATTGCAGAGTGTAAGTTATTCATTCATTTAAGTATCTGCTATAAACTTTGGTTGGTCACCCATAAAAGACATGGGGTTGAAATAATAAGGCAGTGGATGACAGAATGCCAGAACATGAAGTGAAAATTTGCTGTCTTTCAGACTCTGCACAAATACCAAAATATTTCAGGGTTTTTTTAAAACAGGAATTTAAAACTGAAGTTTGTACATTGCCTGAAAAAAATGTTGATTTTTGTAAAATAAAATCATCACCTTATTATTGTACTCGGCTCTTCAAGTATTCATATGTAAAGCAGAGGTTCTCAAACTGCAATTCAGCAATACAGCAACTTCACAAAATGATAAAATGAATGAATACAGCATTCATCCCTATGTATAATGATTTTATTGAGCTTAAGTGTGGAAGTAAATAAATGCACAATTTTCTATAATAATTTTTTTTATCTCTATAAATAAGCAATAGTATAACATTGTAGCTTTATAATATAAAATAGTTTAATTTTAAACTACCTCATTGAAACCTAAAACTGCATTTTAAATGGGAAGGATGAATTTGCTTTCATAGTGGAATGTGTAAACCTGGCTGTTGTGGCTTATTCAACAAGCCATAATAAAAATGGTTTAACATTGCAAAGGGCTAGTTTTATGAATCAGGCTTTATTTCTTTTTAAAGTCAATTTTAATTTTATTTAAAAGATTAAAATACAAACTCCCCCCAAAAAGAGAAAGAAAACAGACATAAAAACAAAACAAAGCCAAACAAAACTACACCAAAAAAGTGCATAAACAAGACAAAAGAAACATATACATACATAAATTGTCCCTCCAGCTGAATACTGATAAATATATTTCAAAGATAATAACTCCTCTCCCCCTTGCAAAGCAGCACACAATTTATAAATTTCTACTACACTATTTATCCAACCCACTTAGCCTGGCATCTATTTAATGTATGAAAGCATAGTTAATGGGTAAAACCAACAGCTAAATTATGAATTAGGCTTTATTTATTTATAAAAAATTATAATGTATACCCATAAATTGAAAATATTGATCCTTGGTCAGAGACCTCTAACTTGAATGTTCAAATGGTGCTAGGAAGACTCTCACAATAGGCATTAGTTTTTAAGGTACTTCCTGTATTAACCACTTATTAATCCTTGGAGGAGTAACCAAAGCTTTTTGTGTCATGTCCAAGTAATTAAAGCACAGGTGTCTTCTTTGTTGATTTGTTTAACTAGGAGAGCATTGCCTTGGAAATAATTCAGTGCATTCTTAATTGTGGATCATTGCAAAAATCCTTGTATCATATTAGATAAATGACTGTCCAATCTTTTTTTGGATCCTCTGAAATTAAAACATTTAAAATATTTTAAATGGAAAAAACTCTAAATTAATAACTCTTTCATTATACAATATATACAATCCTACATTTTTCTTTAAGTAAATGATCCCCCTGTTTTTATTGGTATAGGTAGGCATTTCAGGCCAAATATTTGTAAAGATGTGAATAATTGTTCTATAGAATAGAAAACCTGATTTAGACTGGTTATTTTAAAACTTTTGAATGTAATATTGAGGTTAAAGATTAAAAAAAGAATCTCCCTTAGTTTTCAGTACTACTGTTGACAGTGCAACTAAATGATTAGATAATTCCGCTTTTTCATTCATTCAAACACTTTTAGCAATTTTTCATTTCCTGGTTTGAATACTATTTTCAGAAACATGATACTGTGCACCAGAACTATGAAATTTTACCAAGATGTTTATGAAATACTAAATTTTTTCACTAATCCTCTTTGTTGAGAGTTGAGAAAGATTTAGACACTGCTGTAGAATTGAGAAATTTGGCGCTGTATTTTGTACTTCTGCCTTTTCAGTGTTTAAATTCTTAAATTTATGGTAGTAAATTCCCTAAATTGTTATTGGTAACCATTTGTAAAGGGCTTCCTCTTTTTTGTTGTGACTGTTAGCTAATCCCAGATCTTAAGTGTGTAGGAGAAGGAGTGGCAGAACCTGGGGTGGAATTTTAAAAGAAGGGCCAGCCTAGAGTCCCTATGTTATTCTATTCTGGCAACAGCTGTGATCTGGGGCAGAGGAGTTGGCAGTTGTCACTCGGGAAGCTTTGATAGCTTTCAGAGGCTTTGTGTTACAGAAAAATAGATGTGAGATTTTGTAGTTGAAATTAGTCTGTGGGAAGCATTTGGATTTGTTGCTGCTTTATTAGCTTCCCTGTTGTGCAGCAATATGCTTGTATGAGCTGCTTGATTCCATTGCTGTACTGGCAATGGAATCCCCAAGGCTGATAATCTGTGGGGATTTTAACTTGCCCCCAGATGGCATTGAATTGGGAGTGGTTCAAGAGTTCATGATAACCATGAACGTGACCCAGATAATCAAGAGCTACGAGTTACCAGAGGTCGCACATTAAATCTAGTTTTATCTTGAGGCTGTTGCAACCCGACCTGAGGGTGGAGGATATTTGATCTTTTGTCATGTCCAGGTAATTCTCCGATTGCTTTTTGCTTGCTGGTGATCCCTCTCCCATCAAAGAGATGTACCTATCCTGGAAACTGGATGGATTTCAAAATGAGCATGAGTTTTTCCTGAAATATGCTTGTCCATTTCTCTGAGGGCTTCTCTCTGGAATAGGGAGGTGATGAGGGCCTTAATCAGGTACTCCTCACTTAATCACAATTTATTCATTGACTGTTCAAAATTAGAACAATATTGAACAAACGGTAACTATGGCTGGTTTTCAAAGTTATGGCTGTCGCAATGCCCTGGCACTTGGCAGCTTGCTTGCATTTATGATTGCAGTGCACTTCAACTTTCCTTACCTGCCTATATCCCCCCTCCCAATCTCTGCCCTTTTGGCCCTCCTGCACTCAACCACCATCCCGCACCTCTGCTGCTCCCAGCTGACCACCATCTTCTTTCTCCTGCTGCTAATGAGGCATTCCCTGGTCGAGCAGCAGTTGGCCCTTCGCAAGGCTGCACAAGGCCTCACTCTTCTCACAATGCCATCAATGGATCCTACTATCTTAGTCAATTTTCATCATGTCTCCACCTTCTCCCTTCTGAGGAAGATTGTTGAGAAGGTAGTCAGGTTGCAGTTGCAGAGGTCTTGTGAGAGAAACGTATTATCTGCAATCTTTTAAATCAGAATTTAGGCCAGGACATACCGATAATACATAGGACTGAGATAGCAAATGTTGGAACTGGGACAGGAGTGTTACAACCATCCTAGCTCTCCAGCTGTGGGAAAAGGGGGATAGGAGATACAGTGTTATGGTGTTTTTTTTTTCTTTCTCCGTGACTGATTCTGGTTGGTATTGGTGTGGGAAAAAGTCAAATCCAAGATACTTAATTTGTGAGGCGTTACCAGGCTTCATACCCTCTCAGCCTTCTTGTTTACTATCTAAATAGGACTGTTAGGAGAGATTATCCATCAGGTTAGAGTTAGGTGTCATCAGTATGCCAAGCAATGCTCTCAAGATCTTGTCCTGGGCTTTGAAGTCTGAATGGAAGGAATAGGCTGAAGCTCAACCCTAGCATGGCTGAGTGGTTGTGGATTCTTGGACCGCCTAGATCTGGGGCTTTCTATGTCTGGTCTTCAATGGGGTTGCATTGCACCATTTGGATTTGATGTGCAATCTGGAGATCCTCTCAGAATCTCAGCTCCTACCCAAGGAGCAACTGGCTGCTATCTGCCAGTTGGACTCATTTCTGGACCAGAAGGTCCTTTTTCCTGTGTTTTGGTCACCATGGCTACAGCTGGTCCAGAGTGCAGTGGCCTTATAGGCAAACTTGACATCTCTATTCCATGGGCTATAATAGTTACTAGTAAGCTTCTGGGTGCAATTCAAGGTCCCACTTTCTACTATTTACATAGCAGAATCCTAGTCATCTGAAGGATGATCTTCCATCTGTAGTGAAAGCCTGTCCATCCCATATAATCCAACAGATTTGGCTTGCTTTAGGCCCCATTAATTAAGTAATTGTATTTGATAGACCCTCTTTGTTGTGGTGCTTACTGTCTGAAACAGCATTTCCCTAGAGTTTGTATGATTTCCCATCCTGTCTACACTTAAATAAGCTTTAAAATTCTGACTCTTCCCCATGGAATCTTCCTCCAAATGCCTGTTGTTCATTTTCTGGGCTACTATTTTAATGATTTTATGACTTATAAAGCTTCCTAGAGTTGCAGGTGGGCAACCTGGAATTTGACAAATAAATGAACGAATGAGGATAGTAAAGGGAGATTTAGTGGTTCTCCCCTCTTTCTACTGAAATTTCTCCTCCTCAAAGTCTGCTCCAAAAACTCCTCTATGTTTCTGAAAGATTTGGAGAGGCTAGAATTGAAACCAACTGCTGATATATGCCTCCTGTTGACAGAGGAGACCAACTGAATATCACCCAGTAGTTTTATTTTCTTTAGCAATATATGTTGGCGGGAAAAATACATTCTGCTCATAGTATAACTATCAATTGTGCAAAGAAAAATGAACCCAAAATGTGTCACAGTGGCAAGGAAAGAAAAAGCCGCTCAATTTACTCAAAGTGAGCACTATCCTCATAGACCCATCCAACATGGAGGTCCTTTAATAATAATAATGATGATGATGATGAGGATGATAAAGTTGGAAGGGACCTTGGAGGTCATCTAGTCCAACCCCCTGCTCAGGCAGGAAACCCTATACCATTTTGGACAAATGGCTGTCCAGTCTCTTCTTAAAAACTTTCAGTGTTGGAGCATTCACCGCTTCTGGAGGCAGGTTGTTCCATTGGTTAATTGTTCTAATTGTCAGGAAGTTTCTCCTTAGTTCTAGGTTGCTTTGGTTAGTTTCCACCCGTTGCTTCTTGTCCTGCCTTCAGGCGCTTTGGAAAATAGCTTGACTCCCTCTTCTTTGTGGCAGCCCCTGAGATATTGGAACACAGCTATCACAGCTTTGTGTGTCCTATTGCAATAGCCTCCAGGTGGGTTATTAACTGTTTTTAATGTTAATAAAACAGGAAGGGATTTAAAAACCATAAGCGCATCTGTGAAAAACAGGGTTTATGCTAATTCTGTGATTGGAACAGTTTCCTATGGAAGCCGTAGACTGCCTTTGTTGTGGATTTAGTAAGAGTTCAAGTCATCTTGATGAATTGCATCTTGAGTTGGCAGACAGAAAATTGCAACATGCAGTCTTCGACTTATGATCAGTCGCTTAATGACTTTTGAAGTGATATCTGACTCCAAAAATCTTATGTATGACTTTTCCTTGAGGTTACTATTGCTGCAACCCCTTCATGATTGCATTTTGTGTGCTTGGCGTCCTGTGGTCATATGACTGAAATTTGCAACTTTTTTTGCCATTTTCCAGCAAAAATGCCCACTGGATATGCTGGATTCACATATCGATGATGTGGTTTATCTAACAGCCACATGATTTGTTTAACAACCATGGTGACCCACTTTATGACCATCATAAAAATGGTTGTGAAATCTAGAGTAATCATATGGTATCTCCACTTATAACTACAATGTCTTATGATTGAATTTCCTGGCTGCATTGGGGTTGTAAGTCGAGGACTACCTGTACTACGGTACTACAACCAGGAAAGATTATTGCATATTCTGTCACTGTCCACATATATGAGAAAGGAGGAGAAATTGTGGAAATCTTCACAAGAAGTAAGATTTCTTTTCTTTACTTGATCCATTCATTTTTGTTGCTAATTTGTCTTGGTTCTCCAAAATATTTCTGATTTGATCAAAATCTTTGTGCCAGTCTTGTCTGTCATCAATTGCTTCTTTGATTTCTGGCTTGCTCTTGCTAGCTCAGTGGTAGATCTAGTCACTTTGTCTCCTTTTAGCCTCTGCTAATTGCCTTTGATTCCCCCCCCCCCCCCAAGCAACAGGGTCTTCTCCAAGGAGTCTTGACTTTCAAGTACACATTCAAAATATGTAAACTTCAAGGTCATTATTAGGGCTTCCTATGAGCAATCTAATTTTAATTTATCTAGGATAAATTACAATACCTTACAATTCAAGGTATTATCGATAACTTTGTCCAGCATCACAAATCAAGTTTATCACTTCTCTTCATTTAGCCTTTTTGAGATCCAGCTGTCATAATCATATTTACATCTGACTCTGGAATTTTGACTAGATATACAGTATGTGCTAGACTGATTCTTAGAGATTAAAAGAAGTAAATACATTTTTTTTTCTCTGTAGATGTAATCTTGATTCATATATGTATTCATGTTGAAATTAGTATCATATGAGTGATGGAAATATTTGTCTTTATATAGGACCAAGGAGATTTAAGAAGCTACCCCATCTTTCAGATAGCAGGCATGAACACTGTTTCTGCAGTTTCATTTTTGAAAACACAGTTCATAATATGCAAATTATGAATGTACAGCTTGAATGTTCTTCTGATTGGGAGTCCAGTACATTTTTATGTTGTAACTTTATCTTGGCATACAAGCCACTATGGGCATATGTGGGTAGTACTGGGCAAGTTTCAGTGTGAACTATTTTTAATTCTCTATCAGTTGATGTGCTGGCACAAGCTTAAACATTCCTGTCTGGTTTTTGCTCTGTTGCCTACACTGTGCCTATAAAAACATTTGCTTGCTTTCTGTATTAATAAGAGGACCAGCAAGTACAGAAGAGAATTGTTGCATATTTATAAAATCAAGAATGCGCTCAATAATTGAAGGGAAAATGCTAGAACAAATTCTAGTGAATTTGAAAGCGGGTACTTTCAAGGCTGCCAATGTACTGCTTAGTGCAGGAAACTGATCATTTACTATACTTTATTCTGCTTTTTTCCATCAAGAAAGTCCAAGCAGAATAGTTAGCATTGGTCCAGAAGATTCCTGTCTAGATTTCAAACAAATTAATGGCATCATCTATCTTCAAAAATATGAGTTTTCCCCATCTTCTTGAAGACAAATAATGTCTCTTATATCCCCTATCCTGTTCACTTTCTCTAAGATGGTAAAAAGCATCCTTTTCCAACATGCCTTCAAACCCTTGGATGATTTGATAATTATGTGTTAATTGGGGGGGGGTTTGCTATTATTTTTAATTAACATAGAAATGCTTGTATAATAAATAATTGTGTTGAAATTCAACAAAATATCCTGGCTGTGGAATAGATATTTAAACTTCTGTTCTCAGAATTCCCTAGATTCATGGCCATTGCTGAGAATTCTGGTAGCTGAAGTTCACAGTCTGTTTGTGACCAGATTATTTTATTAATTGTGAATGTATATTTTTTTTAGAAAAAAAATAGAATAGTTTAAAGAATCTCCAGATTAGTTCATCTATCTTCATTTTCAAATGGTTTGAGTTGATGTTAGTCCTTTATTTGGGATTAGCTGTTCCTAATTTTAGTTGGAAGATTATTTCTCAGTATGCCAGATCAAGTTACTCTGGAATATTCCTAAAACACAGAGTCTCCAAAGAGCCTGTTTGCAGTTTGGGCTACAAGTAAGGAGTGGAAATCTTGGAGATTTTCCAAGATGAAGTCAACCTCTGCACTGGGACAGCATATTTCACAGAAGTGACAATGAAGTTTAATATTGGCTGGTAGATCATATTAGATTTCACTTGCTAGGCATGGGAACGGCACAGGGTGTACATAGTGAATATGAAAAAAAGCCCAGCTAACAATGGATACCTTTGTTTCCTCTCCTCCTTTGATGACCATAATATTCAGAGGGACTAAGAAACAAATGCAGAGGTGCTTAGCCCTGCCTTCTGATGATGTACTGGCAATCCTTGACTTACGACAATTCATTTAGTGACCGTTTGAACTTACAGCAGCATAAAGTGATTTATGACCATTTCTCACTCTTATGACTGTTGTAGCATCCCCATGGTCTTGTGATCAAAATCCAAATGCTTGGCAACTGACTCATATTTATGACAATTTCAGTATCCCAGGGTCATGTGATCAGCTTTTGCAACCTTCTGACAAGCAAAGTTAATGGGAAAGTCAGATTTGTTTAACAACCAGGTTACTAACTTAAAAACATCACTTAACAAATGTGGCAAGAAAGGTCGTAAAATGGGGCAAAACTCACTTAATAAATGTCTTGCTTAGCAACAGAAATTTTGAGCTCAGTTGTGGTCATAAGCCGAGGACTACCTGTAATTACAGCTTCATGACATCTGGAAGGCATTATGATGCAGAAGGCTGGCTTCAACAATCTACATGGAAATAACGCGCAAGAAAATAAGCTTCACTTCCAGCCTACTGCATCCTCTCGAAGGTCTCCAATCTTTAATTCTTAAAATTCCATCTTTAGTGTCACCTAATCAAGTCAGCAATAGATAATGGTATGTTCACTATATTACAGGGTAAAATCAGACTTCCTTATCCATATCACTCTTTCAAGGCATTATTTGCAAGATATACACAAACTTAGAACAAATGCATTAATAGCAGGAGGATAACAAAAGTGATAACATTATCTTATTAACTGGGCAAAACTAAGACATACCTGTAATAAGAAGCACGTGTTTCCCTTGTACAACTACAGGAAGCCCTTGACTTATAGCTATTCATTTAGCGACTGTTCAAAGTTACAACATTGAAAAAAGTGATTGACAATTGGTCTCACGCATACAACTGTTGCAGCATCCCGACGGTCACATAATCAAAATTTGAGCACTTAGCAACCAGCATGTATTTATCATGGTTTCAGTGTCCTGGTGATGTGTGATCATCATTTGTAACTTCCCAACTAGCCTCTGACAAGCAAAGTCAATGGGGGAGGGCAGATTTGCTTAATGACATGACTTACTTAACAATTACAGTGATTCACTTAACAACTTTGGGGAAAAAAAGGTGATAAAAATCTGGCACAAAACACTTGATAATTGCCTTGCTAAGCAATGGAAATTTTAGTCCCAATTATGATCCTAAGTTGAGGACCATCTGTAGGCTAATGCCAAATGGCTGCTTTGTGGCCAAAGGAACCTTCAAAATGGCGGCAGGAGGTTAGAGGGACCACTTGGCTTCCTTATTTATACAACATACCAGTAGAATTATTGAGAGTTCTTAGGAGAAAGTGTAGTTTCAGTAAATAAGATTAAAAATGTAAAAATAATGGACACATAAACAGCAGCAACTGTTATATTTACTAGAAAGAAGGATGAGCCATTTTTAAAAAAGATAATCGTCCATTAAGAAGGAAAGATTCCATAGAGAAAAGTGATCTGTTTCCATTGCTATGTTTTCAACAAATCTAAGATGACAGCTTCCTTTTAAATATTCAGAGGAATAGATTGAATGAGTCTTCAGGGAAAACACTTACTTTCAGATACTTTATTTTTCTTCCTAGCATTTTTCTCATAAGTGGGGGTCTTCTTTTTTTCCAGGTCAACCATGTATTGGTCCATTGGTTGATTAACTAGCTTGTCACTGAGATCGTGAGCTGAGAGAGAGCAACTGGTCCAAAGTTATCCAGCCAGCTTTCATGCCTAAGGCTGGAGTAGAATTCTGAGATTTTTGGATTCTAACTTGATGCTAAATCAGAGACCAAACAAATCTCTTACTTTCAGATACTGTGGTCCCAAAATACTATTGTTATAGCTTTTGATTTTAACCTGGAAACAAATCAGGAGCTCTTGAAAACAATTTATCATACCCCAGAGTATTGTTGCTCATCCCTTCTCTTTTTTGAAAAAAGCTTGAATTTAGTTCTGTTTTTGAAATATAGAAGTTGTGTATTAGTCACTGTTTCTTCTATATTTCAGGTTGTAAGCTATGCTAAAAACACATGATCGAGAAAATTTCTGAACATTCATCCCATCCCTTTTTAACATTACAGAATTATGTACAGAATCTGAGGTGAAACAAGCTTTTATGAATTGGAGACAGTTTAAGCCAACATGTATAATAAAATGTGAATAGTTATTCTGGAAAATTATACAATCAATAGAGAATATATGTAGCTCAGGGTTCATTTGTAGAGTCCTTGGTGATCTCCCTGCTTGCTTGTTTACAGATGTTTCATTATCCAACTAGATAACATCATCAGTGTGAGTGTGTGGTTGGCTCCCTATTTGTATACTGTAGCTTGCTCTGCCAGTGTTGATGGAGGTCTACTTTTCTCCTTGGTAGTTCTTTGATTAGGATATTATTTTCTGCTTGATTGTTTGTTTAGTATTAATCCCTGCTTATCAGAGTGTTGTTTGCAGAGGAAAAGGTGTTCTGCTCTTTTTGTTTCCTTCTTAGCTTTTTTGGTCTCTTTTCAATGGTGTGCAAATATAATTTGTTCCTATCTGTCCATAGAACACATGCCCATTATAATTCATATCATAGACCATGTTTTATAGTTTAAGTTTGAAGTCAATAACTTGAGAACCTCCCACCCTATTTTTGCAGATCTCAGGGCTACACGTGACTATAGTTGCTAAAAAGTGATGGCATATTTTCCTATGTTTTGAGATAGGAGAGGCCTGAAATATATTTTTATAGAGTATAAAAAACCCTTCCCCTAAACTCTAAAAATCAGACATCCTTATTCTTGTCTACTGAGGTTTACTTTCTGTGTTCTGTAATCTTCCTCCAAAAGATAACATTTTTTTTTTTTGCTACAACATGAGAAGACTATACTGCACAAGCCAGCCATTAGTAGTTTATTTGACAGACTGCAGTTAATTGTGGCTCAGTGTGACTCTTTGTTTTTTATTATGATTATTTCTGGTCACAATATTGTAGGCATAATCTAATTTTTCCATCACTTGGTTCTCAACCTTAACCCTGTTTTCTCTGCAGAGTAGACAACTTTGGGCTCGGACTTCTGCTTCAGAGCAAACAGATCAAGCGTATGGTGTCCTCCTATGTTGGAGAAAATGCAGAATTTGAGCGGCAGTATTTATGTGGCGAACTGGAAGTTGAGCTTACCCCACAGGTGAAATGTTAATTGCCTCTTCTTTGGAGGAAGGCTCCTTATAATAAATGGTACCAGCTCTTTGAGTTTCATTCCAGTTGCAGGATTTCCACACCAGAAACTGAATGTTTCTTGTGTAACTACTGTATTGCGTAGTCCTTTTGAGTCTGTTGCAAATCATAAGGATCAGACAGCTTTCCTCATTTCTGTCATTTTGCAGAGGCGTCAACAGACTTCCCATCTTGGGAGTGTATTGCATTGCACCACTATAGGAAGCAGGAAACTGGACTAGATCAGTCTTTGGCCAGATTCCGAACCAACCCTAAAGCCTGGTTTATGTTAGAGCCCCAGGCTACAGACGCACTATAATGATTACCATGCAGTATTAAAATACAAGTAAGAAAACATGGATACTCACGTACCAGCTAGTTAAGAGTAGGAGAAGTAGGAGGTGTTTTTAAGCTGTTAGCATTGCATCGGCAATCACATTTTAAAAATCCATTAAGTATTTGCAGTGTTGCGCTTGACTGACCTACACTCCATTCTTCATGCAGGTTTAAGTAGCTTTTTGAAAAAGATTGACTACTTGCCTGTCAGCCAAACTTCCCCCCTACATCAAAGTTAATACAAGTAGCTCATTTCATAATTTACCACCTTTCATAAGTTAATCTTTTCTTAGCCCAACCACACTGGGTAAATAAATTAACCACAGTCAGACACACTCTGGCTGCCTTCTCCTCCAAATCTTCAGATCCTGAGAATATTCCTATAAGTTGAAGTAACACTACACGTTTGAAATGTGTTGTAACTAGCATGGCAAAGAAGCCATATTTGCCTGAAAAATCCATAATAAATATAGTTGGGGAAATAGATTTCTTTATGTTTTTGAGAAACAGTAACATATGGAAAAAAGGTTGGAATATACACATGTCATGTGTTTCAGAAGTGAGATATTGGTAACATTAAGATGCCTTGCTGATCATTGACATTATTGCACAGTAATAAACTAATATTAAAAGGTGGAAAGCTTGAGTACCTCTGCTCCACATTTAATAATAAGGTCATCGAGTCCAACCCCCTGCTCAGGCAGGAAACCCTATACCAGGGGTAGGCAACCTCGGCTCTTTTATGACTCATGAACTTCAACTCCCAGAATTCCCGAGTCAGGTCCATGAATCATAAAAGAGCTGAGGTTGCCTACCCCTGCCCTATACCATTTCAGACAAATGCCTGTCCAGTCTCTTCTTAAAAACTTCCAGTGTTGGAGCATTCACCGCTTCTGGAGGCAGGTTGTTCCATTGGTTAATTGTTCTAAGTGTCAGGAAGTTTCTCCTTAGTTCTAAGTTGCTTCTCTCCTTGATCAGTTTCCATCTGTTGCTTCTTGTCCTGCCCTCAGGCGCTTTGGAGAATAGCTCGACTCCCTCTTCTTTGTGGCAGCCCCTGAGATATTGGAACACTGCTATCATGTTCTTAGGAATGAGTATTCTATGGAAATCCTCTTGCTGTAGTCAGGAGCTATCTCAGTGGACCTAGAAGAGCAGAAAAGGTTCCTTAACAACGTTTGTCAAGGAATTGATGTACTGTTGTGAGTTACAGACCTTCTTTACATCTTTTTTGTCTTGCCAGCCATTAAGCCTTTTGTTCCTACTAGGGTACCCTTGCTGAGCGGATCCGAGCAGGAGGAGCTGGCATCCCGGCTTTCTTCACCAGTACTGGGTATGGGACCTTGGTGCAAGAAGGAGGGTCTCCAATCAAATACAACAAAGATGGCACTATTGCCCTGGCTAGTGAGCCGAGAGAGGTAAAATACCTGTGGATTTGAGTGATGGTGTGAATGAGGAGGGAGGGCACAGCCATTTTGAAACTTTCGAAAGTTAAGGCAGATTCAGGACATAACACACTTTGCCAGTAATATGATAGCATGATTTGAGGCCTGTTCAGGAAAACAAAGTTGAATAAATCCTAACTTAGTGTAATATATTAAGCAGATTATAAATCCATCATGCAGATCATATTGTGCCTCTTGATTTTATTCAGTCTGCACATTTAATTCCCAGTTTTCATTACCGCCAATGGTATTTTCATTTCATTTCATTGTTAAATTGTAGTGTGAACTGATAATTTAAAGAAAGCAAAGCTTTTCAAAAATATCTTAAAATATTTTAAAATCTTCTCCCCCCCTTTTTTTTAAAAGGTGAGGGAATTTGAAGGTCGGCATTACATTATGGAGAAATCAATTACAGGAGATTTTGCATTAGTAAAGGCATGGAAGTCTGATCGTGCTGGAAATATTATCTTCAGGTATGCCACGTTCACACAGCAAGCATGTTTTTAACCTTGCTTTCAAAGAGTTTTCTGGGAAATATGAACATTCTACAGCCTAGAGGATTTTTTTTTGTTTCTCTTAGGATGCATGTTTTAATCATATGCAGCAATAGAGGAGGCCCAGTTGTTCCACCATACATTTTAAAAACAAACAAAAAAACAGCAGCAGTATACTTTAATATTGAGTGCAGAGTCTGTAGCCCTAGAATTACAACCAGCTCTCCAAAATCATCAAGACCTTTCGATAACTCCAGCACCTTTCCAAAAGGTGGTATCAAATGGAAATTGTTCATCTGATAGAAGAAAGTTGCAGGCAATCTTTGATTTATGACTGTAATGGAGGCTGTAAGTTACAGTAGTGGCCAGAATTATGGAAACCTTTTGGGAAAAGTGTACAGTAGAAATGCCACTTTCGGTTAAGTTTCCACCAATTTTTCTTCTAATTTCTTTATAACTGTAGCCTTGTTCTCTTAATAATACTATTTTACATCACTTTCTGGGCAACCAGTCAACTCTTTGCACCATTACTTTAATTTTATTACGTTTTACAAACTCACTAAATGAAAAAACACAAAAAAATAAAAATAAAATAAATAGTTTGCTATTTAGGGGGTGTTGCTAAAAACTGGAAGTCAATGCCAGTTTTTGTAAAAAAAATTAAATTGCAGTCACGTAACGGGGGGGGGGGGTATCTGAACTTTGGAACCAAGATGTAAGAAGCTTTTGAGAGGTTGCCAGGTTTGGGATCCACTGTTTTAGCCTACTCGTTTCTGCATCTGAGCCTCATTCATTTTTGGAATGCATCCACTGGCCTGCCATTGAGAATCCAAATATGGCCTTACAACCTGAAGAAGGGTGTGGATTCCTGTTCTGAATTATGTCCCAGAATCCTTTGAAGCAATGCAAGGGCTTCTGTCTGTGCAGTGGGGCTGCTTTTCAAAAAAGTGGCTATAGGAGGAAAACCTGATTATAGCAAAGCTAGGCTCTTTCTGCTCATCAAGACTAATGAGGGCCAGGTTGAAATAAGTTCCCCACTTGTGATCATGGTTATCTTATTCCCATATTTTACTCCTTCCACCGGTATCTCTGTGTTGCCAATCTGCCTACCTACAGCTGTTCTTCAGTAGCAAAGACCTTACTCCAGCTTTTGCTCCTTGCTCTGTTCTACCGTATTGAACAAACATGTGAAACAAAAATAACCATATGAGGGCAGTAGAAGGCTGTAGTTTTCAGCTTCTACTGAACTAGAATAGTACCTGTGGGCACTATTAAAAAGTAGTATTCTTGTTTATATTACACCTTTTCTTAGTATTAAAGAGATGTACGCCATCATTTGGAGGCATGCTGTGTCAAAAAAAATTGACATCCATATGAATTCAGTGCTAGCATTGATAAAAAGCAATTATAAGGCTGTGTATCTAGGACAGATAATGTTAGCAAAACAGAAGCAGAGAACCTTTTTTGCTGCTGATGTTATAAAAACTTAATTTTTTTTCAAATAATGTCAAGATGGTAAATAGACCAAGAGCAGAATTAAGAATTAAAATTTAAAACTATAATCTTTTCTTCCAGATAGACATTTTGTTATTCTTTCTAAAACCCAGGAATAATGTAATTAGTTTCAGGACTGTTCCCAGATGTTATAATTCAGAAGAGAGATAGCTTACGAGGTATCTCCATCAGTGCTCAGAGAATTGTAAATTAGAAGGTGATGGAGGGATGTTGTAGGTATAATAGGCCCTCTAAACCAGTAACTTTAAGAGCTTTGGTAGTGCAGTGATTAGAATGCAGTATTGCAGGCTAATTCTGCCAACTGCCAGCAGTTCAGTTCTTACTGGCTTAAGCCTTCCATCCTTCCCAGGTCAGTAAAATGAGGATCCAGATTGTTGGGGGCAATATACTGAATCTGTAAATCTCTTAGAGAGGGCTGTAAAGCATTGTGAAGCAGTATATAAGTCTAAGTGCTATTGCTATTAAGATGTGTGGACTGCAACTCCCAGAATCCCTCAGCCAGCACTGTTCTAAACAAATCCATGTTTAATGTAAACCCATCCATAACTAGAATATTTCCAGCTAACTGTCTCCAGCCTCTGTCTGAGAATCACCAGTGAGGGAGAGCTCTGGACGTTCCTAGTCAAATTCCTGCTATCAAGAGGATTCTTGTAATATCGACTGAACATCTTGCATTGCTATAACCTAAGAAACCATTAGAGATAGTCCTGGCATGTTGGCAGAGAACATGCTTCTATCTGCTATTTATCTGTTAGATTCATGTTTCATCTTTTCTCCAGAAGCTTTATGGCTTACACGAAGATCTGATTTCATTCTATCCCCACCACAACTTGGCTCAGAGAGGGTGACGTGTCCAAAATTGTCTAATGAATTTCCATGGTTGAATCTCAATAGCTTCACTCATCTAATATTTTATCTACCACAGTACAGCCATCCTCTCTGCTACAACTATAGATGAACATTTCTTATGCATTTTTTCATAAATATACAGTCAAAGGGATATCACACATCTTTGTCTTAGTCTCTGATCTATATTGAATCATTCTCTACTCTCCATGGAAGAATGGGACCATCCCAAGAGAGACTTTTTTTGGGGGGGGGGTTGGTTTGTTTTCAGCAAAAAGCAGCTGTAGGAATACATTGATTTGCTTTAGGACTGCAATGTTTGCTTAATGACCTCAGCAAGAAGTCATATAATTGGTTCCAATCATGTGGATGTCCCGAAGTGCGATCATTCTGATTTATGATGGATAATCTGGGCTCCATTACAGTAGTATGTTGAGGCCTACCCAGAAAATTGATTAATTGAGAATTGTTGAAAATGAGACTGAAAACAAGGATAATACTTTACCATTAAAACTTACTCTGTTATTGTTTTTGAGGGAGACGTATATGTTCAGCTTGGATGTAAGCAATCAATGCCTGAAGGACAGAGGGAAGTCCCTTGACTGGCTATGTTCAAGCAGAAGCTAGATGGCAAAATGGGTTTGCTTTGGTTGAGATTAATGTTGGGTTTGGACCTGAAGGCCAATCCCTTTCAACTATGAATTGATTATGCTCTGAATTTTGTTCTGCTAATGTTTCTTGACATTATAGAAAATGATAACTGCAGCTCTATTAAGCTCTTTCTTTTTAAACAGGAAAACTGCGAGAAATTTCAATCAGCCTATGTGTAAAGCTGCCAGAACAACAGTGGTAGAGGTAAGGCAAAAAAGTTCTTTCCAGCCTCAGCAGAGATTCCTGGGCTAAATAAGATTTGTCCTTCCTATTCTTCAGCTTTTTGAGAGAATGAGATTGTTGTGTTTGTAGCATCTTTCTTCCTTATCAAGGTAGAAAGATGCTTCCATCTTCAGACATGGCTGGGTCTTCTTCCCTTGTTTTTGCTTTTACATAAAAATAAAAATCCTCTTTTACAAGCACAGCTTTAAACAAAATCGGGAAGAAATGAACATATGAGAGTGCAGTATCCCCTGCTTTCATTTGACAAATCTATAGAAAGACCTACAGGCCTTGGTGAATTGATGCATGACATATCTATATATTTAAAGCTGAGCAGTTGAAGAGAATGGGGAATTGCTGATAACTATATCTGTGTGCAGCAGAAAGGGAATTAGCACAGGCATTTATATAATCCTAAAAAAACTGAATCCTTATTTCCAAGAAAAGGATTGCTCCTTATTTGAAGCCTGAGCTATTATCCTTTGCATGCAGGAAAATAGATGTTGTTTCTATTAACTCTTTCTTTATAAATGTATTTAGTTATTGACCCTCTAGAAACAGTTCTATGTGATGTACAGTACAATATAGCTAAAACAACCTTGTAAGTAAAGGAAAGATTTCCTCAAGTTGAAGTGGACACTTGACAATTGGACACAATCTGGATGCTTGTCTGTTAAATTTTCTTGGGATTCTCTTACATTTGTCTCCCATACAAATGCTAACCAAGCCCAAACTTGCTTAGCTTCTGAACCTAAACAAAATTGACTATGTGCTTCCACCAAAAAGGGTTATCATGTTGTAAAGCTAGTCTTCAGGAAAAACCTGATGGTATTGGTGTTGGTGTTGGTGGACAAAGTCAAATAGAAGATTTTTTTATAAAGCTTGTCATCCATTGAATTCAGCAGCAGAGAAACACTTAGGAAGGGAGGCTGTTGAATGGAGACAGCCTAGACTTTTTGCTTGGTCTGCTGTTATCTCAACCATTCCTAAATGATATACAATGGGAAGGACTTCCTGCCTTTGATCATGGAGAGGAGTAAAATTTAATAAAACAGTTCTAAGGATAGCCTTCACCAAACTAGTACCCTTCAGATGTGCTGATCTTGCAGGATTTGTAGTCCAACATATCTGAACCAGGTTGAAGAAGACTTAAAGCAGGAATCTTCTTGCAATCTGTATTTCAGTCCCCATATTTGCCTCTATTGCCTCTATTTTTTTCACATTCTACTGTTTTTCTTTCCCTTGTCTTCTCCTTTCATAATGTTCTGTGAAATTGGTTTTTTTCCTTGTCAGTGGAAGAAGCTAGAATAACAAAGGTCTGTATTTTCATTAATTTTTGAACGATTCAGGATGAATTTTGAGGACAAATAGGGCAGGGATTGTACACAGTGTAGAAAAGGCTCTTTCACCCATAACTAATTAAATAAATGTAATTAAAAATCCTGCAACGTATCCCAGGTTGCTTAGCAACAGCTGTCCTCTTCCATTATTATTCTGCTCTCTCAGGTATGATGGATCTCATTACAGTGGTGCGGCTGCATTGAATGAGTTCCACTTCTTACCTAAATATTGGCATTTACATAGTTTTTACTGAATGTATGATGGTTCTTAAAAAGGGTCATGCTTATACAATACATTTTATGCAATCTTAGTTTTCCTCAGTTTCAGGGTTACCTTGTTTTTCAGAATTATAAGAATTTATTTCCCAAACAAATATATAGAAAGGATCTCAAAACAACTTAAAAAGAAGTCCATGAATTCAGCTAATCTATATATTAGCCAGCACATGTAGCATAAATCTACCTGGTAAGACTGTATAAATAGCGATGATAATGATAATGATGATGATGATAATGATAGTAATAGTAAAGAATATAAAAAAATAACAGAGGACAGGTTAAGTAACTGCAGAATATGTAGACTTGGAGAAACTCTAGAATCATTTTCATAATATTTTTATATAATTCAATACAGCCTTCACCAACTTATTTGCATATGTGTTAGAAGTAGAACAAGTTGGTTCTGGGAGTTGTATACTCCATACAATTGAGGCCTCCTGGTCAGGAAAGGCTGACTTATTATTAGGCCTGTGCCTTCTTGTCCAGCTCTGGATGGAAATCTTTTGGGATGGTAGCATATTAGACCTGTCGAGAATATTTTACGGGGGCGCTCACAGAATGAATGGCATAAGCTATAACTTGATGTTACTAAGTTATCAGATAGTTAAACAGGTATTTATTACAAACAGATGCTCACTGGGTTTACTGGGATCAGGTACTTCCTGGGAACATTGCACATTCTCTGGCCTGCAACACAGATTTTAATCCAGGAATTCCAGGTCACAGAAAATGGATTGCAGTAGTTCAGTGGTGACGAACCTATGGCACACGTGCCAAGGTGGCACTCAGAGCCCTCTCTGTGGGCATGTGTGCCATTGTCCCAGTCCTGCTTCCCCCCGTGGCCCCCTCCTCACCAGCAGCTCCCCTGGAGAATTGCCCCGACAGCCAGAGCAGCGGGGTAGTGGGGACAAGACACTGCACTCGCACACCATCGTGCGCAGATGATGCTGTGGGGCATGGGCGAAGGGTGTGGCTGCCATGGCACTGCTGGGCTGCCTGGGCAACCTGTGGCGGGCCGTTGAGGTGGTGGGTGGCCCTGGGTGTGGGTGTGGGGTGGGGCGGGGGCAGTTTTTGGGCACTTGGTCTCTAAAAGGCTTGCCATCACTGCAGTAGTTCATGCTATTCACTTATTAGATAAGTTTGTAGGTTAAGAATTACCTGGTTTTTGTTCTGTTTTATTCAATTATCTTTCCTTTTTAGATTTTAAAGGTGATATTATATGAATGGCTTGTGTGAATAAGGAGCAAATAATTTTTGAGAATAATAACATTCATTGACTTCCTTTTCTGTTTTGGTTTTCTGCTGTATAGTGATCATTACCAGTAGTAAGCAAAGGCAGAATGGAAAAAAATAGCATGTGTCGGCTTTGTGTCGGTTAAATTGATAATTGCACATTTGTTTTTTCACTGAACTTCACTCTGATTTGTTGTCTCTACTTCTGCTCATCTGAGACCATATGTAACCATTTACATCCATATGTTTATTAGGAATAAATAGTAGAGATCTTAACGGTAAATGGACCATAGCAACTAATTAGTATTGGGGAAAACTGCATTTAGGCAGTAATTCATTGGCATGTGCTTAAAGAATGTAAGACTTCCCACTTTCATGAGTTAGGTTTATTTGAATATGAGTTAGGTTTATTCTTCACATTACTATATTGGGATGACAACTCCCATAATTCACAGCAAGTATAACTTTGGACTGTGTGTGATAATATTTCTGGGCATTGTAGTAGTAGCACATCTGGAAGAGTGGGCTAAATAAGTCTCCTTATTCTTGTTGAAATCATGTGGCATACTGTACTAAATTCTGTCTTTATCGTTCCTATTTTCCTATCATTCCAGGTAGAAGAAATTGTTGATGTAGGGTCATTTGCCCCGGAAGATATCCATGTCCCCAAAATCTACGTCCATCGTCTCATCAAAGGGGACAAGTATGAAAAAAGAATTGAGGTAACTCTTAGGTGGGTTTGGAACTGGTCTGTGAATATGGGTGCGTTTGCAAAATGTTTCCACTGGCAATATTAGTTTGAATTTGGTGATTTAAGCGAGAAGCAGGGGACAGTTTCATGTGCTGAACCCAAGTCTCCAGAGACAGGTAATCTCTTAAGTCTTGTCCCTCTTGCCTCCAGACATGCAGCACAGGCAAATCTGATCTATGCTTTGTACAAAGTCATGTGTGAGACAGCAGATAACTTAAAAAGTCATTTCCTTGTGGAACAGTGGTAATCTTTGATTCCCTTATGGGGGTATCACTCCTAAAGAATAACTTTGGCCCCAGGATGTATTTTAGGGTATGTGATACATCAAACTTGCTGATATCCGGTGGGGGGGGGGGAGAGGGAGGTGACCTCATTGGTGTCTCACTTTGAAATTGCTCTGAATTCTATGTATACTATCCTAGATTCTGTGAAAGAAATTAGACCATAAATAGAGTCATCATCTGGTACTTGTTGCAATTACAGTCAAATGATTGGTTCATAGCAGATGTCTCCCTGGCACTGTTTTTTTTTTTTTTCCTCCTTAAGAGAAGCTTACAAAAGGAAGAGATCCATGGAATGACAAAGAGTTTTGCTCTCTCTTTTTATATTTAGTAGTGCCAAAAATGTGAGCCAGTTTGGTGCAACAGTTGGGATACCAAGTTAAAAACTGAGAGACTATGAATTCTAATCCTCCCTTGGGCATGAAGGCAGCTGGGTAACCTTGAGCTAGTCACTCTCTCTCAGTCTTAGCAAAGAGACAATAGCAGCCCATTTCTGAAAAATCTTGCCAAAAAAACTGCAGGGACTTATCCAGGCAATCACCAGGAGCAAACACTGACTCAAAGTCACATGCCCACAAAAATGGTGAAAAACATTTTAATTCTGCTGAAAAACAGCTCTTCACTCTCCTAGTTTGAGAGTAGTTTTCTAATATTTCCTTCCTTCCTTCCTTCCTTCCTTCCTTCCTTCCTTCCTTCCTTCCTTCCTTCCTTCCTTCCTTCCTTCCTTCCTTCCTTCCTTCCTTCCTCTTCCCCCTTCTCCTCTCTTTTATTTTCCTTTATTTCTTTAGCCTTCACCTTTGCCTCAGTGTTGACTCCTGATGTCTGTCTGAGCAAATCCCTGCATTTTCAACTACCCTTCACTGTTTCTTTTTCCCAGGTCTGTTTTCCTTCACCCATGTGACCCCTCCTTCTTTTTCTCCTCTGTTTTGAAATGTTTTATATAGCCTGGATCACAGTTGCAGCTTGGATTGATTGGGTTTATTCAATTTTTTAATCCCCCCTGAGATCCTCCTTGGTAAATAGACAACGAAGCTTCAAGCTTCTTGTTTACTGAATTGTGGCGTGTTGAAGGGAGCAGGAACTGCAGAAAGAGTCTATAAAAACAGCATCCATTTATAAGGTGCTGATTGCATTTTCAGATAGAAATTATATTGGATGTAATATAGTTTTCCATGCCTGCTGGGTGAGGATTCTGCTATAAAGCAGATTTAACTAGGGAGCATGGCAAAGAAAGATAGCCTTTATCTTATTAAAGGAGGAATAATTGCAGTCATATATCTAGCCCAATGGCAGTTGTGTGAGTGAAATAGCCAAAGAGATACCTAAATTCTATTTATCCCATTCCCTTCCCTCCCAATAACTGTGTTAAGATATTTATGCTTTTGACATTCAAATTTCAAATAAGTAGCAGAAACCAAGAAAACAAGCTGCAGATTTAGTCCAGAACTCTTGTCCCTGGACATCACAGTAGCAGCCTGGCCATTGACCCACAACTCTGCATAAGGCATACAGGAATATTCAGGGCTCTCACAGACACCGTTCTTGCAACCATGGAGATAATAAAACTTCATTTCCCTTTTGCAATCACTGTTGAAAATCTTTTCTGCTAAATAAAACCATCTGTCTTGAATTAGACCAAGTAGTGATTTATTCCACCAGGACAATTAATGATAAAAAAAACCACAGCAATAGTCCAAAGATTTGGGTTGATGGCTGCAACTCCTTACAATAATTAAAGTGGATTATTTTGCTTACTGGCTCTTACTGTGTCAATATAAATCACTTTTAAGTTGAGAATTGCTCAAAGTCTGCCATACCTTTCTTGGGACCTCATACAGACAAACATCTGTGCAGGTGCTGTCTGTTGCACAGTTCTCCTGTATGACACCAGCACTTTGGGTAATAATGTTAATAATAATAATGGAATTATCAAATATCCAATTAATATTTGATTTATTCTTGAGTTGATCTTCCACTGAAGCTGGAAGATTTCTTACCCCTTGTAGAGAACTTAGAGGATGGCCTTGACAAAGAGAGGGAGATCTATTACCATAGCAAATAAGATAAACATGGCTTAAGTCTATACTACTGTATATAAAGATTTCTGAAAATGTATAAGGCAGACACATAAAACAGGGAGGAGGGAAACACATTCAGACTTGCAAGATTCTCTTATTACAGCCATTCTAATCAGAATAGTTTTAGGCTTATGTAGTGTCTGTTTCTTTATTTGATCTACCTTGTAGGGCCGACATTTCTTCTGTCTTAATGTAGTGATTATGTTGAGTCATAACAAATATTTCTTGGCATTTATTTTGGAGAATGAGGGTGAAAGTTGTATTGTTCATGTGTGTATGCATGTGTACATGTATTATATTTCCTTTCTGAGCTTGCATTGCAAATATTACTCTTTAAGTCTAGTACACGTTGGAACATTAATCCAAGAAGATGGGGCTCTACATCAGCCTTATCTTGAAGCCGAAGTTGGAAAAGGTTTTATATTTGCTATATTGTCTGAGTGAATAGGCTTGGATTGCTTAGAAAAAGCTTGTTGATGGGAAGAAAGAAGTAGAGTCTACATTTGAATAATTCTTAGGAATTACTCATTTTGTGTACCTCTTGCAAATAATATACTCACTTCAATCGCTGGCATTTCTTCTTGAAAAAATTCTTCTTGCATGCAGATCCCGTACAACTTCCTGGGGATCTTGAAAATTAATGAACAAATTCTGCAGTGGTCAGAAGAGCCACCCAATCACTTCCAATAAGGTCAAAATGAAGTATGAAGCCAGTTGAGTGACCGTGGACCAGTCATTCTCTGAGCCCTAGGAAGGCAAACCAAATCTAAAAAATGTTGCAAAGAGAGCTGCAAGGACGTGTCCAAGCAATTCCTGGGAATTAAAATTGACTTAAAGTCAGATACTCACACCCAGAAATTATATCAGGAAGAGAAGTCAAATTCTAAGATGTTCATTTCATGCTGAACCATGTAGCAAAAATTTGAAACCTGAGAAATATTATGAAC
The DNA here is from genome assembly GCF_016545835.1 of Crotalus tigris. NCBI lineage: Eukaryota > Metazoa > Chordata > Lepidosauria > Squamata > Viperidae > Crotalus > Crotalus tigris. Next base: position 94,169 of record NW_024100608.1, read on the forward strand.
TTACCACACATGGACTTTAAGTCTGTGTGTTTGTGGGTGTTTCCTTATTTATTTTGTTTGGGCTATGTTTTAGAGTTGTTTTCTTTTTTCCTTTCTAAATATTATACGATAAATGAAAGGATATTGGGGTAGGGTTATAGAATATAAACGATGCAATGTAATATATACTATATAGAGAGAACATATTGTATACTCTAAAAAGTAAAAAGCAAGAGGTCTTGCTGGGCTGAATTTGTCTCCTAACAGATGTTCAATTAATTAAAGTCTAGCATTATGCCTCTGCTGTTATGAATGCATGCTATGCATCATCTCCTTAGTTGCATGATGATAATAGACATGAATAATAGCATTGTCTGCATTTGCTCCTCTGCTTAGTTTAATCCAGTTCCTCTCTGCTACATTCAACATTCTGTGCAACCTTTCTTCCATTCTGTTCCTTTTGTGCAAATATGTTGTCTATTTTTAATTTTATTTAATTTTATTTAAATGCACATTTTTTTTAAAAAAAATCAAAGTTAAAAGATAAACAAACCAATAGAAAATTAGAAAAAGAAAATGGGTCAGAAAGCAATAAAAGTAAAAAGTGCAGAAAAAAATAAGGAAAACAGGAAAATAATTGTTACTATTTTGATATAGATATGGATAGAAGAATGCATCAAAGTCTTATACTAAGGTTAACATTTGCCTATGTTCTTTTGATAATCCCATATAATACCAATCATTAAATCCCAAAATCAGCTTTTCATTTCTTTCTGTTTCTCTCAAAAAGTCCAATAATGGTTTCCAAGTAGAAAAAAAATTGCCAAAATCTTTCATCAAAGCTATCAATTTAGTCATCTTTGCTAATTCCACCAGCTTCACCATCCATTCTACCATTGTATGTATTTATGAATTCTTCTACCTTTGAGTATATAAAAATCAAAATAAGCTTTCGACCTTTTTTTATTTGATATTTTTGGCATGTAGATCCCAAAAACCAACTCCAACTGTCAACTCAGAGAAAATTGCTATAAATAGTCCCGGCCACCTAATACTATTTCTTACTATTTTAAAGTACCCGAGTGTAAAGGAACATCTGTTTGTTTAAGATCTCTCTAGTGTCATTTGCTTGTTCCAAATGTCACATGGAAGAAACACCAACTTCTTGCTCTCCTTGTTTTCTTAGAGATTATCACTTCGCAAAGCTGAGGACTCCCAGAGCAAAAAGAAGAAAAGCAGTGATAATGTAAGAGAAAGGATTATCAGACGGGCAGCTCTTGAATTTGAAGATGGCATGTATGGTATCCTTTAGCTACAATGAAAGTTCTTTGCTTCCTTGTTTCTGAAGGCACAACTAAACAAGCAAAGTAGATAAAAGCTGAATGGAACCTTAACTTAATTAATTAAAGCTAATTTGGGTATCGGCATTCCTCTACTTGCCAGCAACTTCATCAGTCCGGATATAACTGTGCATCTGCAGAGTGAAAATGGCATCCTTGGTTTGGTAAGGATATAACATAGATAATACAGAAACCCATCCATCAGCCTACTCCAGCCAAGGCCTTCCAGATAAACAGGACTACAGTTCCTGTCATACCATTATGTAAAATGGGACCTGTAGTTCAGCTGAGGGCAACAATTTGTTGAAGGCTGTTGTAAATATGGCTGGGAAGGTTAATACTTATGGATGAGTCCATCAAATATATGGTTAGAATAAACATTCAATATTTGTTATTTTTGTTGAATTAGGGACCCTATCCATCTGAAAATGAAGTTGACCCTGATCTCATCAATGCAGGTAACTCTTCCCCCCCTCCCTCTGTTGCTTACATTTCTATCTTGATTTTTCATTCAGAGAGATTAGTGCAACCTATTGTCTTACTCCAGATAGAATACAAGGGGAGGACCAGGAGCAAATGTTCCGGATATAGAGATGTAGAAGCAGAAGTAGCTTTACCATAGGGGCACACTATTTTTTTTGAGTGAAAGATCTACTTGGTCTTTTAGTAATGTGTCATACACCATAAAGCTAACCCTAATCCATGGCGAAGACTAAACTTAATGCCATTGCCACTTAAATATAGTTAGTAAGATTAAATTCCAACTAAGTATTTAAAAAACTTCCTCTTCTGTCTTCTGTCATATCAAAATAACAACTTTTGCATGTTTGGGAACATTCAGAATTCACACAACATTAGGAGGATGTAGTCTACATATACCTCATATGTTTTTTTGTTGCTAGTCACATTTCTTAAATCAATCTGGAGTATCTCTAATAATTCTTAGCTATGGTCGCCAAGTTACAAAGTGAAACATCCCAAATACCATTCTTCCTCCTCTCCCATTTAGTACTGAATATCTCCATCCTGATAAACTACTATAATTATTACCTCAGTATTTTTCTCTCTAAGCTTCTCCATAGGAGATGATTCTGCCTTTTCAAAACTTAATGAAGCATGAGAAAGACTTGGTTCAAATGGAACTGGTTGAACTGGGCAGTGCTATTTCCTGGAAATTTTTCATCAGGTCTCTGACTGATTCATGATGGTTTATTGTGGAACTATTCTCACCCACAGCTTTTCCTTTTTCTTGGTGTTCTTGGATCCTTCTCTCAATTTATTTATTTATTTCTAAAATTTATATGCCGCCCAATCCCGAGGGACTCAGGGTGGTGTACAAAATTAAAACAATAATATAACAATAAAACAGTAAAATAAGTACATTCATACAGCATGTCCGATCGTATCCCGCCCCAGGCCTGCCGGAACAGGAGAGTTTTAATGACTTTCTTAAAGGCCAGCAAGGTGGGAGTAGTTCGAATCTCGGGGGGAAGTTGATTCCACCAGGTCGGAGCCACCACAGAAAAGGCCCTTCCCCGAGGGCCTGCCAGCCGACATTGTCTGGCCGACGGGACCTGAAGGAGGCCCAATCTGTGGGACCTCACCGGTCTCTGGGAACTGTGCGGCAGTATGCGGTCCTGTAAGTAACCTGGTCCTATGCCATGAAGGGCTTTAAAGGTGATAACCAACACCTTGAATTGCGTCCAGAGACCCACAGGAAGCCAGTGCAGCTCGCGGAGGATAGGTGACACGTGGGCGTACCTTGGCGCGCCCACAATCGCTCTCGCGGCTGCATTCTGAACCAACTGCAGCCTCCGAACGCTCTTCAAGGGTAGCCCCATGTAGAGCACATTACAGTAATCCAGTCTTGAGGTGACAAGGGCATGAGTGACCGTGAGTAAAGCCTCCCGGTCCAAATAAGGCCGCAACTGGTGCACCAGGCGAACCTGGGCAAAGGTCCCCCTGGCCACAGCCGATAGATGTTGTTCCAAATTTAGCTGTGAGTCCAGGAGGACACCCAAGTTGCATGCCTACACTGAGGGAGGTAAATTTACCCCCCCCCCAGGACTAATGATGGACCATCAGGTTAACCTTTGGGAGGCAAGACCCAGAGCAACTCAGTCTTGTCAGGGTTGAGTCTAAGCCTGTTCACCCCCATCCAGACCCTCACATCTTCCAGGCACCGGCACATCACGTCGACTGCTTCACTGAAAGGACACGGGGTGGAGATATACAATTGGGTATCATCCGCGTACAATTGTAGTTTATACCTCCCTGTTCGTCACCCCAACATCGATTGAGGTAGCTGCCTCATGGCTTTGACCAAGCCTTATTTTTGAAAAAAGGTCTTTAAACCAAACTTCCCGACTTCATTATTTAGTACATTCAACTACAGTCTTTCAGTTCTTTTGAACTTCAGTTTCTGTACAATATTTGTGCTAAAATAGCTGTGTTTAAAGATGAACCATGTAACTATCATTTTTTGATTCACTGGCTTCATTTCTGCATTTCAGAAAGGTAATGGTCAGCAGCACATGATCTATGGATGCCTGGACATTTGTAATACCCACACAACAAATCAAATTTAAAACATTTGATAAAAAATGCAAAGTATCAAGCGAATTTAGCACTCTCTTTGGGGCAGATGCCAAGTACTTGAAAAAGTACATGCTTTCTCATTTTGTACTCATTTTTTTCTCAAACACTGGAATAAGTACCATGAAGGTGGTATACCTTCTCTGAACGGTTTTTTGCCTTACAGTAATTATTTTTTTTTCACAGTGAGGTACTGCAAGGAAATTCTATTTAATGCAGAGGAAACGGTTTTTCTTTCTGCACTAATTAAGAATCATAATAAATAAAGTTGAAATGAGTTAAGCTGGCAGAATAAATTTCTAGTATCACCCTGGAAATTTCTCTGATTTTATGCTCAATTTCTTTTTCAGGTAAAGAAACAGTCACTGCACTGCCAGGTGCTTCGTACTTCTCTAGTGATGAATCTTTTGCAATGATTCGAGGGTTTGTAATAATTATCTTAATTTTACTAATTGTCCAAGACGCTGTCCCAACTGCTAGTTGAATTTATTAATTAACCATCTCAAAGGAATTTTAGGCTTACTCATCAAAACAGCCATGCAGATATTTGAGCTATATTAGCAACTCCAGGTTTAAAAATTGTCAGACCTACTCTTCTTTATATAAATCCTTCTATTTTATGAACTGAGCTTCTTAGTATGGATGTTTTCATAACTAAATATGCAATGCACACAAGTTATTATTTATTAGATGTTACATTTGCTTATTTATAACATTTGCTAATCAAAGTCTCTGGTACTAAGCCACCAGTGGTACTGATTGGTTTGTTATGGGCTTAGCAATTTGCATGAACCTAATCATTATGGTTTATGTATCATGGCTTAGAATTCCAGCCAGTCGTGATGTATTCAATTAATGCCACATGTTAATCTATTACTAAGTTCAGACAGACATAGTCTTCTATAAATGTCTTTGGAATTTCAGTCTTATGTTTATTCAAATACTTTTAAACAAGGAATTCTTTAATTTCACTGCTATTTAATTTTTCAATATCTTGAGGATTAAAGTAACTAGTGTGCCAGAATTCTGTTTCTGTAGTTCTTCCAATTTTGCACTGATTTTGTGCTTTGCTCTTTTAACAGGGGACATGTTGATCTAACTATGCTTGGAGCAATGCAGGTATCTAAATATGGTGATTTAGCCAACTGGATGATTCCTGTAAGTAGAATTAATTTTGTATTATTTTATTGCTGAGAATAATTTGAAGTGTGGATATATATTTTTACTAAAGATACTTTCTTAACATCTGTGTTTTGTATCATCGCCCCTCCCACTAGGACCGTGGTGGTGAACCTATGGCATGTGTGCCATAGGTGGCATGCAGAGCCCTCTCTGTGGGTACACGTGCCGTCAACCTGATCCTAGGCCTTCAGCAGGGTTTTATAAAACCTTTTTGTTTTAGGCCTCTGCCGCCATGTGCAAAATAAAAAAAAAGGTTCAATCAATCAATCAATTTCAACTTCTCGTGGGCAAAAAAAAAGATCTTGCAAAGTTGGAATTGATTGAACTTTTTAATCCCACCCAGTCTGCTGTTACCACTGCAGCCATGCCCACCCAATGGGCTACGCCCACCCAATTGGCCACGCACACCCAATGGGCTACACCCACTCGGCACCCACTTGGGTTGCAGTTTGGGCACTCAGTCTCTAAAATGTTCGCCATCACTGCACTAGGATGTCCTTAGTGTTAAGTGTAGTTCCTAATTACAGTATCAATTGATTGCTCGGCTATATCATATAAACATAAAATGAAAATTTGAAACCTGTCATTTAGTGTCAGGCTGAGGAACCAATGATTCCAGATTCTATGGGATGAGAATTCTGTCATGGTCATGATAGAAATTGTAATCCAAGACATCTGAATCACAGAGTAGAACCAAGGATTTTATAAAGTGAGAAGGGGCTAGTTAGATCCCTGCTGAACTGATGTTATGGTTAGAAATTTTTTTTATAACATTCAGTCAGAATTTGATTGATTCTGTAATTTAAATCATTTTTCCATGGAGGAAAGAACAGGTTTTGACCTTCTATGTAATATCTATTCAGATTTTTGAATGGTGCTATTTTATTATCCCCCAACCATCTTTTCTCATGGCTTAATATACCCAGTTTCTTAAATCCATCTTCATAGAATTTAATATCTAATCCCTTAGCCTTCCTCCTTGTTTGGATTTGTTCCAGTTTCTCTACATTCATCTTAGAATATGTTGCCCTGAATAGACAGAGTACTTGGTGTGTGTGTGTGTATTGGGGGGAGTACTTGGTGTGTGTGTGTGTATTGGGGGGGGCGCCTGACTAAGAAAACTAAGAATAAATCGTGTGGCAGGATGCAGAAAGGGTTTAGCTTCTACATCTGTCACATATCCATTTTTGTTTCATTTGAAGATTTAATCAACATTCCCACCTTTTCTTCATCCAAATCATTAATGAAAATATTACAGATTAAAGGACCCAGGACTAATTCTTGCATTATCCTATTTGATAATATAAGAATTTCCAATAGTGGCAAATATCTGTAGCTCGAGTGTATGATGAGGGTGAAGGTTTATTCTCTGAGCTTGTGGGTAGGTTTCTGAATGTTTCGTTACCAGGCTAGGTAACATCTTCAGCAGAGTTTAGGGGATGTCAGTGTTCTTCTGTTTATAAGGGCTTCAGGCGTGGGTGTGTCAAGTGAGGGTCTGTGATGAGTCTTGTGATGGGTCAGGTGTGAGTCATCAGTGAGTCTTGTGATGGGGAGGTTACATCAGGTGATGGTCATTGGGAGGTCAAGTGCTGGTTGGGGTTTGCGTGGGTTGGTTGAGGGTCGGTGCTGTCTCTGGTTGGTTGTGCCGTTGATTTGGATTCTGAGGGAGTTCGTAGGCTGGTCATAGATCAATGTGTCTGTTGATGGAATTGCTTGTGGAGTGCCAGGCTTTGATGAACTCATGAGCGTGGCGGGTGGTAGCGTGGCTGATGATTTTTTGGTTGCTCCAATACAAGAATTTCCCAATTTGATCAGGAACCGTTGATGAGTGCTCTTTTAGATATGATTTTCAAGCCAGCTTTGCAATCATTTAATTGTCATGCAACCCAGTCCACATTTAACTAGTTTACCAATCAATATGTAATGAAGTATTTACTTAAATAGTCTACTGAAATCAAGATAAATTATGTCTACAACATTGCTGTAATCTGTTAATGCAATTTCACAGTCAAAAAAAGAAGTGAAGATTCTGTACCTCTTCACTAAGGTGACTAACCATATACCCAGGAAATATAATTGTTTTCAGCAGAATCTCCTGTTACCCTTTTATAATTTTATTATACAGTAATCATAAGTATGAAGCATCTCCCACACTTGAGGGCTTCTTGGGATAAAGCTCTAATATATTTTCTCATTAAAAAAAAATAAAGTGCATTGATTTGAATGTTTTGTTTACCAGTTAAAGCACATTTTATTCCTTGTTCTGTGTTTTACTTATTTCCATACCTCATTCACTTCTTTCAGGCTAGCATCCAGCTATTAATTGCCAGGTTTAAACTTTAAGTGACAGGAGAAATTTAATCAATTTTCAGAGCTAAACAGTTTCATTATAAAGAGAGGTGGGGAGAAATAAACTTTAAAAATCCATTTGGCAGTTTTCTACTTGCAAGAATTCTCTTTTATTACTGTGGAAGGCTGGAGTTAAGATTCAATAAATTTCTTGCTGTGAGCCAGCAATGTGTGATATTTCACTATTGGCAGTGAAGCCTTTTCGTGCATCCTCATCTGACATCAGCTTAGCAATTCAGAGGAAAAGTAGGCTGTCTCACCCTCAAGGCTTGGCAAGGGAAGATTAAAGCTGTCTTATGATTTAGATCCTCTGGTTTCCTTGAGCTCTAACAGTAACATTAATAGAATTGCAAGGGACCTTTGAGGTCATCTAGTCCAACCCCTGCTCATGCAGAAGATCTATACTGTTTCTGACAATGGCCGTCCAGTCTCTTCTTAAAAGCCTCCACTGATGGGGCACCCACAACTTCAGAAGACAATTTGTTCCACTGGTTGTTTGTTCTCACTGTTAGGAATTTTCTCCTTAGTTCTAGGTTGCTTCTCTCCTTGATTAGTTTCCATCTATTGCCTCTTATCTTGCCATCGGGTGCTTTGGTGAATACATTGACCTCCTTTTCTCTATGGCAGCCTTTCAAGTATTGGAAGACTGCTATCATGTCACCCCTGGTCCTTCTTTCCACTAGTCTCAGTATACCCATTTCCTGCAATTGTTCTTCGTATGTTATAGCTTCTAGCCCCTAATCATCTTTATTGTTTTTCTCTGAACTCTTTCCAAAATCTCAACATCTTTTTTGTATTGGGATGACCAAAGCTGGATGCAGTATTTTAAGTGTGGTCTTATTAGGGCTTTGTAAAGTGGTATTATTACTTTGACAAAATCAGTCTGCTAGCTGCATCTTTTTTTTGTTTTTATGAATGTTGTCCAATATTCAGATTCAATAAATTAGTATAAGAGACAGGGCTTTCTCAGGACAGTAGTTCTTGACCTATAACTGCAGTTGGGACTGGTATTTCATTTGTTAAGCGATGTGGTTAAATGAATCATCACACACTGAGCTCAATTTTAAGACTGTTTTTACCATGGTTATTAAACAAGCCATGCTGTCATTAAGAGCATCACATGATTATTAAGAAAATCCAGTTTACCCCATTATATTTGATTATTGGAAGCTGGCTGGGAAGCCTACAGACTGCAGTCACATCAATGCTGCATGCTGCAACTATTGTAAATGTGAGCCAGTTGCCAAGCACCCGAATTGCAATCATATGACTGGGGGTGGTGCAACAGTTGTAATTTGAAGGATGTGCTGTAAGTCATTTTTTCAATGCCATCGTAACTCTGAACTGTCATTAAACAAATGGTCATAAGCCAAGAACTCTAATGGCCCTAAAACTAAACTCTCTTGTTAATGGAGATTCATTTGTCTCTTTTCTTATCTTTATGTATATGATTACTGAAGACCCAATTGTTCTCCCTGTATTGGTTGTAAATATAAAGAAACAGGCTGAAGCTATACAAATTCTTTATGCTTGACTATTTTTTTAAAAAAGCCTAATTGCCTTTGTTTAGCCATTGTCCCCAAATACTTTTCACTATAATTTGTGTCAACCTCAGCCAGTAATTTAGGAAGAACAGGAGTGATAATCCAAACTATTTAGGAAGGAATTTGGCTGGGTACGACTGGTCTTATTCTTGCTTGAAAAGGTTTAGAATGCAGTCAGATGCTCAAGTATCTTAAGAAAGCCCAACTGCCTATGATGATATTTGTTTCTTTTTAAAAAAAAAACATTAAAAACAAAAAAAGTATAAAATGCAAAAAAGCAAAGAAAAAAGTCAGAAAGGGGTAGGAAAAAAGCAAAATTGGAAAATATAAACAGAAGAGGAAAAGAGCTATAGAAAAAAAAGATAACTTTTGACTTTCTTCAGTATATATTAAAAACCTAAAAATCAATGACCTTTTGAACTATAATAAACCACAACAAACAGTACTTCTATCATCATAAGTAAATTTAATAATCACAAGCCAATTTTATTTCTTTCAATTTCAAACAAAAAAAAAATCAAAGAGCAGTTTCCAAGTAGAAATGAAGCTTAAATAATTTTTAATCAAAATAGTCAATTTCTCCATCTTCGCCAACTCCATTAATTTCATCAGCCATCCTTTCATTTTCATATGTGAGTTCTTCTACCTCTGTGCATACAAAGGTTTTGTCAGTGATATTTGCCTTTTCACTGGCATTTCAGATGGCATTGTAAAAATATTTTTTCATTTTAACATGTGTTCCATGTGCATAGTAGTGCAATTAGGGTTTATTAATATTTATTACTTCCCTCCAACAGAAGTCTCTCACCATGCTTAAGGCACAAGTGAGTTGCAACTACTACTGGGAGCATCTGCTTGAAAGATATTAGTCTAAATGTTACATTAAAGTGAATTAAAGAAAGATTTGAGAAGTGAATTTATGTTTGCCATCTTTTCATGTGATCTTTATTGATAAACTTGTAAAAATCAAGCAAGAAGTGTAAGTGAAGCAGATGGTATAGAACAGTAGTTCTCAACCTTTTTAATGCCACGACCCCCAACCGGTCGTAAGTCAAGGACTACTCAACTGGTTGTAAGTTGAGGACTAATCAACTGGTGCAGCACCGTTTGCAGAATGGGACTTTTGGCGGGTTCAGCAGGGCAGAGACAGCCTGGACAATTCCTATTGGGTTTTGAAAGCCAATAGAATTAGACTCTATTCAAGAGAGTCTATTCTATGGCTTTCAAAAGCCAATAGTGTAAAAGGGAGTAGCACAGCTAAGGAAAAGGGGGAAAAAAATGGCAGACTGCATTGTTTGGCGACCCCTGTGAAATGGTCATTCGACCCCAAATGGGGTCCCGACCCACAGGTTGAGAACCACTGGTATAGAATAAGCTTCTTATAAACCAAAATAATAACAGAATGACAGAGTTGGAAGGGACCTTATACCATATAGCAGGAGACTCTATATCATTCCAGACAAGCAACGGCACAATCTGTTCTTAAAAGCCTCCAATGATGGAGCACCCGCAGCTTCTGAAGGCAAGCCATCTCCAGTGACTTTGCTCCAGTGTGAATCCTGCACTTAGGAGGAAGGGTGTTCACTTTTTAAAAACCAGAAGCCCTGTAATGATAAATATTATTTTCTTACTGACTCATTCACCCTTACATAGCTAATTGAAAGCACCTGTAAGCAGGATGGAGAAAAGAAGGTCGAGCACAAACTGAATGCTGCAGATGGAGGTTTCACATCTTTTCCACACGGTTTCATCTTTCATGGGTCCCTGGCTTGTCATCACTTTGATGGATGAAGAACTGGGTAACTGTGAGTTTTAGGGCCTCTGGATCTGGAGAATCTCCATCATTACTTCTGGATAGGGTATAGTTCCCCCAGAAAAAAGTGTTCCATGGGCTGCGTGTCTTCCTGGATTCACAGCTCAGTAAACAAGTGGCAACTGTGGTCAAAGAGATCTTTGCAACAAATCAATTTTATGAGACAGTTGTACTCTTTCCTGGATTGGGAGGCTCTGATCATAGTCACTCATGCCTTAATCACTTCCCTTAACATATTGCAATTCAGTTTACATTGGTTTGTCTGGAAGAGCATTTGAAAACTGCAGCTTCTGCTTAATGTGGTAGCATGGAAAGTTTTTGATGCACCCACATTATGGCCCTGTAATACCACTGTTATATGACTTGCACTGATTTCTAGTAAGGTTCTAAGAGCAATTCAAGGTGCTGAATTGTATAGTACACAGGGCCAAGATACTTGAGGGACCAAGAGTCTGTGGTGATTTCCATCCACGCCATCAGAGTGGGCAGGGTGAACAAGTTCTAGGTCCCTTCTGTTAAATGCTGTCATCTTGTGGGACCAAGGGGACATGCCTTCCTTTCACAGCACCTGCCCTGTCGAACAGTCTCCCTCCAGAGCTTCAGATGGTCCCAACACTGAAGGCCTTAAAAACCTGACTCTTCCCTCAAGCTTAAGGGCAAGGCAGTTGGGTCTGCTATGTGTTTTTGCCTTGTGATGGTTGAGAGTTTCTTTTTTGCCTGATGTGTTTCATGGTTCTTTCTATTTTTTGTGTGGTGTGTATTCCTGTTTTTGTTCTTGCTAGTCGCCCAGGGTTATTTGATTAGGGTGGATGGTCATATACATCCATTTAGGTGCGCTGACTTCTTTTAAATGCCTTACTTGACTAGGAGCTGTTTATGTCATATTCCTAAGACCACCCTTGCTGATTCTAGGAATAAATCCAACCCTGGAAATTAGTATATCTCAGAATGCATGATGCTTTTGTAGGCTTCATGTAGCTACTGCAGCTGTCTTTTCTGGTACCTGTTGTTATTCTCAGCTCTTTCTATAGTAGTTTATTCATTTAATCAATTTATTAGCCATCTCGATCACTGAGATAGCTCTAGGCTTCATACACGTTGAAGATGTATAAAGCAGCAGAAGTGTCACACCAACAATACCATAAAACCGTCACTGAGCAGGATTCCAGATCATTCTGCTCTATGCCTGCTGGGAAATTATGTCTTTGTGGTTCTTCTGAGAACCAACAGAGTAGAGGCCATATAGGCTTTGGGAAAAAATGTCCTTCCCCACAAAGGGCTGCTACAGAGAACCTACAGATAAAATTCTTTAACAGGTTGGTTCCAAGGCAAGCTGTCTCTTCTAGGTGTTACTAGAAACTTTAGAAAAGTCTTGTAGAGCACTTTACCCCCAGAACTTTCTTTGCAGGTTTCCCTTTGCCTAAATTAATTCAGTCTATTTAGTCCCTTTTAATATTACACCTTCACACACAGATTTCCTTTCCATAATGTTTACGTAAACATTTCTTTAGCTGTGTAACATTAGGTGAAGTATTTCTCAACTTAAGACCTTAAATGAGCCTGCCCATTATAGTTGTGAGTCATGATGGTCATAGAGCAGGTCATCTATGTGGCCAACTCAATTTTATGACCAGTTTTGCAGCAGTTGTTAAGCATATGCTGTGGTCATTCCATTGTTCTCTATGGAATGTTTTTGCCCCAAACCAGAAGTAAATGCTGGTTTTAGGCAAAAACATAAATTACGGCCATGTGGTCATGGGATGCTGCAAACAACCATAAGTGCTCAGCCAGTTGCTGAGCACCCAAGAAGCAGACCTTCGAAACCAGGTTGTAAGTACATTTTGAGATGGTCTGTTGTAACTTTGAACAAGTGGCAAGTTGAGGACTATTTATAGTATGATAATTAATTAATTGAAGGGGGTCTATCATATTGAAGTACAGTCCATCTAATTAAATGTTTGAGGTTGTTGAACAGATCCAGAATTTTGAGTTCATGCTGTGAACTTCCAAGATGGCTGCTGGAGTGTTATCTCCAATCACAGATCCCTGATTTACCAGAAAGCAAATTGGTGAGGTTGCTTCTCTACCCTCCCTTATCTTCCCAGGATAATGGGAATTAATCAGAATAGAACTAGAAGGGATCTTGGAGGTCATCTAGTCATCAGGCAGGAGACCATATACCATTTTAGACAAGTGGCTGTCCAGTCTCTTCTTAAAAACCTCCAGTGATGAAGCACCTACAACTTCTGAGGGCAAGCTGTTCCACTGGTTAATTGTCCTCACTGTTAGGAAATTTCTCCTTAATTCCTGGTTGCTTCTCTCTTTAGTTCAAGCTACAGGATTTGCCCATTGGTTATTGCCCTTCTTCAAATTTTACAGAGAATTTTCTGTTTGGAACAAACTTGCTTTCAGCTTCCTTAGAAGAGGACTAGTGCCTGATTAATGCAAAAATAACATATTGCCAGGGCCTTTTTTAGATAGTTATTTTGATTTCCTTCCTGGGAAGGAAAATATAAATACATCTTGCTTAACACCTTTTGAGTACTGGTACACATTGAAAAGTGTTCTCTCGCTCTTCTTATCTCTTTTAATCAGCAACCCCCCCCCCCCAAGCATTCCCCTTCCCATCCCTTACATTTGCATACCCAGAATTGATTTTAAGCATCTACAGGATGGAACTCGGCAATAAAGGGAAAAAATTATTATACGTAGAATATGTTGGGATGATGCTAGCATCATCTGTGTCCTACAAATTAAAAGTAATAATATGAAAACATGTAAGCATAACATGTAATAAATGTAAGCAATACAAAAAAGCAATAGAATAAAATCAGTATAAATGTGAAATGTCTGTTCTTCAAATCAGCAACAAACAGGATTAATATAAACTTGTTTCTTTTTATTTAAAATCAATGAAATTTTTGAGCTGACATCTTGACTATACTGCTGCTATAAATTGGCTGATACACTGAGCCTTCAAACAAACAAGCAAATCTTAGATTATGCATCTCAAATGTGAAATTATATCTGCTTTAAGACAATAGAAAGTTTGTCATTTGCCTGTTGACTTTACTTCCTCATATTGAAATGTGTCTAGTAGTGATCCACTTCCCTTTGTCCCCTTGAGACAAAGGGAGTGCTCTTAATATTTGGAAGAATTAATCTTAAAAAACCAAAGCTTTTGAGATACTTTTTAATTTCCTTCCTTCCTTCCTTCCTTCCTTCCTTCCTTCCTTCCTTCCTTCCTTCCTTCCTTCCTTTCTTTCTTCCTTTCTTTCTCTAGGGAAAGATGGTGAAAGGAATGGGTGGTGCCATGGATTTGGTGTCTAGCGCAAGAACTAAGGTAGTAGTGACTATGGAGCACTCAGCAAAGGTAAAAAAAACGGGTTTTTTTTGAGTAAAATTGTGTATTGCTTCTATTCTTTACGTACTCTATAGACAGTTTCTCTCTATATTATGGTATTGTAGAGGAGAGATGTGTTAGCTTGTTGAAGTCAAAAATCAGGAGTTCATTCTACTCCAGATTCTCAAGATAGCCTTGGTAAGCTCCTGAATGTATGGACATGATAGCACAGAAGGAGATAGTTTGGCCTTCTGCAGCATAGCATGGTTTTTTTTTAATTGAAAAGTTTTATAAAAATTACAGTATACACCCCAAAACCCACCCACCCTAACCCCTCTTCCCTCCCCCACTTCCCAGAGTTGAGTACAGGGTTACAAATATAATAATTAAACTCTAACTAACATTAACCAACTATATAAATAACCAAGTCCACAATGTGCTTTAACTCCCCTTTAAGATAGGTATAAACAAATTAAAAATAAACATAATAATATAAACAAGTCAATATTATTAAACAATACAATATCCAAATTGTTAAACAATACTAATACTAAAAATAATAATAAAACTAATAAAGATTCAACTATAATAAATTATTAATAATAATAATACTCTAAAATTTACTCATAAACTAAATGGAACTTTTTAGTCCCATATTTATTCTGAATATAATCTATCCATCTTCTCCAGACCGAAATGTATCTTTCTTGTGAATGATCCTTCAAGTAATTAGAAATTTTCGCCATTTCTGCTAAATTTGACACTTTAAGCGTCCATTCTTCTATAGTAGGCAAACAATCCTTCTTCCAATATTGCCCTACCAATACCCTTGCAGCTGTTATCAAATTCAACATCAAATTAATTTTTTTAGCATCACAATCTACAGTAACACCCAATAAAAATAATTGTGGAGTAAACTTTATCTTTCTCTTAAAAATCTTTTGAATGTTCCACCAAATCTTAATCCAAAAAGCTTTTATATTTCTACAAGTCCACCAGATATGAAAATAAGTAGCATCCAAGCTACCACATCTCCAACATTTGGGCTGTAAATTAGGATACATACAAGACAACTTTTTAGGATCCAGATGCTATCTATAAAACATTTTGTAAAAATTTTCTCTTAAATTTTGGGCCTGGGTAAATTTTACATTTCTAACCCAAATTATCTCCCATATATCCAATGGAATCGGTTCTTGAATATTTTGGGCCCATTTTACCATACAATCTTTAACTAAATCCATTTCCAAATCCAATTCTATTAAAGCATTATAAATTCTCTTCATATATGCTCGATTTTGATCTTTAATCTGTCTTACCAAATTCTCATCCATTAAGGTAATACCAATCTTTTGATCTAACTTCCACCTAACCAACAATTGATTATACTGAAACCAAGACTGTACAATATTTTCTTGCTTTAACTCAACTAACGGTTTTAATTGCCAATCATTCCCTACCAATCTAAGTAGTTCCTTATAAGAAATCCTATCCAAATTCACACCCATAGATACCTCCTCTATCACGTGTCCAGGAATCCCCCAGATTGGTATTTTATAATTTAATCTATAATAATACTTCTTCCAGACACGCAATAAAGCACTTCTTAAAATATGAGATTTAAAAGCCTGGTCAACTTTTTTGTTATAAATTAAGTATGCATGCCACCCATATAATAAATCCCATCCCTCAAGGTGAAGTATACTTTTATTTGTTAAATTAAGCCAATCACTAATCAGTGTTAAAACCACCGCATCATAGTATAATTTCAAATTAGGCGCCTTAAGTTCTCCTCTTTCCCGTGCGTCTTATAAGATCTTAAATTTAATTCTTGTTTTTTTCCCCGCCCAAATAAATTTATTAATATCCTTCTGCCATTCATCCAAATTGGCATCTTTTTTCAAAATAGGTATCATTTGAAACAAAAAAAGAAACTTTGGTAGAACATTCATTTTAACAGCTGAAATTTTCCCCAACAAGGATAATTGTAAGTTTTTCCAATTGTTTAAGTCCTTTTGTACTTTTAACCATAATATCTCATAATTATTTTTATACAATTTTACATTAGAGGCTGTAATATATACTCCCAGATATTTAACCTTTTTCACTATTTCAAAACCTGTCAATTTAACTAACATTTCCTTTTCCTTCATAATCATATTTTTAGATAATATTTTAGTCTTATTATTATTTACCTTAAAACCAGAAACTTTCCCATACTGAGTTATAATTTCCATCAAGTCTATAACCGATTGAATCGGTTGAGATAGTGTCACACCCAAGTCATCCGCAAAAGCTCTCAACCTATAATCATTCTTTTTTATTTTTATTCCCTTTATTATAGTTGATTCACGAATTTTAATCAGTAAAATCTCCATTGTTAAAACAAACAACAATGGTGACAATGGACATCTCTGTCTTGTACCCTTTTCAATTTTAAATGCCTCTGTTAATCCTCCATTAATTATAATTTGTGCCAGCATGGTTTTGATGTGTTGTGTGTGCACCCTAGTATAACTGGAAAGGGCCAGGCTACAGAAAACTGAAATTAATTTGTTAAAACTTATTAATGGCACAGTAGAAATTAGTAGCATTGAGAACAGGAAATGCAAGGATTAAAGTAGTCTGATTTTACAAAACATTTTGTGAGCAAGTCCTATTTTATGTACAAAATGAACCTAGCCTGTACAGATACCAAAATCCTCCATGAAAACTTCAAGAGTAAATGAAGAGTTGTACTGTATTTGTAGCATTTGAAAAGTAATGTGCTTCTGATTTTGAAGCAAGTAGTACTCTTGAAAGATTATGATTTATTGGAGTGAAATCTGTGTTCTTTTGCAGGGCAATGCCCACAAAATACTGGAAAAGTGCACTTTGCCGATTACTGGTAAAGAGTGTGTGGATCGCATCATAACAGAAAAGGTAAAGTACTTGGTTTGGTTACTTTTAGTTCAATTCCTTTCTCACATAACCTAAAGAACGTGAGAGGGGGGAGCCTTATTATCTTCATAACAACCCTGCAAAACAGAGCAGGCAATAAATTGCCCAACACAAGCCCTTGAATAATAATATTCAAATATTTTGCTCAAGTTACCATTTTTATCTTAGTATCAGAAAATAAGGGCAAATGTCTGCATTTTTGACTGTGTTATTCTCCAGTACAGGAGATGGAGAATCCACCGATGGGTTTTCTCTGACTGCCTGCTCTTGAGACCAAGTAGCCAAATTTGACACGCCCCCTCTTGCCAGGGGATCCATTCTTAACTTGGTCTCAGCTCTTGCAGACTCGTGTTGGCTTGGCTCTCAGAGATTTCAGGTTAGTCAAAGCAATTCATTGGTGGATTCTCCCTAAATTATTGGCTTTTAAATTGGCTACCTTCTTTTAACAATTTCCCCACAGGCACTGAGATCATTTCTGATCTCAAGTTATTTGAAAGGTGGTGTGTGTGTGTGTGTGTGGGAAATTCCTCCAGCTTCCCATCCCTTTCCCAGGGAAACAGCCTGAAGTTTAGAATTGATATATAGAAATCTATATTTTAAAAAATTGTCTCTTCATTTTTTTTTCTTTCCAACTCCTGTCTGCTTCCCCTGTGTAAGCTCACTGAGAAGGAGAATTAAAATATTTTCAACTGGAGCTGTCATTCAGGCTAGCAGGCTTGCTCCAGGGTGCCTAATTATGTATGGCTTGATTCCCCAACCTGGCATGTTTTGGCTCTGCTGGCTCAGAAGTATAATAAAGACCATTTGTGGGCTTTTGGCTGGAGAATATGGATTTCTGACTGGTTCAGTGGTGGAACAGCGAAAGGGACTCTAAAGGATTTTGAGATCTATTTATTTTGGGGTGATCTCTCATTTTTGTACAGAGTTTCTTTTTCCTACCTTTTCCCCAGTTTTCTGGGAAAATATTAGACGGTTCTGCTGAAGCAAACCTTTCATTATGCTTTGTGGTGTTTATCAACAGGTTTCAAGAAAGGGACTATAATACTCTTTTCTCATACTGCATGATAGCAATCTGTTATCATCTCGCTGTTGCCTGGCTGTACCATCTACACATTGTTGATGGGGAAGGATGTCTTCATAATCATGCAAAAGCTCTTGATAGATTAAAAACCAGCCTGTCAAGGAAATAACTGGGTTTAGCATTTCCTTCCATTCTTCTGTTTTTTATATAGAGTGGGCTTAAATATAATGTAATTACTTTCAGATACTTAATTCTGGTTGGCCTCCCCCCTTCCCTCATACTTACTCTCCCTACCAAGTAATTAATAGTGGCATCATATGGCAACAAGTATGACATATGAGTTTGGGAATTCTAGCATCAATACCCAGTTTTCTTGAATGAGTGAATTGCACATGTTGCATTTAAAGTAGGTGGACGGGGAGAAGACATAATTGTAGGAAAACAGAGGAGCAGGCAACCATACACCAGGACTTGAGAACAGGGATTGGTTTTCAGAGATTGAATCAGCCTTCTAGGTCAGGAGAGTTTTCCATTCTAACTAAACCTCTTTACAACTTATTTCAATCCTTTAGGCTGTTTTTGATGTCAATAAGAAAAAAGGACTGACGCTGATCGAAATCTGGGACGGCATATCTGTAGATGAGATTAAAAAATGCACGGGTGCTGACTTTACTGTAAGTCTCTAACTAGTTAAATATAGACAAGAAATAAATTGCTAAAAAAGATGGGACTCTTTTAGTCCCTTGCTCTTGGCCTAGTGCAATGCAGGCTGATGCCTTTCAAACATGAATAACAAAAGGTTAATAGTTGATAATAGTTCAGGTTTTTTTTAAAGGCCAGTTGTGGTATAACCTGTCCAGACTAAGGAGAGGAAAATATTTGTCTATTCAGTTTGTTAGAAAAGATGGTTCATTGGCTTGACTTAGAGTGAGCCAATCTTCTGGCAATATTATAATTTTGCTATACAACATCTTATGCTTGTATGTTTTTGATAACATTCATAAGATGCTGTGAAAGAAGATTTGTGTTACTGATCATTAAAGGAATATAAGCATATTTAAAATACATAAAAGTAGCTGATTGATCTGGGTAGCAAAATGGATCTGCAACACCTCTTTCTGGCATGTTTTATAAACTAAGGGCTCAGCAACTGAAGCCCCAAGCCTCATATCTGACCCTCCACGAGATGATAGCTTCTTGACCGGCAGCTACAAACTTATAGGCATGTAGAATATACTGTACAAAAACAGGAAGGGTCTTGGCCTTAATGATTTGCTGAAAGTTTACTAGTATTGGTCTTGTGTTTTCTTCCTACGTCATATTCTTTTAAAAATTGATGCTACCCAAGGCTATAAACCTTTAAATGTCAATAATGTGTTCCATCAATTAAAAAACATAGTTTTAAAACTATCCTTATTTTTAAGATTTTATGTAATGATTTATTAATTGTATGCAATAATCTTAGTGGTGGTCTTGAGATCTTGCCAGGCAATCTTACAAAACAAGACCAGAAGGAATCATTGTTTTCTAAATTACACAAATATGCTGAAATCTCTAAATTAAATAATGCAGAAAAAGGCAGAGCATGGTAAAAATCATAATGCACAATTATGCTCTAGAAACCTAAATGTGGAATCAGTGGTCTTAGCATCATACCCAAACCCATAAATCCAGTCAAGTTCAGTCCTTTATTTGCTTACACCTAATGGACAGAATCTTGTTAAACTAAAACCATAACTTACTAATTTACTAAATATACAGTGTCTTGAGATTCTAAGGTGCTTATCTTGAATCTCTTGAAAAAAAATTGATGGCTTGATGAAACACATTGACATTAAAAGGCTTACAACCTTGGGTAGCACCAATTTTTAAAGGAATCTGATTTGGAGGAAGAAAACACGGGATCAATACTCTCCCTCACTTCTGCAGGTGCACATTCCATCACATCTAAAAAGAACTGGAAAGAGTAGACAACTTGTGGCTCTAAAGCTGCCTTTGACTTTGGCCTAATTTCAGTCTTTCTGCCTACTCATCCTTTGAAAGAGATCAATCAAACCTCTCCATTAAAAGCTCTTTGTCTCAACCTGATGCCTACTGTTTATGGGTAGGAGTAGGGAGACAAAGTGTCAGAAAGAGAAAAAAAGGTGTGACAAATAATGGGTGCTGACACCAAGCCCTACCGACTACTTGTTTCAGACCAGGTAGTCTTTGCCAGATTACTGCTGAGAGAAGACAAGAGAAGTTTGCCCACACTCTTGCTATTCAAGCTTATGTATTTTCAAACCCCAGTGAACTCAGTGGGATTTTAATGGAAGAGAACAGAAACCAATCTACACATGGATTAATTTCCCCAATCTAGTATCCTCCAGATGTGTTGGACCAACTCCCAGAACCTTTATGTTAAATATTTGAAGGACACGAAGTTGAGGAAAGCTATTGGAAGCTTTTTGTTTGCCTCAGTGCACGGAGACAGTGGTGCATGACAGAATTAATCCACATATACATTTATTTCTGTTCCCTTCTGCTGAAATACATGAAGAGACGTCAGTATGCGCTGCAACGTTTATTGCCTCCAGCACTTAACATTTTTCATGTTGTGATTACATTGTTGTGTAGGCATCAGTCATAGATAGAACTGTAGTTCATGGATCATATTTGATTAAAGACAGGTGGCCACTTTTAATTGTTGAAAGCAAGTTGTGACATGACAGCACTGGTGTTAGGGCAAAGCAGGAATAGAAACGGAGAACATGAAATCTTGCTGGGTCTGTTTTACTTTGGGAATTACATTGCACATTCAAATCAGTAGTAGTAGTAGAACAAAAATTTAGGTTTGAGACTGTACTCACATCATACAAGGGATGCTCTGCTTTCTAACCCAGAGCTGGTTAAAATCCGAAAGCATCCAAGGATGTATGGAGCTCTCTAAATGAGCACATGGAAGATATGGGGCTCTTTCTCTCCTCCCTTGCTGCCAAAAATGAGCATTGACCCATCATTCAAGAGAAGCAGGCAACGTTATTTTGAATTATTTTATGCAACGTCGTTATTTTTGGCAATTGTTCTTGTCTTCATTCTTGAATACTTTTTCTCATGAAAAATAGAAT
Source organism: Crotalus tigris (assembly GCF_016545835.1). Lineage (NCBI taxonomy): Eukaryota > Metazoa > Chordata > Lepidosauria > Squamata > Viperidae > Crotalus > Crotalus tigris. Next base: position 115,382 of record NW_024100608.1, read on the forward strand.
TTGCATAGTACTTCTTGAGTGTTCAAAACAATCTAATAAAACTGTTAATTGTTATTATCCTCACATGGCAGATAGTTTCTGGGTACTGGCAGCTTACCTAAAACTTGCTCAATCATCAGTTGGTAGTAGCTGACATCAAACTATAGTCTGTTGGAAAAATGGAGCTGTGCAAATGAAAAAGCTGTTTGTTTGTCTAAATTAGGGCACAAATGCCAACTTGAGTGTCCTCCAGGTTAAGGCATTTCAACTCTGCAATGTTTGTTTTTTTTTTTTGGCTGGGGAATTCAGGGAGTCAGAGTCCACATAAGGGTTTAGAACAGGCATGTCAAAGTCGCGACATCATGTGATGTTGCGTGACGTATCGTGACTTTTCCCCCATTGCCGGCAGTGCGGTGGGCGCAGTTTTAGCATGATACATCTGGCCTACGGGCCAGCAGTTTGACATGCCAAATTAAAGACCCATAGATTTAGAGGCAGAATTAGAGCTAAACATTTACAACACACTCATTGTCTCCCATAATATGTGTTTGTTCTGCCAGTGCTTCATACACCTGAAAAAGCAAGGGTTTTTTTTCTATTTACATGAGGGTTCTAAATTATTTTTAGTACTCCAGTCTAGCATCATATTTATTTCCAAGTTGTTTTGGTCCCATCAGTATTCTTAGATAATAAAAAAAGCAAGTGACAATAGCACAAGGCTTTGTTTGGAAGTGTCCCCCAAATCTCAAAATCAGAGTTCAGGCTTCCTGGTTCATGATACCATAATTTGTACTTGTTTCTCCTCTCCCTTCCTTTTCTGGAAAGTTAAAGTTGAAACTCAGGTTTTTATTGGAGGCAAAAACATTGTGTTTTATTTGTCATCTGATCACCATTATAAGCACTGAATAGTGATAGTCACTGGCTGTAATCAGTAGCTACTTTAGAGGGCTGCAGCTTTGCTGGGAATTATCTGTCAATTCATTTTTTCTCTCTCCTTTCTTGACAGGTTTCGCCAAACCTCATGCCAATGAAGCAGATTTGAAAGTGAAATATAGACTGATCCTTTCTTCCATACTTCCAGGGAAGGGGAATCAAATGTCTGTTTTTGCATTTATGCATTATTCAGAGGTCTTTGTAAAGTTTGTATTTAAGTAGTTAGCATCAAGCTGACTTGTGAACATTTATTTGTATGCAACAGTACAGTACAGTTTCCAAATTTAAAATTTCATTTGGTACTTAGATATTTTTAATTACAGTATTGTAGGTTTGACTGTTAATAAACAGTAGTAGAGGAAATGACTTAGTTAAGATGATCATCTTTTGTCTTTTTAAGCTGAAATATGCACAAACTTTTCCATACAGTTAAAATTGCAGTTAGGTTATAGTTACCAACTTCAGAATAATCCAGCCATTTTCAATGCCTCTGAATGTGTCCAAGACCATATATGACTCCTTTTATGCTAAGATTACTTTTATATGCAGAAAAGCAATTTGAGAGTGCCTGTACATTAGCTACTACTACCACTACTACACAGACACATTCACAAATCTGAACACAAACAGGCACATATTGTTTACCTAAAATTTGTGACTCACAAGAACTTTGGACATTTAGCTATTATATTTTCAGGGTTGCATTACTAAAAGACTACATAAGGGCTGTTTATATTCTCTGATAAAAAAGTAAGCATTTAAAACCTCCCAGTTACTCATCCTGTGAAATACAAATGTGAGCTTAGATGACTGGAGCATATATTAGCTTGTTGAAATCTCAGAACCCCCAAAGTCTAGAAATCTTGTTTCCAAGATTTGTAGTAATATATGGATTCTGTTCTGTGTAACATATAAGCACTTTCTGATGGGTTACCCAGTAGCACTTACTTGCTGAAAGCATGAATATATGCATTAGGAAATTAAATGTCTGGAAGGATAAAATGTGCAAGAGAAATTGGGGAGAAAATTGCTTAATTTGCAGGAATAATACTGGCTGCAACATCTGTCAGTCCTCTCATTTGGATTGATTTGGCACAGAAATTTATTTAACTGCCAAATATGTACAGCCCTAAATTGTATAAGAAATGTACAATGAATTGCCCATCTTGCACATACCAGAAGCTTTGTTGCAATGAAACTTTGTGATGATGCTGTTACAATTACTTTCTTTTTCTTACCAACCTTATTTATTCAATTGCATATATTCATACATCTAATGTGTGGATTCTGCGTTTTCACTAATACCAAAAATTAATTGTTCACATAGATTTTTAATTACATCAATCTAGGTGCTGTTTGGAATTTGACCTTTTCCTTTAGTTTTTCATATAATAGCAGATAGCGTCTGCTTTTCTTTTTTAGTCTGAGAGATTTCAAAAATAATCTTTCCTAGGTCAAATCTTCTTTCCTTATTTCTTTCTTTCCTACCTAAGCACTGATTGCAGAAGCATTAAAGCTTGGCCAGATCATTAGCATCCCAGTGAGATAGGTCCCTGCCTTTTTATGTGACAGTGCAAAGGAATCAGGTTGGTTTTCAGTAACAGAGTGGCTATTTGTGAATGCAGTCTGATGTAGATCTTTTTCTCCTTCCCAAGAAGCCCTTCGGATCTGAAATACAGAAATTAAGGAGCAACATCTAAGCAAAGATTTGGGGTCATGAGATCTGAACTTAATTTCTGTGTGATGCAGGAAGCTTTGAATGCCTGCTTGTGGGCTAATGAGCAGCTAAATGATATTTGTTACCTTAGGGTAGTGCTTTTAAACCTCGGCCATCTGAAGGTGGTTGGATTTCAACTCCCAGAATTCCCTAATCAACGTGGTGCTGGGAAATTCTCCGAGTTGAAGTCCACACATCTTCAAGTTGCTGAGGTTGAGAAACACTGTCCTCAGGAAGAACAAGCATTTTGCAGCAGGACAAGACTGTTTAGGGGGAAACATAAAGAGATGCTGAAAGTTATTAAGAATATGAAGCACTTCTGGCCTCTCTTTACTCTTTTTTCTCTTCTTTTTCTCAATTATTAATTTATATTAGTTTTTCTCATTCTATTTTAACATTTAATAAAGTTATGCAAAGAAGTTTTACCTGAACACAAAGATTATTATGAAACCAATAGAGTAACCTGAAGTCAGGTTCAAAGGAAGCAATCTGTACAGAAAGTATAATTAGCAGGACACAGTAGTGGTTTTTTGGCATAGTTGGATGATGATAGCAAGTCCTAGGGGCACCAATAGGAATGAATAATTTGCAGAAAATTTTGAATCTTACTGTTCAAGTCATCTGGAGATTCGGGAAAGGTGCATATAAATGTGAGTTCTTCCTCTAGTCTGGTCCACCGATTTATCCAGAGACCCTTCCTGACTGTACACCTAATATAATAGTCCTTCTGTCCTTCAGTAGAATATTTCTTTTTGACTCTTCTTTTTCATGCTTTGTGTTTGTCAAATGTTTCACTCTGCTCATTGATAAGGAATAAAAGTGAATTGAATAATGAATGTGTTGTATACTGTATGTTCAATCTTTTGTATACAACTTTCAAAACAATAAAAGCCACAATGGTTGTGTACTGCTGTCACTGTTGTTAAGTATGAACTTGCTTGGTAGAAATGCTTTATGTCCTGCATCCAGTCCTATTCCTCTGAATCACATTTAATAAACATGAAATGCAGCAATGCACAAGTTTGGAACCCATAGGCTGTTCTGGGCATGTGAGAGATGTGCCTGGACTCGCATCTTGAACAATTAGGTGGGGTCAGGACAAAGACCTAACCAGGACTAGGCAAAAATTTAAATATGCTTTAATATACTGTATATATTTGAACACAAGTACTATTACTTGCTATAATTTTCCCTTTCTGTCATATTAAAATTCAGTTTAGCTCAGCCCACAGCTGAGGATAGCGGGTTACGTATCTCTGATTAAACATCTAAAGCAATTTTGGTGCTTTGTGATTGCCATCCAAAATGATAACTCTTCTAATTCTAATTGATCCTCAGCAAGTTCCAGAACAATTGTATTCCTTTCAGTAGGGCTTCTTCCTAAGTTAGTTTGCTGAGTATTCTTGGGATTTGCAGCTTCAGCTTTAACACTGCTTAAAGTCAAGTGAACAAAACCTATTGTGTAGCTTAGTCTACCAGTGTGATACTATAAATTAATTTTTAGTTTCCTGTAGCTGTGTTGCTTGTGGAACATTTGTACTACCCAGCCTAAATATTATACACACCATATGGTTATCCTGCTTTTTGTTTAGAAATAGCTACTCGGGGGTGTATTTCAAGCAAGGCTATTTTGGCTTTGTTCACATGACACAGTTATCCATGATTTAGTCAACCACATTTTCTTAGTTTGCCACACCCTGAGTCATTAACTGTCCATATGGCCTGCGTTTGCACAACATGCTAAGCTAAAATCCGTTGAGTAGTTTATTGTGTATTGTGCCAATAAAAATAGAAAACATTTGAGATTCCTTCAGCTTGCTGAATTGGAGTTTTCAGCTTTTTACTTTTCAACCTGCCTGGAGGATTCCTTTGGGGGAAAAAATGCTATTCAGTAGAATGTAACTTGTGAGGGAATATAGTTATTGCTGACTGGAAACTCCTTATGGATTTTTTTGCATAAAACAAAAAAACTAATTTAGGATTTATGGTTTTGGTGATTAGATAGGAATTGAAGTCCACACAACATTGTGGGGGAATTGGGATTTCAATTCCTAGAATTCCCCAGCCAGAAGATAGTTATAACCATAGAGTAAGATGTAAGTTTATAATTGTACTTATGTAGATGTCAACACTGCTAACATCGAATGTTTTGCATTGATAACAGATGAAAATATAGCCACCTTTTCCCCTTTCGCTTTTAGAGTAAATGATGCTGGGAAGGTGGGGATGTGAATGAGAATCTAGCTGGACATAACAACACTAAACTTAGCCTGAGAATCAAGGTTATTGAGCCCGGAGCTGATAAAGAATTGGTGGGCTGGAGAACTGGAGAGGAAGCCTGTGCTTCAAGATAATTGGGGAATGTGATTTATGACTATTAATTGGAAGAGGGAATTATGCTTTGATACTATGTACCCAGGGGAGGGGAATTCAGTTTTTGGCTTCGATTATGCAGTGCCGATATTATGCTACTTGAATAAAAGATTCTTTAGGTAAACAGTGCCTCAAAATTCTTTTGAAGAGTTTCATCTGTCGGAACCATGACAGTATAACTTATATGTTAAATAAGTTTGAAACTACTTCTTTGTATCCTTTTTCTTTCTTTTCTATTTTTCTTTTGCTTCTCCTTGCTTTATTGCACTTTCAGCTTTCTCTTTGATTTATTTCTTTCCTATTTCTCCCTTTATATGAGTTTTTATCTTCTTTTTAAAGTATCTAATAAAATTATGCAAAAAAATGAAGGGATCATTTGAACTGGGCCACTGAATGGAAAAATAATGCAGAGAGACATAAAAGCCAGTGACATTAGGAAAATTGAAAGGAACAATCAGCTCCTTCAGGCATAAAAGACAGCAATTTAGATTAAATACCGGTAGCTTCCTGGTTTGGAGAGACTGCATGCAGGGTTACTCACACGACACAGCCACTCCAGCTACAAACCACTGTGTAGTAAAAAAATCAGTGAAATACAATTGTTCTTGGAGTACATGCAGGAAAGTTAATGTTATTTGTCAGATGTTATTTTTTCTAGCATTCTCAAATGCTTAACCACCTAAATGCTTAACAACACAATAGAGGTAGAAATGTATTGTTGCTATAAGTGCTAATGGATGTTGACAATGATAGTCAACTCTCCTATCACATAAGATTGATGGAAGGAAGAAAAAGTGCTTCAACTGAGTTTCTAAAAATCCTGCAATATGACAGTGAAAGAGCACAGACTAAGGAAATGAGAAATCACATTCACAGGCCTGATCACACTAAAATTTTGACCACAAAGAATCTTTCCCTGCTATGGCAACCTTATCCACTATCCAATCTGGGTTCTTAAATGAATAACCCACCATTCCCATTTAACTGTTTCAAGGCTTGTAATATGATCATCTTAAGCAATGCTGATACTATATCCCAGTTCATAGCAAAGAAAATGGGGAAGATTTGTAACGATGTGGTCAAACTTGCAAGTTGTTGCTGAGTACTGAGCATATGTGATCTTCTATTCTATTCTATTCTATTCTATTCTATTCTATTCTATTCTATTCTATTCTATTCTATTCTATTCTATTCTATTCTATTCTATTCTATTCCATTCCATTCCATTCCATTCTATTAATGTGATCTCTTCTATGGCCTTGTTTGCAAGGCCAATAAGAGGTCAATGGTATTGATAACTATAGCATGCTTATTCCCTAAAGTAGCAAATAATATGGCTGTACAGTTTGGGGGCAATGGGGTGGAACTGCAACAAAACTTAAATCTTCTTCTTTGACAGTAGCTAGGGCCCAAGTCTCCTTAACTCTGTTTATGTATTGCAACAACTACAGTATTGTTGCTTCAGTGAATATCCTAAGTGTTGCTCATTTTTCATTATAGAGTATGCTAACTTTCATGAGACTGCATGAATTAAGTGTTACAGGACATCACTTTGAGTCTTCAGGCTCTGCAGATGAGTTAGTTCATTTTCACCCTTTATTTAATGGGGTGTGTAACCAGGTAACCAGCTTATATGTCCATTTTTATGTTGAATTCATTTCTTATTTTTCTCATTTTAGAATAATGTTATTCATTTTTGCACTATTAGTTCCTTGCTTTTATTTCAAAGGTTTATTGAAGGTTAAAGTGACAGGAACCCTACAGGAATGCTATGTGCCCCTTCCTCATTGCTGGCCCACAAAGAGGGAAAGTGTTGGGTTGATCACAGGTAAAGCAAAATGGCAGCTGCAGGCTTCTCATAGCAACAAAATGATTAAAAATAGTTCTTCTTCCTTAAACACAAGCATCATGGATGACAGAAAATGGAGACCCTACTTTTCTTCTGCCAAGTCAAAGTGCTATAGGCTCCATCAATGTATCTTTCTTAAAGTACATCTTTCCCTCATAACAGACATATTTTACTTACAAGCGAATTAAATCAAAACTGATTTTTCATCAGCAACGATTACAAGCTGACAAATCTGGTTATTGATACTACTATTGTGGTTCAATATTTCAAAATCACATAATCCTGGATAATTTTTCAAGGGGATAGCATAAGCAGCCCTTCTCAACCTGCACCATCTCCATATGTTGGGAATTAAGCTTTAATTTTAGTCTGCTAGCTTGGCCATTGCTGAGAACTCTGTTAATTGAAGAACACACAATAGAGTGAAGTTGGGCTGTCTAGTAGAAACTCATTTGGATATTTTAAAATAATTTGTTTGGAAATTAAGCTGCAATTACAGGTAGTCAATTTATGGCCATAATTGGGACCAGATATTCTTTTGCCAAGCAAGGTGATGGTTAAGTGAATTGCACTTGATTTTACAACCATTTTTGCCATGGTTGTTAAGTAAATAATTGATTTGTTAAGTGAGTCACATAATTGCTAAGCAAATCTAGCTTCTCTCATTGATTTTGTTGGAAAGTTAGAAGTCAGCTGGGAAGATTACATACTGTATGGCAATCACATAATCCCGGGATGCTGAACTGTCATAAATACATGCCAATTGCCAAACATACAAATTTTAAGCATGTGACTAGGGATGCTATGACAGTCATAAGAGCAAGGACCAGTCATAAGTCGTTTTTTTAGTGTTGTCATAACTGAGTGGTTGTTAAACAAATGGTTGGAAGCCAAAGATTACCTGTAATTATTAAATCTCATCTTTTTCATTTTTCCACGGTGCAGTGCTGTCTTTGGGTTCACACTCCTGGAGTATGAAGCACAAGAATCAAAGCTTTGTGTAACATGGTTTTGATCTAATCCAGTTTTGAAAAGTATAGGCCATATCTTTTAAATAATCACTTTCCAAGTAATTGTCTACCTGTTCTTTTCTCCCCTATCTTTGGCAGCAAAGATCTTTCTAAAATGGATTAAATTGTTAACAGCTTTTCTTTTTTATAAAAAAGGTGATGGTTAGATTAAATTCTTAAATTCATTTGCATTCCGATAAAGAGTTGCTGAACATGATTATCCTCATGATAAAATGTCGTGAAAAGACTTCAAGTGTTTTTTCAACACTCTGCGCAATTTATTAAGCTAATCTATTGCTATATATTCAGTAAAGCTGGGCTGTACTTTTTAGAGGGCATTTTCTGTCTATTGGCCATGCTGGAAAATATTTCTGCTTATGTGCCTTATCAAATGGTGCCATTTGTATGGCTTGGCAAAGTCTTGTTGCTTCCTTCAGCTCTACATCAAGGCAAATGAAAGATGCACAAACCAGATTATCTAGAGTACCATGTTGCAAAATTTCATGTTATTTATTTGTTAGAGTTAAGTTGATATTCTATAGTTCATAGTGATGTGTATAACACCCTTTTCTCCCAAGTTTTCTTTCACTAACAATCCTGCAAAGGAAATTGAGAGTGGGGTCTGGCCTAATCAGCTTCTGTGTCTGAGGGGGGACTTCAATCTAGATCACCCTAGAAATTATGGTCTATTAAACTGTTCTTGAGAGACAGGAGGAACAACAGCAAATTATGCAATGGTCAGATAAGAGACATTTTAGATGGCAGGCAAGAAAACAAGAATTAAATATAAATTTCCCCAGGTTACAAAGGTAAAAGAAGGCTGTATTTTTCAGCCTGCTGTTTGGTATGGATAAAAAAATGGCTGTTGCTAAGAAATAAGAGAGTATTACAAGTAGAAGAACACAACCTGAGATTTGAGTGGCATAGTTTTTATGGTATGATAAAGTTAATGTAGATTTTTTAAAAACATGCCTCATTGAAAATATATAGAGCAATGAAGAGTTCTTTGTGTGCCAGCAACGGCTTGTAATGAGAGCCATATAATTGACTAGGAGCTTTTCCAGGAAATGATTCAAGGAGAATTCACTGATTTCATAGAACCATAGATTCGGAGGGATCCTTCAGTGCACTGAATCCAATTTTTAGTGCAAGAGCTCAAATTAAAGCATCATAATTCCTAATTTCCTCTCAAAGACATCCAGAAGAGAACCTACTGGATTTTAAAACTACCACTCTGTTTTTACTCTCAGGAATTTTTTTCTAAAATTCATTTGGACTATCTGGTTCTGTATAATCATGCCCCCACAGGTTTCTTTTCCAAATATGTCGTCTATGGAACATTGAATCTGCTTCTCTTTTTTGCACAGCTCAGAACACATCTGAATATGTTTCCTTAGTTGATGCTCAGTACATCTTTATATTTTGATGTCTGCTCTTTCAGTCATGTTTCGGTTGAGCCATTTTCCAAAAAGTGTATTATTTATTTCAAATTAACATTTCATGTGACCTTTGGTGGATGCATATTGCAAGAAATGTAGACTTCCACATTTGAGACACAGCTTGTCAACAGTCTTCTATCAGATTTCTAGAATGCAAGAATACAATTAGAGCAGTTCTTCTTCAGAGAGCATGAACTTGCCAGGAATAATAGCTGCTGGGCTTTTCCATTAACAAGCATTTTGTTTATTAATTATTTCATCTTTGCTATATTTCCTCTGGAATATATTAACCACACTGTTATTTATAATTGCCATGTTCTTCTAATTTATAATTGCCATGTTCTTCCACATCAGGTGTTGTAAATTGTCTCATACACATCTGCTTCTTTTAACTTTGTCACTGAAGCTTGAAGTTCTTCATCATTTTTGTTCATAAACATATGATAATAAAATAGATTCCCTCTTTTAAACTGGTAAATTTATAAATATGTTTGTGTGTAAATACTTGTACACACACACACAAATACATTAAAAATATGCAGAAGTGGCAACAAATGCAAAATAAAAATAAGTTCTGTTGTGATATTAACTTTAGTTTCTTTATTTTCTGCAAGTTAATAAAATCTATCCATAAATCTGTGACAATAGAATGACATGAATCCTCTAAAACAGTCTATGTAACCCCTAAATATCAGTAAACTATTTTGTTTAAAGTAGAAGTTAGGGGAAGATTCTAAAATTCATGGGAAATAATAATCGTATTGGCTTATCTGATTTTCAAATTGAATATTAAGGAAACATTAGCATAAATCAACTTTCCTTGTTCCCCACCCAATTTTCCCTCATCCCAAAATGATTCTGTACGCTTGATTGCAATAAAAGAGGGAACCAGAATTAATGAAATGAGACTTAGAGCACACAAGGGAACATATTTCACTAGGCCATCCATTTTTCACTTCTGTAAAAAAGTACCAAAGCTTTGTTACTTTTTAAAAACTTCATAATTCATATCCTCTTATCTTTCCTGAACAAATGTTGTTATGGAAAGTCAGAAAGCATCCAGGAAGAAGTCGATGGCAAATCACTTCCGTACAGTCATAAAGAAAGAAGAAGTGAAGTTATAGAGTTGCATAAAAATCAGTGTCCTAGTTGAAGAGAAGGAATGAGAAGCTGCTCTGATTCATTTTATACTTGTAGAAATAAAAGATGATTATCCTGAGTAATATGGGAATAGAAAATATTTTGACATCTGCAGAGCCACTATAATTTCTCTACAAATAGGGTTACAGAATTGGTTGGTGCAGTACTGTAAGAATCTGACAGTTAGTACCGCTTTATAAAACCCTAGTGAGACCACACCTGGAATACTGCAGCCCATTTTGGTCACCATACTACAAAAAAGATGTTGAGACTTTGGAAAAAGTTCAGAGAAGAGCAACTAAAATGATTAAAGGCCTGGAGACTAAAACATATGAAGAACGGCTGCAGGACTTGGGTTTGGCTAGTCTAAATAAAAGAAGAAATGGGTGAAATGAAAGCAGTATTCCAGTATTTGAGGGGCTGCCACAAAGAAAAGGCCATAAAACTTCGCCAAAGCACCAGAGGGCAAAACAAGAAACAATGGTCGGAAACTGACCAAAGAGAGAAGCAACCTGGAATTAAGGAGAAACTTAAGGACAATTAACCAGTAGAACAGCTTGCCTTCAGAAATTGTGAGCGCTCCATCACTGGAGGTTTTTAAGGAGAAACTAGACAGTCATTTGTCTGAAATGGTATAGGTTCTCCTGCTTGAGCAGGGTGCTGGACTATAAGACTTCCAAGTTCTATTCTATTCTATTCTATTCTATTCTATTCTATTCTATTCTATTCTATTCTATTCTATTCTATTCTATTCTATTCTATTTCTATTTCTATTTCTATTTTGCCTTGACACTAACTCTGTGCTTTGTTTTGAAGGGAAAACCAATCCCTGGTCGATATTCAATGTGATTTGGATAAGCCAATAATTTTATGAAGTCAAAATAACAAATAGACTTCAAAAACACTTATATAAAAATCATAAAGTTTGAAAAATAAATAAATTTGTGTCTGGTAGTTTCAAAGGTCATATGACTAGAAGGCTACTGTATCACACTTCCTAAGCTCCTGTTCTTGGCACACATATTAGCCCTGAACCCATTCAGATTGCAGCTCAGTTTATGTGAAAATGGTTAAAAAAAATAGGAATGTGATTGCAGATGAGAAAAAGTAATATGGGAGATTGGAAAGGAAGCAAAAAATAGGATTTAGGCATTAGCATATTCTTATATATTCTCACTTGGTCTTCCATGTTAAAGAAACAGCAGATGGCTTCTTTAACATCAGTACTGGATTCAGTTTTTGGACCAGCCTCCACAGAGAAGCACACAAGCTCCCAAGTCTATTCTCTGTTCAAGGTTAGAGCCAGCCTTTTTATTCTCTCAGGCCTTTTCATTTCATTTTTCTCTGGTGTTGCCATTCAAGTTTTTATTTGTCCTGTCCACCACTGTTTACTGCCTGCTGTTTGTTGCTATTTTAAAATGGTGCTATTCTCTTGCATTCACTTTCCAGCTATTTTTGTTTGTAGGTGTGTAAGTAAGTAGATGATTTATTTATTTAGACTGCCCTTTTGTCATGAGACTTTGGGTGGTTAGCAGAGGGTTAAAAAGGAGGGGTCCTGAGCTTGGTTGCTTTTTTGCAGTAGATTATTAGCCAAACTAGGTTACATCATCAGTGCCAGCATTGAACCAAGCTCAGAGAGCACCAGGGACCCCTCATTTCAGCCCTGAGCTACAAATATTCTCCTTTAGAGGGCTAAAAAATCAAAATGGAAATACAACCAAAATCCTTAAGCCACATCGTGCTGCTGTTTTCAAATTTGGACTCGTCCACAATGTTAATTTCACTTGTGATTTGGGATCAAAATGTACTTGCTTGCAATTAATAGCCAAATGTGCCTGGCAGCTTTCAAGGTTCAAACAAAAATCCCCTTTTAATATACTTGGACCTTCAACTTGCCAAGAATACAGAGGAATATATACTTGCTCTAGTAAGGCAAAGGAGGGGGAAATTTCATAAACATTTCATTTTAAAAATATTAAAATGAAAGGCCAATAATATCGTTAAAAATCTGGTAGATCAAAGCTAACCTCCGGGTAAATGCAGCCTCCATTTTGGCCAAAGATATTCAAAGGGTTTAGCTTGCCATAAAAATATTCTTATTAAAGTAGTTATTTGTGTAAAGGATCTGAGAGGCATTATCATAGGAATCATTAAAATGTACCCTAATCTTCATGTAATCTTCATTTTAATTGCATCATCCTTGCTCCAAAGACTTAAAGTAATGGAAGTTTTAGTCATTAAATTATATCTAATGAAATTGCATCTATGCCATTAACCATTTTTAATTCAAAGTATTATGATATATTTCAATACAAATATAAACCCAAGTGTTTTAACAGTCTATACAAAATGTGAGCCCTAGTATTCTATGGATACTGTAAATCCCAAAGACAGAAAAGTTTTTTCTCCCAATTAATAGTATAACCAGAGGGTATAAACAGAGTATAAACTATATTGCTATAAAATTTCAAACAGTTTTGCTAATGATAGTAGATTATTATCAAAAATAAAGTAACCATGATATCATCAGCATATACTGTAAAAATTTATATTCAGTAATACTATAAGATTCACTATAAGAATTCCACAGTTAACAACTGTAATTAGGACTAGGAACTCCATCACTAAGTGACATACTTGTAAATTTATTTATTTATTTATTTATTTATGAGACTTATATACCGCTTTTAAGTGCAAGCACTCTCTAAGCGGTGTACACCAGTAAGCAATGTATATATATATATATATATATATATATATATATATATATATATATATATATATTTACATTGCCCCCAACAAATCAAAAATTTCATGTCACCATGCCAATTTATGATGGCACACCCAGCAATTCCAGTTGTGATCATTAAGCGAATCACACAGCATGAAATATGACTTGTGACTGACTTCTGACCAGCCAGGGGTACCCCACTGACTTCGCTGGTCAGAAGTCAGCAGCAAAGGTTGCAAATGCTGATCAAGTCTCCGCATTCGGTGGTGTTATAACTTCAAATGGTCGCTGAATGAGTGATTGCTGAGTGAGGACTACCTGTAAAAGAAAAACTCAAAGGCTTAAGAAGCTAAACAAAATTTTTTAAGGAGACAAAGGTATCATTAATGGGGGCCACAACAGCAACAACACTTAGACTTATATACTACTTCATAGTGCTTTACAGCCCTCTCTAAGTGGTTTACAGAATCATCATATTCTGGGTCCTCATTTTTTTGACCTCAGAAGGATGGAAGGCTGAATGAACATTGAGCCAGTCAGGATCAAACTCCTAGCAATGGGCAGAGTTAGTCTGCAATACTGCATTCTAATCACTGCACCATCATGGGTCCTTGATGGATGGAGTAACAAATTTATTTGTAATAATTCCAGTCACAAGGGGAAAGTATGAAATAGTAATCTAGTAAATGAAAAATGGTGGAAACCTATCTTTTTAGAATAGATATGATTGATTTAAACTGAACCATGCCAAAGGCCTTTCCAGCATTCAATGTAATTCAGTCAATTTCAAAGTTATCAGTGGTAATATTCAAAACAGCAGTTGCCAGATAGATATTGTCAGATACTTGTCTACTTTTTATGCATCCAGTCCTAGATCGACTTGGATAGATCAATGATGCTCTTATTTTTTTGTAACTCCCTGGCTAGTGTTGCAATTAATATTTTGGCATTCACATTAAGCAAATAATTTCCACAATTAGTAGAATGTTTTTTCTCTAATATAGTACTACTAGTAGTATTATGTTACAGACTATTATTACCGTAATGTAAGCCTCATAAAGTGATGAGGAAATATAGAGACATTAAATGATTGATCATGTACCTTTGACAATATAAGTTCCAATAAGTCTATGAAAATTCTACGCTATTTTAATGGAAATCCATCAGGTCCAGAGGCTTTCTCTGTTTTATAGTTTGAATTTTTCTGCAATTTCTCATGTTGGTGGCTGAGATAGTTGATTTTTATGTTACTGAAAGATCACTTACATTTCAATACTTCTCAAGAAATTAATAATTTGCTGTGCAGTTAGTAATGTCCCTAATTTATAAAACTCTGTAGAAAAAAAATAAAATTGATCATTAATAGATTCCATCTTAGTAAGTAACCAATGCTGGCCAGAATTCTAAATATAAAATGTTGTTTTTGTTTCAGATCATAAGCTTATAAACTTTCCAGTTTTCTCTCCTTATTCCCAGGAGTTCAGATTAATACATATCAAGGAATATTCAAATTGTTCTGAATTTGGTAGACCCAATTTAACCTTAGCATGATATGATTCATCTATGGAGTTTCTGGTTTATAACAAAAACAAATCTAACTATTTTTTTCCCAGCTGTATATAATTAGCATCTCTGAATCTCTCTCTTTTTTTTTCTGAGACAAAAGTGATAATAGATCCACAAGTGGATGCTTTAATTGTGTCCTGGGCCATTAACATATTGGTAGCATCTCAATGTATTTTTAAGACCAAATTTCCTTCTTATTATTTTCTACTACAGAAGACAGTTTGGTAAAAAGCAGAGCCAATGAATGTGGCAAAGAGCAAAAAGCTGATGAGTAGACCAGGAGTAGCTCTTTGAACCTATCCAGATAAAGAGAGGAAATTACCTAGAAGCTCTCTAAACAGTTGCTCCTCACAAGAAAAATGCAAGACAGTGGTCTTCAGCGGATTTTGAGCACAGGGAGAGATGAGGGAATAACTATCTTGCTCAAATCACAGTTGGCATCTTTAAAATAACATTAAGGTGTATGTATTCTTTTCTCATCACAGGTAAAAATTGTTTATTAACTACTTTTTAGCTCTTGCAAACCTTTGGATAACAAGTCTGAAAAACCCTGGGTGAGTCTACCTTCAAATCTTAATGAAAGAACATAGATCAGCTCTTTGGCAGCTACTGTACCAGAACATCAGCAATCCTGGATCTGATGCGGTTGGTGAGGCCTGGAGGTGTTGGAGGCCTTTGACAGTGTGTCATTCAGGCAGTGGCAATAGCAGATCCTGCCTGCTAGCAGCAACATTTAACAGCAGTCAATTTATTGAGTTTAAAAAACAAACAAACAAACAAACAAATACAAACACACACCACTGCACAAGGCTGCTTGGTGGCCCACATTATGGCCCATGGGCCATACATTGTGCAGGCCTGGTTTATAGAATTGCTAATAAGTTGCTATAGGTTGTCAGGAGAATAATTTGAGGTTCCAACTAGAGCCTGGGTTGTGCCCCATAAATAAGGTGACCAGCCGTCCTTCTTTATGGAGGACAGTCCTCCTTTTGTAAGTTCTGTCCTTCCTCGAAAAGTGTCCTCCTACATGTCCTCCTTTTCGATATTTGAAGACTAATCTGCAGGGCTTTTTTTTCTCATAGAACGCTCAGAACGGCGTTCCGGCATCTTTTTTTGATGGTTTTTTTTCAACTTTTGCATGAGCTGTGCTACTCACCCTATTGGCTTTCGAAAGCCAATAGGAATTGATGCTGAGCGTGCCAAAACACCCAACCGGCAAACTTTGCACATGCAAGTTGTCTGCAGCGAAGGCAAATTGGCAGGAACTTAGCACCCCTGCCTGCTACCCAACTACACCATCTCCTAATTAGTTCCGAAGATACCGTGCTGTGGGAGCCGCGGGGCCCTCTCTACCTGGGGCTGCGCAGGGTAGGTGGTGGTGCTGGCAGGGCCCCTCCTGCAGGCTGCCCCCCAGGGCTGGAGCTGGCATGGCTGGTGCTTTGGGAGCTGCGGGGCCCGCTCTACATGGCAAGGCAGCGGTGCTGGCGGGGCGGCTGTGGGCGGGGGCATGGCAGGCGGTTGACCTTCCATGGGCCGAGCCAGTTTTTACGATATTATTTGTGTTCTCCTTTTCATTGTAAAAAAGTTGGTCACCTTACCCATAAATAAAAATGAGATCCAGACAGAAGAAATATTTATTCTTAAAAGCAAACAGTTTGCCTTTAGGGGCAGCTGCAGAGAAATGGGGCAGAGTAGCAGATTTTTATAGGGGGAATGTGTCCAGAGTGTAGAAATGTCTATGTGCTGATTCTAGGATAACACTTGAGGTGTGTGTGTGTGTGTGTGTGTGTGTGTGTGTGTGTGTGTGTGTAGGTATGTCTATGATGTTTATTCTTCTGAATATGCAGTTCTGCTGGGAGACCTAATTTAATTAACTCTATTTGTGTTTGCAGACTTTAATCTTTGTTATGTGGATTAGGTCTGGGTAATTTATTTGGGGGTTTGAGGAAGCTTGGGTAAAGGATTCCCCCCCCTTTGCTATTTTTACTTGATTAATTTAATTTCAGATTCACACACACACATACACACACACACAGAGTCAATTATCTAATGGAGACACTGATTCTATTAATGTTTTAAGTTAAGATGGAAACAGTGTGTATAATATATATGTTGATATAAAACTTCTCACAAGGTTTTGCTCTATTTGTATTCTGTATATATTTATATTGCTATATGTTGCTAGAACCTAATATTTTTTTAGTGCCTAATCATGTGCCAAGGGATGGCCGCACACAATTGCTTTATATAGATGTTAAGTAAGAATAAGGAGACAAAATTATTCTTGATGACCTCCACAAAACAATGGTCTAAGGGTAGATCTTTTCCTTCATTGAGTGGGAAAACCAAGGCAACCCCATGGCCTCTACTCCTAACCCCCTGAGCCAGTCCAGAAGGATACCAAGATTGATGGACTTAAAGGTCACTGTTCAGGGAGTTCAGAGAGAGCCAGGATAGACAGACCATACCCATCCTGTGTAAAGTCATCCTTAAGCAAGATCAGTGGTGCCTCAATGCCTGAAATTGTTCATGCCTGAAATTTAACTAGAAGAAATCTAGATAATTTACTTCCTCTGCAGCTCAATAATCACCAAAGGAAGGTTGGAGGCTAGTAGAGATCAGCTAAAAGGTTCAGCAATGGCTTCTTGAATAAAGACAGATCATTGCAGGAAGAACTATCCCCTCACTGAAGAAAGAAATAATCACTACTTGGGCTCAATAACATGTTGTCTACTGAGAAACTTTAACCAACATGGATCTGATAAAGTGATAACTATCAGAGGACCCTGTCCATTTGCTTGAGGCTAACATGCTCAAATTCCTACCAGATAATTAAGCTAGGCCATACCTCAATCAACTCAGCAGGATTTACACAACCAGAGACCAGCTTAGAGCAGATAAGGCAATTTTATCTGTCAGATGCCTCAAACAATCCTCCCAATAACCTTTCAGATATTCTCCCACTCCTTCCCTTTACAGTATAAGAGGGAATAGTCAACTCAAGCATGGCCAATGAACAGAAATCTGTAGATGCAATAATAGCAAAAAGTAGTGGATATGTTGCCTATGTTTGTTAAAACTCTCTCCTGTTATGGGGAAAACATGAGAAAGGAACATTTTGTACACACAGCCTTAAGCTGTATGAAATAAAGGCAGTGTATCCATCCATCAATCAAACAAAAACATCTGAAAATAAATTGACTGGAACAATTTTGTGTTCAGCCCAAGATGAAACTGACAACTGAAACAGGCAGTGGTACCTCACCTGCAGAAGAGAAAATTGCTGTACTGGAGAGACACCCTTACCATTCTTAGTTGGCAACCAATCTGGAAAAAGGTCCAACAGAAGGTGGAATGTCTACTGGATAAGGACACAATGATAATCTTTGGCACTTCTAGCTTGCTGTCTTAGGAGGCTCAGATTCCTAGCCTGCACTTGGTTGACCTGTTTGCATTTCAAAATAAGGCAAGAAAAAGTTTGGAATTGGGCAGTTCCTGAATAGAGCAGCCTAGCCTAGCCTAGCCTAGCCTAGCCTAGAGCTAGTATGTCATCCACACCTATATGGATTTATCTAATGGAAGATATTTAAGCAGAGAGAAATAAGGAAGACAGATCACTGGATGGAAGGTCAAGGCTATTCATCTCACTGAAGACAAACTGATGAGGTGTAGGCCATTCCAAAATACTTCTGCTGGATCAAGTTGCACATGGTTAGCTTCAGGCTGAAGGATTCTTAACACATGTCAGTGTGGCTTCATACCATAGATCTACCAGCTTGCAACCCAACAAACGGAGTTGAGGACTTTCAGGTGAAAGCATGAGTAATTTTTATAGCATTCAGAATGTTCGTTTTCCAGAAGAGGTTGGTCAAGAAATGGATCAAATCAGCATTTTGTTTGCAAAAGACCAGCTGCCTCAGCAGATACCAGTATCTGGTTGAGTTTGTCTGGGCTCAGAAACTGTAGAGCAGGGGTATCAAATTCGATTTCATTGAGGGCTGCATCAGCATTGTGTTTGCCCTCAGGGGGGCATGGCTGGGTGGTCACTGCTGACTGGGTGGAATGGCCAGATGGGCATCGCCCCACCATCTCTCTTTGCTTACCTCTGGCTGTTGCGGCTGGGATGCAGCAGGTTGGATGGGTGGGTGGATGGGTAAGCATGTCTGGAAGGCTAGATTGCATGCTTCTCCCCTGTGCCTCTGCCTCCAACTGCCACTTGGAGGGCCAGCCCAACAGCTGTGGTGCTCAGACCCACTTCCGCTGTGTGGGCTATGGGACCCTGGGATGTGCTGGCCGAGGGGTGGTTGAGGAGCTGCTGCTGGGCACCACTGACACCTGTGCGCTCACTGTCTTTTGCGCAATGCCAGGCAGGGCACCTGGCCAAGCTGGAGTGCACCAGGACAGCAGGGGCTGGTCCCTTGCTATTTCCAGGGTAGGTCCATGGGCTGGATCTGAGCTCATCATGGGCTGGATTTGGCCTGCGAGCCTTGAGTTTGACATGTCTGCTCTAGTGTGTCAGACTTAGTTGTGTCTTGTGTGATTCTACCAAAAAATCCCAGGGCTACAGATTAGACTGAGAAGTTTGAAAACATCCCATAGAAGGCAACAATAAAACATATTACATATGGATGTATCTATGGAGGTTACAGGAATTAAGTTTAACCCAGAAATATTTCCTTTTAAAAGTCCAACAGTTCTTTATATGATTGTAAAATTTAGCATAGGAGTAGGTAACTTGGGAGTAGGTAACTTAACCTACAGTAGCTTGATTTCTTTCATAATAGGTAGATGAGAAAATGATTGAAAGATGAGATGATTACAATAGTATTCCTTGTACTTTGAAAACAATTTCCCTTATTCCAAGGTAGGCATAGTTATTCCTGAGTAGACATGGAGCATGGGATTGTACTGATTTAGTGACATTAGATACTGCAGCCTTCCTCAAGCTTCAATTGTTGGAATTGGAAATTCCAAATCCAGCCCAAAATAACTAGAGAAATATAGGGAGTCCTCAATTTATGATTGTTAATGCTGCCCAGAATTTCTATTGTAAATCATGATGATTCTACAGTATATCAAGCCGGTTGTGACCAACCTGAGTTATTGACCTTTTTTACATAAAGCAAACATGGCTTTATGTTAAATGAATATCATGTTCGTTAAGTGAGCAAATGCATTCCTATGGATGTTTCTTTGCTGTAAACTGACTGAAATGAACTGCAATGGGTTGTAAAGGTGAGCCAGTTGCCAAGTATCTGAAAAATAGTCCTGTGACTATGGGTGTATATATGCCGCCATCAGAACTCCAGAACCAGGTTATAAGTACCTTTTCAGGGGTTGGTTGTAACTTTGAACAGTCAAGAAGCAATCAATATTAAGTGAGGACTATCTGTAATTTGGATTGCTGTGTTACTTTCCAAGGATCGACCATAGTTCAGTAACTCATCTAGTACCGTGTCACCTGGTGAACAAGCTTCAGTTTTTGATAAATGACATTAAATTATCTTAAGTACAGAGAAAGAAAAACAGATGCCCCCTCCTGCTTTTTAAAAATAGAATGATTGAAAATATAGCCAGTGGAGTTTGTCATTATGTGTCAGTGCAAAATAAATGTAGTAATAACGTGTCAAATAATCTTCCTGCTTCACAGCACATTTGCTGACAGTCATGTAAGTAAATGCACACAGCACCTGTTTTGTTTTGTTTGAAAAATTGGCAATACGTTTGTGCAGTATTTAGAAAAGAAAGTCACCATCAGAGGAAATTTATAAAGACACTTTAAGTTAAGGAATTACTGAGATCAGAAATCTGTACTTGAAACTGTCTTAACTGATAACTGCTATGTAATTAAATGTTCTCAACTATGTTGAAGTGGCAATTTCCAGGATTAAAATTCTGGGAGAACATAGCTTAGATTATAATGAACCCAGAAATCAATTTCATATCAGTTTCAGAACCATAGTTGTGATGTGGCATCACTTCCATTTTTAAGACTACTTACTGTACTACCTTGTGCAGAATTAATGAGAACTGAATTCTTTGACGTTCAATGTACATAGATTATTGATCTTTTGCTGTTTACTTTTGAGTGCTGGGATCAAGATTAGATTAGATAATCTTTCTTGTCATTTTTTCCCTGTGGGCACAACGGCACACATTAAAAATGAAATTTAGTTGCTTCCTCTCAAAGTGTACACATACATAACACACATTTAAACGTACTATTTATAACATATATATAGACCTACACCCTTACATATAAGTAACACATAAATATTAATCATTGTCCATTTTGAATATATAACGAAAGGAGGAAACTTTAGAGTTCACAAGGTTAATACTGTATGGAACAAAGCTGTGACTGAATCTGGGTATTCTGCTACAGATTCCACAAAGCCTCCTCCCAGAAGGTAACAAGGAAAACAGGTTGTGAAGAGGATGTGTAGTGTCCCAGATAATCTTGCGGACCCAGCTCAAGCAACGCTCCTGTGCTATGTCCTGGATGGGAGGGAGGGAACTGCCAATGATCTTTTCAGCCATCCTCACCACTCTCTGCACTGCCTTCCTGTCTGAAGCTGTGATGCTTCCAAACCAGACTGTGATGCTGTATGACAGGATGCTCTCGACTGTGCTGTTTCTTTTGGCCATTGTCAGTCAGATGACATAATCTTTATTTCCTTAATTTACAGTCAGAGTCATCTGCAGGAGGGGGCCAAGGGGTACAAATGATGGCCCATAACACTATGCTGACAAAATGCAAGTTCTACCCACTTTTCATGTATGTTGGGATGTCACATAGATTTACAAAAGTCAGATTTGAACCCTGATGGCACATTACTTTTGTTGTTTTGATTAAAGTAATGGGTCCTACAGATGCCCCTGTTTGTAGCCCCTCTTCTACTAAAAGTAATTTTACAACGATCAATGTAAAGAATAAAATTGAAACACAATATAACCAAGAAATCATTAAAAACACAGAGGAGTTTGCAGCTGGTTGTTTATAAAAGAGTCTCCTCAGTGTTTATCATTCTGGAACCAACTATTAGATCATCCCTGTTGGGCATAATAACAATGGACCATTTTAAAAAGACAGAAAAAAAAAAACAGTTTTGTGTAGTGAGATGCAAAGACTAAGATTAAGCCATGGAGGCGCAGTGGTCAGAATCCAGTACTGCAGGCTACTTCTGCTGACTGCCAGCTGCCAGCAGTTCGGCAGTTCGATTCTCACCGGTTCAAGGTTGACTTAGCCTTCCACCTTTCTGAGGTTGGTAAAATGAGGACCCAGATTGTTGGGGGCAATATACTGACTCTGTAAACTGCTTAGCGAGGGCTGTAAAGCACTGTGAAGCAGTATATAAGTCTAAGTGCTATTGCTATTAGTACAGGGGTGTCAAACTGCCGGCCCACAGACCGGTTGCCTCATGCAAAGACCGCTTCCCCCCCAGCTCCGGCAATGCGAAAAAAGTCACGATACGTCATGACACGTCATGTGACGCAGTGAGTTTGACACTCGTGTATTAATATATCAGGCCTTTCTTTTAAAAAGACTCACTTGAGAGAGGATTGTTTAAATTCAATGTGCTGCACATAGTGCAGCATGCCAAATGTGTTTTTTTTAATGCCTCACTTTCCTCCACCTTGCATTTTGTCTCTAAATTCTCAGTCCAGCTGTAAAGGACGCTAGGGCTGAAAGCAGTTCATATAATGAGAAAGTGCTGTCCACTCCTCAGCTGCATTCTCACAAAATACTAAAAGCTGAATTGGATAAGAAGGCACATTTGGTGTGTTCTCATTAGTGGTAGCACATCAAAACAATATGATAAAATGCAATAAACCCTAATTCAAAGTGTTCTAATAATCAGTTCTGGTGTCAATCATTCTACAGCACGAAGCCTGCAAGGCTTTTTAGAACAATCAGCATTTTACAAGGTTCCAGAAGGCCCTGAAAGTGGAAGCATCTTGGCTCTGGGGGCAAGCTGTTCTGAACCAGCGGAGATACTCACTGACAGAGATTGCCTGCTTTTGAGACCACACCCATCATAGCTGTGGTAGATGGGAACTACCAGGAGGCATTTTCTCTTCACTTGGACCGTTTGGTGGGATAAGCAGTTTGGAGCCATATAGGGCATTATAGGTGATTACAGTACAAGTGGGACCAGGATTTCCATTACTATGCAGGGCAGTTGTTAATTGAGTCATGTCCAAACCTTTTTTGCCACGATTGTTAAGCGAATCACTGCAGTTGTTAAGTAAATCATGAGATTCAATTAACAACTGCAGCGTTTCATTTAACAATCATGTGGGGTGTGTGAATTCAGATCCCCCATTGACTTTGCTGGTTAGAAGAAAAGGGCAGTGCAACCATCATAAATATATGCCAGTTGCCAAGCACTCAAAATTTGATCAGGTGACTATGGGAATAAGTGACAATAAGTCATAAGTATGAGAATCAGTCATTAGTCACTTTTTTCAGTGCCTTTGTGACTTTGAACAATTGCTGGAGGAATGGGTGTAAGTCAAGGATCAAGTACCTTAATCTGCTTTCAGAAATATGCAGCTTCCACAGCAGTAGTTTTACATGTCAGTAGAGAGGCTGCCCATTAAATGCTTTCACTACATTGTTCCCAAAGTGCCTTTTTTTCAAGAGGCAACTGGACTTTGGGCTGAACACCGTTTGAATGGTGCAGGAGTATGAACGGATTTCCAGAAAAATGGCAGACTACAGAAACCATTTGTGCTTCAGTTTGAGATGCAGACAATGCAGATTCATCCCCGACAGCCTGCGCCTGTGTTCAACAGTGAAGGCACATAGGGCAGAAAACATCCTGCAGAAGGCACAGCGCCATCTTCTCAATGAAAGAGTAAGACAGATTAATTTTACAATTGAGGTTTTGAAAGAGAGAGCAGAACACAAACTCCAAGAGCTGAAACCACTACTACCAACAGAAGTATTGGCGCAGGTCACAGAATTTATAAAGAAGGCACAACTAACACACAAGAAAATCTGGTTGCCTCTTGAAAATAAAAAAAAAGCACCTTTGGGACAGCCATGACTGGATGACTGAGAATCTCCATAGACACTCACTGCATTCTGTATCAGCTGCAGACTCAGGTTGATCTTCAAGGGCAGCCAAAGGCCTCTTACTTCCAACCCTGCCAGGTAGGGGCTGACAGCACCCTGATCCACCAACTAATCAACACAACCCCAGCTTTGTCTAGCATGTTCTGAAAATCCACCCTTCCTGTAACAGTGGCCGAAAGCTATTAAAAGACACTTTGATAAGCCGTGCTTTGATATGGTCTATATAATTTGATGCATAAACCAAAATATCAGCAAAGTTATATTACAGAGAAAGGACAAACTAGACATGACTAATAAGTTATGTAATGAATGCAAACAGTTCCTCTTAATATGTTTAAAACATGGGAGAAGACTATAGAAGAAAAATAATTAATATATTTAGTGTATTATCTAATTAGGGTTTTCTAGGTAGATCCAGAGCAGATTACTCCTCTGAGAACATCTTAGGTTTTTTTATTGCTTTAATTTGAAAATTATTCTGGACTTTCCCCCCTAGGATTTGGATTTTAGCAGTGATGCAGATTTCCTACAAAAACAGTAATAATCTCTTACTACTACTCTTGCTTAATAAACTCAGCTCTTGGAGACTACATGGAAATTGTCATGTAATTTTCTTGGCAACAATATATTGCCTTGTTCCAAGAAAGTGAGAGAATTTGCCAACTGTATTATGGTATCAAGGTTCCGATTAACGAACTCAAACAAGTAAGCATTGAGACAATCCAATCTCTTAATGCAAAACTTTATTGAGTACATCATTTCAGCACGAATGAAGCAAAACCAGCTCTGGCTATTTCTTGCACAATCCAATATAATTAAGATATAGAATTCTCCTTCTCCTTATTAATGCAGGTCATATGGTCCAATTGAGTATCAAGTTATCATTATGAGAAAGTGTCTCTGTATGTTTGCAAACATCTACTGAAACGTCCTTGATTCACACAGGTTGACTTCATGTTGTCTGGAGCCTGCATTCCATTCTTCCCTCCCCTCCCCCCTAATGGGTTGTCAAGCTGAGAAGCAATAATGGTGGCAATATCACACACATGCCTCGAGCTTGACATATGGTCTGATATTCCCTGGCATGTCCTGAATTTTTTGAGATCAGCTAATGTCAGTTAGGTGCTGCCATAAAATGGGTAAGATGTTTTAGTAAAAAAAGATTAAACATTTCGTGTGATAATAATTCTGGGATGTACTGTCTCCCCAGGAACATATGTAATCTACATATAGACAGAGAGAAATAAAAACAACAACCCTGCAGCAATTTCATTCTTGGTCACCTTGAAATTGTCTCTTTACTCTTAAACACTAGAAAAAGAAATTTGAATGAAACTCTAAAGCACCCAGAGACTGAAGAACAAAAACAGAAGCTACATTTGAGGGAAAAGAAAATTTGAGGGGAGTTGAAGGACAGTGTTTGGCACAGATCTGAAAGAACTGCTTAAGGAATACTTTTTTAAACTTTTTTTTTCAAAGGTATCAGAGTGGGATTCTCTTGGAAAAAGCTGATTTGGTTCTCTTGTTGTCTTGATATTCACCACTCAGATTGCTCAGTTAAAGACACAGACAGACAGAAAGACTAAGTGGAAGTAAGCCAAAGTAGCATCACATATAAGACAATGGGGTGGGAAGAGAATGGCCAAGATTAGGAGTGTTGCTTTCAGTATTCTGGTCCATTAACAGTGCAATTCTTTCCTCATTGACAGCTGGGGTGCTGAGGTCAGTATTTGGCTCCTTTTCATAGTGTTAAATCAAAATCATTAAGCTGAACTAATTTGCAACAGCAATTCAAAACCAAGTTTGGCTGCTTGAGAAACCTTTTTGAAATGCCAGCTCCATCAGACATTAAGAAGCAAGTTCCTGGCTGACAGCCACACAGCGAACCTAAGAAGAGAAGAATTTGGGATGTGTCATCATTTGATACTCGTCAGCATATTGCTCCTGTCTTGGAAGAGTTCAGGAGAGCTGCTCAGCATCCCCCTTATTAAAATCATAAAAGACTGACTTTTTCTCGGTAAAGCAAAGCTTCCACCATGCCAAGAAAAATAAATGATTAATTTTTAACTTGCCTTTTAAGATCAGCCAAGAGTTAAGTTAGTTATGATCAGAGTTGGACATAAAAGAACTTTTGAAATTCTGCATCGAAATTCATGGGTGCAGAAATTGGTAGAGAAATTTCTTCAGTGAAGAAAAAAAAATCTTCAACAATTTTTTAAAGGGAAGGACTTTCCTTCCCCCATAGGTTCTGCTCTGCTGCCTCATTGTGGTTGGGGAGTGGGGTGTTCCAGGGAGGGAGGGAGGGACGAGTGAAGAATACCAGGAGTGCACACCAAGAATATATGTTCCCATCATGATCAAGTCAAGGCCGTCCCAGTCAGATCATCCTGTTTATTATTCAAGGCATAAAATACAAAGCAAGAAAGCATTGCTTTTATAGTTAGTGATGGGTATTGCAAGAGCAGTACTTGACTCTAATGCTTTCAGTGACCAAATAATATGAATTAGACCTCATGGACCATTCTTTAATATAATGATCATTCAAGTCAATGCCCCAAGCAATGATGCAGAATAAGAGAAAGTTACTAAGTTTTATAATCAAGTTTAATTTGAAATTGATAGAAATTGCTGGATAGATGAAATTGGAGACTGGAATGCCAAAGCTGAAAATGTTAAGGAGGAAATCATAGTTGGATTATATGGCATAAAAAAATTGAAATGAAGTTGGGGAGGGAGACTTGCCAATTTCTGCCACTCCAATTATGTGTTAATAACTAACAGTAATAGCATAAAAGACATAGTCAGGTGCTGACTGCAGAACAGATCATAACTGCTGATGTGCAGAGTTCCAAGCTAAATCAAAAAAGAAAACCAATCAGTATTCACACTATATTATTGAGCATATAACCACTATTTTGAAGGAAGAAGAAAGAAGAAAAATAACTAGGAATTGCTTTGAAGTACTGAACATCTTTGATTGAGAACCAGAGGAATTATAGAATGAACTTAAAGAAGATATTGTGTGAAACAAGACTGCCCTAAGGAAGAGAAGAAAATAAACTGGATATCAGAACAAATTGTGAAAATTGCCAAGGAGAAAAGAAAAGCCAAGAAAGACAAAACTGTCAGAAAGGAACTGTAACAGTAAAGACATAGAACAGTGGTTCTCAATCTTTTTAATGCCATGACCCCCCAACCAGTCGTAAGTCAAGGACTACTCAACTGGACATAAGTCGAGGACTACTCAACTGGTGCAACACTGTTTGCAGAATGGGACTTTTGGTGGGCTCAGCAGGGCAAGACAGCCTGGACAATTCCTATTAGCTTTTGAAAGCCAATAGAATTAGACTCTATTCAAGAGAGTCTATTCTATTGGCTTTCAAAAGCCAATAGAATAAAAGGGAGTGGCACAGCAAAGGAAAAGGGGAAAAAATGGTGGACTGCATTGTTTGGCGACCCCCGTGAAATGGTCATTCGACCCCAAATGGGGTCCCGACCCACAGGTTGAGACCCACTGACATAGAAGATGGAAACAGACATAGAAAAACAAGGAAAGTCTTGTTTCTCTGAACTCAGAAGGAGATTCCACTCTCAAATCGGTATACTAAATGATGCCAATGGATAGATAGTAAGCAGTCAAAGGAGATCGAGGGAGGATGGAAGGAATGTGCATAATTTCACATGCTAGAAAAATAATGCTTAGGATCATCTAACACAGATTGGAGCCCTACGTGGAAAAAGAGATGCCAGATGTTCATGTTGGCTTTGACTGAGGAATATGAAACATTTCTACTGATACATGCCAAATGAGAAAGCCAATGAATACTAAAAAAGAAGTCACTATGTGCTTCATTGATTATAGAAAGGCTATTAATTATGTTGATCATGTCAAGCTGGGGAATGTGCTCAGAAACATGGGAATCCTAGCAATTTCATTGTCCTCATGAAAAACTTATATACAGGTCAGAAAGCCACAGTATGGACAGAATTTGGTGAAATAGACTGCTTCAAGTTGGTAAAGGAGTGCAGCAAGATTGTATATTCTCCCCTTATTTATTCAACCTATATGCTGAATATATATTAAAGGAAGTCAGTTTGGAAGAATATGAGCATCATTTTAAAACTGGAGCAAGAAACACTGATAACTTGCACTATGCTGATGACATTACTGTGAAAACCCAAAATGCAAAGGATCTGCAAGTTCTAGTCAAAGAGCACAAATAATGGAAGTAAAATATAAAGATCAAACTAATGAGTATAGGTACAATAGCCGCCCTAAGAACTGACAATAAAGACATTTAAGTGGTAGAGTAGTTTCTGCCTTTTAGGATCAACTATCAACAAAAAGGAACAAGCTGTCAAGTAATACACTACAGACTAGGACTTGAAGCCATTAGTAGTCATGAATGCATTGGAAAAGATATTCAGATACTATTTTGGGTTTATACCAGAAGTCTTCAAACTTGGCCCTTTTATGACTTGTGGACTTCAACTCCCAGAATTCCTCAACCAGGCATGCTGGCTGAGGAATTCTGGGAGTTGAAGTTCACAAATCATAAAAGGGCCAAGTTTGAAGACTCCTGGTCTATACCTACAAAAATCAGAATAATGTAAGCCATAGTATTTCATGGAAGCAACAGTTGGATTTTAAATAAGGATAGGAAGAGTACTGATGCTTTTGAATGTTGGTGTTGGAGATGACACTTGAGAATATTATAGACAGCCAAGAAAATAAACAAATGGATCATCAAATAAATCAACCCAGAGTTCTCATTTATGGATGTCACAAATGACCAGGCTCAAATAATTCTACTTTTGACACATAACTGTCTAGAACAGGTGTCCCCAACCCTCAGTATGTGACCTGATGCCAGGCCACAGCCCATTTGGAACCAGACCACAGAAGTGGCCATGTGTACAAAGCTGAATTTGTGAAAGTGATGCACACATGAAACCATCCGCTCTCCCCCCTCCCCATCACCTCTTCTGCAGGACCACTGAGCCGGAAAGGTTGGAGACTGTTTGTCTAGAAGATGCTGTAATTCTGGGAAAGATGGAAGTGGTCTGGATTGGAAGACATCTTGGCATTAGTATCCAGACTTTTGGCAAAAAACTGATAATGCTGGCACAAATTGCATAACAGTGGGTTGTGTTTGTTTGTTTGATTTGTATGAAGTAAATTCTTTGACAAAAAATAATAGTTTATTAGCATGAAGTGAATTCTTGTGAAGTGAGGGAAATCTGTGTTTGCCTCTGACAGGTTTGGATGTCCTTCACACCGTCAATAATAGGCTGGAGGAACTCTTGGGAAAGTGCCTCTCCCCCTCTCCCAGTATTTTCCACTTCAATCTCTCATTTTATAAGAGTTCTTGAAGGGAACCCGCCCCTCAAACTCACATGAATCCTAAGAAATTCAGTAATGGCAAGGAAATCTTGCCAGATACTGAATTTCTTGTCTAATAGCCCATGAGATTTTCTATAAATTTCTATGAATTTGTGTGGTGCTCTTGCAAGACTTTGCACAAGACAGCCAGCAAATCAATCCTTGGAGGGAGGGAGGGACCCTAAACCATCCTTGGAGGGAGGGAAGGAGGGAGGGACCCCAAACCATCCTTGGAGGGAGGGAGGGACCCCAAACCATCACACAAAAGGACACAGTGGTGCCTGAGAACCAAAATAGGTTCCAACCAAAGCACAGTTAACTAACTGGCAAAGTAAGATGGGTGCCCCTTGACTATTATAAAAGGATAGAGAAACATACTTTTTCATGCATTGGTATTAAAAGTTTTATCTCAAAGAAAGAGACCAAGGGGATTTTTAGCACATTAAATGTTAAAATAATTTGGATAATTGTGAATATTGTGCAGTGGAATAAGAAGGATTTATCATTGTGCCTTAAGCAGTTAAGACTTTTTCAAGATATGAGACTACTCAAGCTTGAGTATCTAAACCTTTCTGAACTCTGCAGTGCCTGCATTTCCTGCCTCGCATGAGAAAAGCACATCTTCCTTCCTCTGTCCTGACCACTTTCTACAGGGGGACAATCGAGAGCATCCTGTCATTCAGCATCACAGTCTGGTTTGGAGGCATCACTGCTTCAGACAGGAAGGCGGTGCAGAGAGTGGTGAGAATGGCCGAAAAGATCATTGGCACTTCCCTCCCTCCCATCCAGGACATAGCACAGAAGCGTTGTTTGAGCAGGGTCCGCAAGATTATCTGGGACATGATAATGTCCTCTTCACGATGTTTTCCTTGTTACCTTCTGGGAGGAGGCTTCGTGTTATCTGTAGCAGAACATCCAGATTCAGCCATAGTTTCATTCCATACAACATTAACCTCGTGAACTCTCAAGCTTCTTCCTTCTGTTATATATTCAAGATGGACAGTATTTAATATTTATTTGCTACATATATGTAGGGATGTGGGTCTGTACATATGTTGTTCATAGGATGTTTAGGTCTGTGTCATGTATGTGTTTCACTCTGAGAGCGGGCAACTAAATATCATTTTTGATGTGTGCTGTTGTGCCCACAGTAAAAAAATGACAATAAATCTCTCTAACTCTTCTATTTGAAATAACAATAATTTGATTAAACTGCCTGGGACATTTTGTCTGCAACAATGCATTATGTACCAAACCACAGAGAGAGTTTTGTCCGCATTTCTTTTAAAGAAAAAATACATTTCTGAAAATCACACCAATCTGCCATCACTGCTTAATAGGATTGTACTTCAACCTTAAACCTTTTCCATACAAGAGAGAGGAGGGATAGAGAGGCCTTTAGTCAGTTTCAGCCTTGAAGCAGCCATCTAGGATGTCTACTGACAAGCCTAAAAATAAGCTTGATCTCGGTTCTTAATGGACTGAAATCTAGCTGCCATAGGGAATACTCAGATTGTTCAGCAAAATGAAGGCACTTTGGATTATTCAACTGTGGTATAGATTTTGGGAAGGGGTAGGGTTTAAATATGCAGGGTTTCTCATTGCACAACATCTGCAATAGATCTATCGGCTTAAAAGGGTTCTATTGTCGTTAATGGATTCACTCCAGGGAACAAGAGAATGGAACAGTATTAGATCAGCATTTAAAATCTTCAAGGGGCAAATTGCCCATGATGTGGAGGATGACCAGGATTCTGAATTTAGATGTTGGCCTTTATCTTGCTCTGCAATTTTTCCTCTAAGCTATTGCTTCTACTCTCTCTTTTTTACCTCTTTGCAGCTAGAACTTATTTTATTTATTAAAAACATATCAGTTTCATAGACTCAAAGAACTGTAGAGTTCAAAATGACCATTACTCCACTGAGTCCAATTATCCTACTCAGTGCAGGAAGCTAGATTTAATAATCTCTGGCTGATGGCTATTTAATTTCTACTTTAACACTATTTGATGAAGGAGAGCTTATCTCTTTGGGTAATTGGTTCCACCATTGAAGTATTCGTACTGTTAGGAAGTCTCTTCTAATATTTCACTCAAACTCTATCTCCCTGTAGCAGGTGTCATCCTTCAGCTGCTCTATTTCAGGCATGGGAATCATCCTGCCAAGCCTTCATTAATTATAGTTGCCACTCTGTAATAGGCCCATCTGAGATGAAGCTCATCTTCTTTATTTCCTATGCTCTTACTGCAAGGAGGTTGAGGGGTTGGTGAACTGGTGCAAGGAGAACAGCCTAGTTTTAAACACTGGAAAAACCAAAGATTTCAAAAAAGGCAGGCACAGCCACACTCCTCTGTGCATTAATGATTCACCTGTGGAGATGGTTATCAGCATCAAATTCCTGTGTGTGCAGTTAACACGTAGGCTGGCTTGATTGCTCAACAGCGAGACACTGGTGAAGTGGGCACAGTGTGTTTTCTGCATCACATAAGAAAAGCAAATCTTCCTTCCCCTGTCCTTCCCACTTTCTACAGAGGGACGATTGAGAGCATCCTGTCCTACAGCATCACAGTCTGGTTTGGAAGCATCACTGCTTCAGACAGGAAGGCAGTGTAGGTGCAGAGAGTGGTGAGGATGGCTAAAAGGATTATTGGCAGTTCCCTATAAGTGTTGCTTGAGCAGGGTACACAAGATTGTCTGGGACACTACACATCCTCTTCACAACCTGTTTTCCTTGTTACCTTCTGGGAGGAGGTTTCGTGGTATCTGAAGCAGAACATCCAGATTCAGTCATAGTTTTGTTCCATACAGTATTAATCTTGGGAACGCTAAAGCTTCCTCCTTCCGTTATGTATTCAAGATGGACAGTGATTAATATTTATATGTTACTTATATGTAAGGGTATAGGTCTATATATATGTTGTATATAGTATGTTTAAATGTGTGTTATCTATGTGTACACTTTGAGAGGAAGCAACTAGATTTCATTTTTAATGTGTGCCATTGTTCCCACAATGGGATATTCTATTCTATTCTATTCTATTCTATTCTATTCTACTCTACTCTACTCTACTCTACTCTACTCTACTCTACTCTACTCCACTCCACTCCACTCCACTCCACTCCACTCCACTCCACTCCACTCTACTCTACTCTACTCTACTCTACTCTACTCTACTCTACTCTACTCTACTCTATTCTCTTCTCTTCTCTTCTATTCTCTTTATGAGCTAATATTCCTCCTGGTTTTCAAAAGTGGTTTAAGAGGCCATATTTCAATACACAGTCATTTTCTATGGTGCACACCTCTTTATCCAAAGCACTTACTTCAAGGGCTTCATTCCCACCCCAACAGAATTTATGTTAAAGCCCTCCAAATCAACTTCTCTATGCTTTGATGAAATATGTTTTTATCAATTCATGCTAGGTGCCACCCATTTCATGCCAGCCATTGATCTAGGATCACCAAACCAAATCTTTCCCGTCAACATTATTTATTTATTTATTTGTTTGTTTTTATTTACTTCATTCATTCAGAAAATTTACTAGCTCACGGTGACTCAAGGCGACTTACAGGAAATAAAAACACAATATAAAAGAAATAAAAATAATAAAATAATATAATAACCCTCCCCCAACCTGATGACAGCACCCACTCATACCAGCCATTTAATGGGCTCCATCCCACTCTGGGTTCCCCAGGCCTGCTGGCAGAACTACATCTTAGGGCCTTCTGAAAGAGTGTCAGAATGGGGGCCAGTTTAATTTCTGGAGGATGGTATTCTAGAGGGAGGGAGCCACCAGGGAGAAGGTCCTTCTTCTGAGTCCTCCCAGATATATCTCCTTAGGGGACAGGACCTTCACCACTCTAGTGAATGTGAATAGCAAGAAAAGGTCCCTCAGGTCCCAAACCATGAAGGGCTTTCAAGGTGATAACCAGCACCTTAAATTGCACTTGGAAGCAAATTGGCAACCAATGCAGCTTCCGCAGGAGAGGTGACACGTGCATACCAATGTCTGCACAAAATCATGCGGGCTGCTGCAGTTCGTACCAACTGGAGCTTTTGGATGCTTTTCAAGGGCAGCCCTATGTAGAGCAAGTTGCAATACTTAAGATGGGAGGTGACTAGGGCACAAGTTACTGCCAGTAGGTATTATTGGTCCAGGAAAGGGTGTAACTGGAATATAGCCAATTATTCACTTGAAGTATTCTTTGTTTTCTTTCTGGTCCTTTCTCCTGAACTGGAAAGTTGGATGAAGTGCCATTTGAGCTTCCCCCAAGACTCAGTGATATGGGTCAGCTGTAATTTTTGCACCACCATTAAAATGTATAAACTGGAAGGAATAAATTATCACCGGACCAAAAAAGTCTTGGGAAGCATTTTGCCATTTTGCACCAGCCCAGGGATGATGCAGAGCTGCAGGCCTCCACAGCTCCCGCCATTGAAATGGTGAAGGGGGACCAGGCAGCGTGAGGTGGCACCATAGGACTGAAACGGCAGGTGGAGGAGGAAGAGGCGGCAGTCATCACCGGACAGGTGATCTGTGGGGTGGGGCAGGGGTGATGGGGACAGAAGAAAGCCCATCCAGGGGCAGATGCAACTGATGTGTAGTGGCAGCGGAGGCCTTTCGCCATCACTCTTCCCTGGCTCTGAAACAGTGAAGGTGGACTGGGTAAGGGAACAAGCATCCTCCCCCCATCCTCCATAGCGTGGCAGTCTGGCTTGGAAGGGGAGTAAAAGGGAAGAGGTAGGTGGAGTCTTCACTAGGGCTTATTTTGGGAGTAGGGCTTATATTAGGCCCATCCCAAACATTAAACTAGATTTTGTTTTCAGGATAGGTCTTACTTTTAGGAAAATATGGTATATTCCCCTGCCCATATATCACACACATATAGCCCCTTTTTAAAAAAGATTGCTCTTATACAAAGTGAAACTCCTCTTGGTACAAAAGAAAAATATTAGTCATTTTGTTTACTGGATGTGTCAGCCCGTCTCTGAGATGAGAGAACTGCTTATTTTGTTACCACATCCTCCCCCCCCCCTCCTATTTTCTCTATTTGCAGAAATAACAAGATTTGTATTTATAATCCAAGTTTTATTCTCTCCTCTTCACACTTAAGAGTGCAAATAAACAGTAAGGAGAGGTAGGTTTTGGAGGCAAAGTAGGAGTGAGAAAGAGGAACAGGTAGAGACTGGAAAATTGAGGTGGAGGGGATGAGAAAGGGGAAGGAATGAATGCATTAAATAACCTTTAATTCCTGAAAAAAAAAGTAAGATGGGCTGTTAAGAAATATGAAATATAAATAAATAAAATATGCAATACATGTTACTTCCCTTTCAGCATATATTCTAGATTTTGGGATTTTATACTCCTTACCTCAGAATCACCCTTTTCTCAGAAGATGACCTTGACTTAGTCTATGGACTTAGTACACTGGTGTTTATAGATCCTCCAATAAGAGAATTTAGAATGCATGAAAGTTTTTTAATTAATTTGCTTCATTTCATGTAAACTTTGGAGTCCTTGGTGCTGTCTGAACTTGCAGACATTTCATTATCCAAGTCGGTAACATCATCAGTATTAGTGATGACAGTGCAGACTTTATTATTCATTAGCAGTAGTGATGTTCCCTAGTTGAGTAATGTAATTTCTTCAGGAAAACAACTAGGCTCAAAGAACACCAAGAACTTCACAGTTCAACCCTGAGATAGATAGATAGATAGATAGATAGATAGATAGATAGATAGATAGATAGATAGATAGATAGGTGTGTGTGAGAGAGTCTTCTAGTGGAATCATGTAAATTTGTTGAGCATGGTATAGATAAGGTCTAATAAGATTATGTTCCAGTCTTTCTTTTCAATTTGGCATGGACAAGAGCTGCCCTGTCTATACATGGAGGGAAAATGGTGAGGTTTTGGCTGAGATCTAAAGCTATTGAAAACATGGGATTTAGCTGCCTAAATAAAACCTTAACTTTACTCATTCTGTTTTAATGGAACTAGGGACAACTAGTGACCCTATCAAGTACACCCAGAGCTGACCAGTGGGAAGTGCTGGAGGTTGTGAGGATGACTGAGGATAGAGGAAGTAAAGACATGAATATAAGATGGATATCTACTAAAGGCAGGAACAGAGATTGCAGATGCTGAAATCTGAGATACAGAAAAGATGCAGAACAAGTGGTCATGAAAATATGGTGGAAGGCAAGAGAGGGTCATTCTTGGGAAAAGGAGATTGGTTATTTGAGATTAATTCCCACTTCTTGTATCTGCTGTCACCCCAGGAACTAGGTCATCAGGTATATGAAATGCTTAGTTTCTGATTTTTGTTAATGAATGCAAAGTCTGCCTATAACAAATCTGATTCACTCTTGGATAAATCATTCATCCAAGAAGATTCAATTTTGGATGAGAGAGCAGACTTGGTATGTGTTTGTGTATCCTGGTTGGGTGAAGAGGGAGGGGTTTGCCTCTTAGAAATGTGCCTCTCTGGATTTTGGATTTGGCAAATATAAAAGTACCACCTTAAAGAAACATGCCAGTGTTCCTCTTATAAAGGGAGTCATGTTACTTCCAAATTTAGCAGGAGAGTCTTCAGCTGTCACAGGTAATCCCCTACTTATGACCACAGTTGAGCCCAAAATTTATGTTATTAAGTGAAATATTTGTTAAATAGGTTTTGCCCCATTTTACAACTTTTTAATACTGCTTTTAAGTGAATCATTGCAATTTTTTTAGTGAGTAACACGGTTGTTAAGTGAATCTGTCTTTCCCATTGACTTTGCTTGTCAGAAGGGGATCACATGACCCCAGGACACCGCAAACGTCATAAATATGAACCAGTTGCCAAGTATCTGAATTTTGATCATGTGACCATGGAGATGCTGCAACAAGTCTGAAAAACTATCATGTCACTTTTTTCAATGCCCTTGTAACTTCAAATGGTCATTAAGTGAACTGTTGTAAGTTGAGGGCTACCTATGCTGTTTATTGGACACTTGTCCATATGAGACTATGGCACAGGGAAATAAATAAATGGCAATCCCCTGCATTATTCTCCACTGGTGCTCTAACAGCAGTGCATTTGAAACAGATTTCTGACTGTGTTTTGACCATATTATGTAAACTACTTTGACAAGCTTCTTTTTGGAAGACAAAAGCCACGGAGTACATTTTTCTATAAATAAATAAATAACAACAACAACAAAAACCCCACAAAAGGATGACATTGTCTAAAATGAAAAAAAAATGGTACTTTTTCACAACTTTCACAATAAAATCATCTTGTTCCAGAGCTGGACCTGCTCTTTTATTCTCAATGGGCTTTATTTTGGGAAAGGTCAAATTATGGATTTGTGAATTGAAGAATTGTTCTTTTTTTTAGGCAAGCACCTAAATTATCTTTTTTTATCACAAGCAGGGCTTTTTTTCTCATAGAATGCCCAGAACGGAGTTCCGGCATCTTTTTTGGATGAAACCTTGTAGGATAGGCAAGGCGGGTTGTATGACGTGTGTGAGTTCCGGCACTTTTTTTTTTTTTTTTTTTTTTTAGAAAAAAAGCACTGATCACAAGCCACAAAACAGTAGGTTTTGAACCTATTCTAAATTCTAATGTTTTTAATGCTATTTTTTCTTTAACACAAAATGTCCATTTAGGGAATGTGGTGCATATTTTGCAAACTTCCTGTGCTGCTATTTCATATAAACAAACAATGAACAAAGGGTGCAGGCTTGTGTTTGTTTATGATTTTTTTTGTGTGTGAGTATGATGTTTAGATTGCTGGTGAATTAATTTATTCCTGTTCCCAGAGAGAAAATCAGATATGGTGTTCTTTGGCATTCATTTATTGTATGAAGGTAATACAAATAGGGAAAGAATAGCATGTATAAATAATTTAATGAGAAAGAAATGGTGTTGCTGTGCATCAGCTGAATAGAAGCCAAATAAACCAAATGCTTAAATTCACAGACTGGATTAAATTGGGAATTTCATTGGCTGGGTCTTGCAAAAAGTTTATTGACTCACAAATAGAAACACTGCAAGCAACAGCATATGTTGATATATTTGTTAGATTTATGTCACAGACTTCCTTTAGGAGCTCAGTGTGGTATCCCCTAGAAGGCTAGATTATGAAGTAGTCTAGATTGAATGAGTGGCTCAAAGTCACTCAGGTGAACTTGAACTGAAGCCTTCCTGATCCTAGTCCACTGCTCTCATTTAGGAAGGAAAGCTAAAGAATTTGCAGAGAAAGATTAGTCTTTAATGGATTATGTCAGCCCTTTGAGGTAATCCAGAAAAGAAGCACAACAATGACTATTAGTGCTATCCTTATTGTAAGATTATATCAGCAGAATTTTGCCAGTCTGAAAATATTCCTCCCCTCCTTTCTTTTTACTCTCCAGAAAAGTAGGGAGGGTGCTTTCTGAAATGCTTCCCATGCCCTCTCTGCTTCCCTAGACTTTTTTATAATGATAGTTTAGTCCACAACTCTTTCCCCTGTCTCCCAAGGTCATTCCCATATACCATTATAGATTGATACCAGGTTCTCTAACTTGAAGTCCACCAGATGTGTTGGAATTATTGATAGGGAATTTACAAGTTGTCAAAGTTGCTGTCTCAACAGATTCCCTCAATAGATAGCTTGGGGAAGGATAGATTAATCATCTGTTAAAGTAATTACTCTATTTGTCAGATAAGTGAAATCAAGACTAAGCTGAGTATGCCAGAGGGATCTACATCTTCCTATTCATCAAAGTAATTTACACAACTGAGCAAAGTGTTGTAAATCTAGCATTGAAATTGCAAGAATATAGAAAATTATTACTTGACCTCAGGCATTAGCAACCTAGAAGAACACAAGTGAAACAAATGAACCAACAAAGTCTAAGACACTCATATGAAAATGAAATAAAAGCCAAAGGCTGCTAAAAAATACATTGGGTAAAGGTTTAGTTTAAAAGCTGGGATTCTTGAGGAATTCTTTAAAATTATTCCTTGCTCAGCTACAAGACATTAGCCCATTATTTTACAAAAATACTACCATTTTTGACATGTGAAATTTGAAAGTTGGGAAAGAAACTAGGGAATAGAAAGAAGACAAATATGAGTCCTGGAAATTGTGACAATATAGAAGTGGTTGTATGAATTTCAAAAGCATCCCTAGTCAAATCATCAATGTCCTCCCCCTATGACAGGGCAACAGGTAGGATCATGGAATAGAAAGGGACAAAGCCAGGTTCCCTGAGAGTAAATGAGAACCAGCCAAGGGCTAATTAGTACCAACTGAATCCAGAAAGGATTTGAACACCCAGTGCATAAAAAGACTCAGACTGTGTAAAAGACAACTGGAAACCATATTCACAACCAACCATCTTATTGAACATAGAAATCATGACTTTGGTTCAAGCATTCAGAATTCCAAATTCTTGTCTGCATACTTTTTGCCTTACCCTCCTAATATAAAACCTTCATCTCTGAATTTGAACCCTTGACTGGATTTGGGCCAGTCACATTTACAACTTTAAATTGTCTGATTTCTTTTTTCCTTTCCCTTTTCTCCTTTCCATAATTCTGCAGGTCTCTTTAGCCAATTGGATGATATTTCTTTCCTATCTCATTATTTAGAAATATAAAATATCATGTATTTTAGGCAGTATATGAAAAGAGCCCCCTATTCCTTTCTTAATGCAAAATGCTCTGTGAAATATTTGACTAAAATGGATAGCCCCCAGTTATTTATCATTGTCAACAAGATACAGGGAAATGTTTGGAGAGAAATTCTGAAATGAGTCAAAAGAATGGCAAATATCTGATTTTTTCCCCCTGAACCTCTTTCAAGTACCAGAGGACAAGCTTACTATGATTCTTTTTTTATTTCATTTTAAACCCAAAGCTTGAGAGAATGGCAAGAGACAAACAGGCTACAGTAATAATTTCAAAGGATTCCTTTATTATAAGTCACCCAGAGTCATCTTGCAGGGAAGAGGGGGGCATAGAAATTTAAGAAATAAATTACTTGAATTGGATAATCTTTACCTGCGGAAGACCTCACTTCTGCTTATTCATTCACTCATTCCCAAGTTTATGATAAAATTACAAACAGAATCCAGAATGTGTGCATGTGTATGTGAGTAGGGTAGCAGTTTCCTCTGCCCAACAGACAGGCTTTTTTTTTAGATCTCTCTGGGTAAGAAATATTAATTATATATTTTAGTAGTGATTTAGAAGAGGAACTTTGGAACCTGTGGCAGTACAAATCCAGCACCTCTTCAAAGCATTTGTGTATGTTTTTTTAAGATTATATATAAAAAATACAGATGTGGCTGCTTTTAAGATGTTGTATCTTTGTAAGCATCTAGTTTGAATCATATTTGAATCATGTACAGCTATATTATGAAACTTTGGCAGCTATGTGCCTCTGTGTTTCAACTTGCCATTAGATTAATGGGGGAGGTGTTACTTTCAAGTGGATTAGATGGAGAAACGAAACTTCTATGATTCAGCTGAAGACCGTGAGAGCCTGAAACCTTTTCAAGGACATCAGAACAGGTGTGGATTTGAAGCAGATCGTTCCCATAACAAAGTGAACTTGTTTATATGGACTACATAAGATGTTGGGGGTTTGGCTGGGAAAATTATTGTTTAAGTCTATGAATTGGTGTTGGAACCTCAGAGTTAGTTTTACTTCGACCTTACCATGCAGTGTATTCAATAGTAAGATTTTCAGAGATGGAATGAACCTGGAATTTTATTTGGATTCTCGAGCTGGATGTTGACACATATTTTATTTCTTTAGAATAATATTAATAACGTTCAGCTATCAGTGTCCCTTTAGACCAGGGTCTCTCCATCTTGGCAACTTTAAGATGTGTGGCTTTCAGCTATCAAAATTCCCCAGCCAGTGTGCTTTCTATGGACTTTTGGGAGGTAAAGTCCACATATCTTAGAGTGGCCAAGGTTGAGAAATCTTAGTTTACCTTCTACAAACCACATTCTGTAGATACTTTGAAAGAAGCCACCAAAACACATGGGGACAGAACACCAGCACATTTATGATTTTCCACAAGAAGTTCTTAACACTACAATTCTGCAAGTAGATTGTGCTGCCTTTTTTCAAGATAAGGCCAAGAGAAAATAATTTGCTCGTAATGACTCATTGGGTTTAAAAAAAGATTGAAAACAAATGTGTGTTTCATTCGCAGCAAATTAAACATAGATCCATGCTGCCATTCAGTAACCATAGAGCAAGACAAAAACAAAAACAAAAAAAGCTTAGGGATGTAGATCAAACAGCATCTGTGAACAAATTGAACTGACTTTCAATTTTACTCTTAATAAAACAAGATGTTATTATGCAGTCAGTTGTCATTAAAACATCTCAAATACAGCAATGACATTAATCAGTTACAGACATCTATTGATTTGATCTGCTAAATGAGGATGCATTTAACTAAGAAGGCATAATATCAGCTTGGTAAAAGACAGTTTTATTGACTCTAAGGCAAAAGAGAAGCAGCTGTGCACAACGCTACCTTTTAACATAAGAAGCAGCACTGATAAGTTGCCCAATTTATTGCATTTATGATGCCTGTTAATTGCATAGATAGAGCTATAGGAGAAGGGGAGATTCTTGGTACCGGCCAGGGAAATGACAAATGGAAACTCTCAAAATAAATACTTTATTTTGAAACCTTTGCTCCTAAAACAATTAAAATAGCTGGGTAACAGTAAACAAGCAAGATCAATAAGCAGAGTTACTGTTGTAAAGGGCCAGGGCTTTTGGACCACCAGTCAAATGAAGCCTTTCTCCATGTTTCTGGAGTATTTTGAGGATCAGTATCATTTCTTCCTGATAATGGACTTAATCTGGGTTATTAATATGCATTCAGTTGCCCACTAGGAAGTTGATGTAGGAAAACTTGTTCAGATTAAAAAAGATGCTACCAGCACTGATTTATTTTATTATAGTTACCATATTTGGGTGGCGAA
The DNA here is from genome assembly GCF_016545835.1 of Crotalus tigris. Taxonomy (NCBI): domain Eukaryota; kingdom Metazoa; phylum Chordata; class Lepidosauria; order Squamata; family Viperidae; genus Crotalus; species Crotalus tigris. The sequence continues at coordinate 156,575 of NW_024100608.1, forward strand.
CTCCAGATGACCACAGTATGATAGCCAACAGATGCAACTCAGATATGTTATATAGTGAATACAGGAAAAAGTTATATCCTCAATTCTGCTTGGTTTTGATTCTGGACTCATCCACTTTGGATTCAAATTACATTGCTGACAGGTTTCAATTAAGGTCTTGTTGGATTTTGACAGAAAAGTGGCTCCTTAACTCTGTTATAAAATAACCAATTCCTTCTTCTTATAATAGAAGGAACCTAGATGAGGAAACCAACTCACTGGCTGAATTTTCACTATTTGCAAAATCATGACTTGCAGTTTATTGAACATACAGTTTTGAAATCACAATGTCTGAATTTACATAAAAAACAGCTTGGCTTAGTGTGATGTGGAAAACCAGTTATACTAATCAAGGAGAGAAGCAACCTGGATTGATGGAGAAACTTCCTGACAGTGAGGACAATCAACTAGTGGAACAGCTTACCCCCAGAAATTGTGGGTGCCCCATCACTGGAGATCTTTAAGAAAAGACTAGGCAATCACCTGTCTGAGATGGTGTAGGTTCTCCTGCTTAAGTGGGAGGGGAGAGGCTGGACTAGTAGACCTCCAAGGTCCCTTCCAGCTCTGTTCTATATAATCAGCTAATATAACACAAAAAACAGTATTTAGGATTTGGTGAAAGACATAGCACAACAACAACTTTCCTGTTTTGTTTTTCATTTATTAGGAAGCACAGTAAAACAAGCAACAATTGCTACTAGCTAATTGCATTTCAAGGCTTGGCCACTTCATTCTCCCAGTTGCTTGATTAAAAAAAGGTTAGCTGGCTTTTGAAGTTGCCTTTCAGAGGTATTTTTTTCCCCTCTGCACTCAAGGTTACAGCCTAGGTGATTCTATGTGTTTTCAAACTGTGATGTTAATCTAACATGTACATACAGATGGTTAGTTCTAATTACCCTAATTTCATTCTACTTTAAGGGCAAAAAAGGACTACATATATACTGGTTGGCATCCTGGCCCACGTGTTCAGTCTCTTGGCAGTCTTCAGTCATCTTCAATCCCTTAGGGCAAAGGCTTCTACAGAAATGGATTCTGTCTTCAAGGTGGTGGGTACAATTGGGCCAGTGCAAGCTCTGCCCCTTTTTGTCATGCATCATGAGAGGGGAGAGGGATTCAATCCTGCCTAATTTTATTTATCTGGGTTAAATAGAAAAACTCTCATGACATGTCCTGCTGTTTGTCTTCAGCACACACTTCTGACTGTGCCCTTCAGATCTCTTCCAGGAACAAAGCAAAGCTTCAGCAGTGTGTCTTCATTTAGATCCATTTTTGCTGCTAGTCCATCCCAGTCTTCCTTTCCAGTTTTTCTGATAAGTAGGAATCTTCCTTGAATGTGTGTGTGTGTGTGTGTGTGTGTGTGTGTGATAAAAGTTAAAGAGGCAGCCACAACCATGCAACTGACTGGATATCCATTTAATTGATTCCATTCATACTTGCACTAGTTCAAAATACATTTTGTTTATCTATAAACAGTGTATTTTCCAGTATTAATTTCAATGTACACATAATCTCTGCTTTCACTTATACAAACTCTTCCAGTGTGCTCTCTCATGCAAAAAAGTCAGATGCCTGATTTCCTTTCTTAATTTTTTTATTCCTACATTCCTTCCTTGGATTAAGATTGGAGATGAAAGGCATTAAAATGTCTACAGATTTTATGCTTATATACAAAATGCTGCTCCTGATCCACCCCAATTAGAAAATGAACTTCTTATATATGTTTAATAAAATACTAGTAAATCCTAGGCATAGTATATTAGCATACTCACTAGGTAATTATGAAGTCCAGACATCCTAAATTTGCCAAGGTTGAGAAACACTGGTCTAGATCAGACAGTCAGAAATTAAATCCAAACCCTCTAAAGGGGTGAGGTTTGCATCATGACATTTGGCAGTTTTTAATAAACAGAAACACATGGCACTTAGACTTATATACTGCTTCACAGTGCTTTACAGCCCTCTCTAAGCGGTTTACAAAGTCAGCATATCACCCCTCCCCCAACAATCTGTGTTCTCATTTTACCAACCTCGGAAGGATGGAAGGTCAACCTTGAGCCTGTGAGAATTGAATTGCTGGCAGTCGGCAGAATTAGCTTGCAATACTGCATTCTAACCACTGTGCTACCATGGCTATTAGACAGGCACACATACCTGCAGTTGCAAACTGATAACCAAAGTCCTGTGCTTACTGCTGAAGTCATTAAGCAAATTCTATAGGTCAGCTGCAGAAAGTATGGTGGAAAGGTAGTGCGTCTTAGTAAGTTACAATTTACTAAGACTCTCAAGAAATCTAGCAAGGCTAAATATCTACAAAGATATAGACCTCAATTTACAACCATTCATTTAGCCACTGTTCAAAAGTTAGAATAGCACTGGAAAAAGTGACTTAAGATCGGCCCTCACACTTACAACCATTGCAGCATTCCCAGAATGGCATGATCAAAATTCAGATGTTTGGCAACTGACATGTATTTAATATGGCTGCAGTCTCCCAGGATCACAAGATTGCTATTTGCAACCGTGCCAGTTGGTTTCAGACAAGCAAAGTCAATGGGGGAGGCCAGATTTGCTTAATGACTGCATGATTCACTTAACAAATGGCAAAAAGGTCATTAAATTAGACCTGGCTGCCTTGCTTAGCAGTGGAAATTCTGGTCCTGCTTGTGGTGATAAGTTGTGGATAATCAGGGGTCCCCAACCCCCGGTCCGTGAACCGGCACCGGTTCGCAGCATGCCAGAAAACGGGACACACAAACAAACAAAGCCTCATCCATGGGATGCAGACAGCACACAAAACCCTAATCCTAACCCTTTGGTCCATGTGGAAAAAGCTTTCTCTACAGAACTGGTCCCTGGTGCCCCAAATGTTGGGGGGGGGGGGGGGCTGTTGTAAATAGAAAAGTTTGGTTTAAACCTTCATAGAATTAAACACTATCAGGACCATGGACAGCTCAGTACAGATTGTTGCAACTGGTTTATTTATTTATTTATGAGACTTATATACCGCTTTAAGTGCAAGTGCTCTCTAAGCAGTGTACACCAGTAAGCAATGTATATATATATTTACATTGCCCCCAACAATCTGGGTCCTCATTTTACCTACCCCGGAAGGATGGAAGGCTGAGTCAACCTTGAGCCGGTAGGATCCATGGTTGGCTATAGTGCTCTGCAGAATCAAAGTTTTATCAGAAATATCAGCTAATTGGCCAAGATTGGCTAAGGGCTGATCCAGGGTCTTGTAGGCTTCCATCTAAACACAGCATGAACTGTTCTATTATATATAACTATCAAATGTTGTTATAAAGATACTCTGGATTAGAACCAGCCAAACACAGGATCTTTAGCTAAGGAAATTCATTTGGAAACATGGTCTGTCCCTATCTCTCTATAGAGCAGGGGTATCAAACTGCTGGTACGCGGGCTGGATGCATCATAGCGAAACCACCCCCACCCTATTGCCGGCAATGGCAAAAAAGTCGTGATACGTCGCAACACGTCACGTGACATTGCGAATTTGACACCCCTGCTATAGAGGATGGAAAACATGCATTAGAACTGTGTAGCATTTTGGTTTTGAAGACAAAAAAAGTGCTTCAGAGCATATGGAAATAGGAATGCAGCCCGTCTGCAACTTCTTAAATTTCATTTTAAACTTTTTTTTAATTTTTTTTTAAATCTTTGAAAAAGAGATTTAAAAATGGCAGCTTGGAGAGCAGATGCCTGAGCTTGGAAAAGATCCAGTTGATTTGAGGAGTTCAACATGCACTAGATGCTCCATTTGGATTCTTGCATGGTTTAAACCTGCTTCCTTTCAAATGTGAAGATCTGTACAGACATAGTAAGTATGTTGCTTTGAGATGCTGATGGAAAAGTTGCTCTGGTCCCATCTCCTAGAGATTTCCACCTGTCCTTCCTCCCTCTGGAAAATCATTTTCTTTAAGACTTGTCCTGCCCCTGCTGGTTTTTTGTAAGACGTTAAAAATGTGGTTTTGGCATTGACCCTGGGGCCCTGGCAGTATGGCTGAGCCTGTTTTTTTTTGGGTCAATTTGAATGTGAGATGTTGAATGTTCTTTGCAATTATTCTGTGTTACGGGTATTGCCTTTTTAAAATGTGGGTAGCTTTATTCTGTTTTTATTTTGTTTTTAATAGCTAGCTACCCATATATATGAAATGGGTGGCCATATAAATATGCCTTATAAATAAATATAAATCTTCTTGATGGTGGAATATAATTCTATTGAATAATTCCAGTGAACAATAATCGTAAGAGAGATAAATGCTAACCGATACTGAACCCACCTTCTAGGTTGTGGGACAACTATGGAACAACTAAGCAACAACTTCAACCCCTTTCCCCCCCGAGAGCTGGATGTCCCTGTTGACTTTCTGGAAGATCATGAAGATCTGGTTCTTCTGTCAGGCATTAGAGTCAGGATATTAGTAGAGCCAAATACGTGTGTTTGGTGTTGTGAATTGATCATGAGATCCTTTGATTCATTTATTTATTTATTTGTATCCTGCCTTTATTATTTTTTTCAAATAACTCAAGGCAGCAAACATATCCAACAAACCTCCCTCCTCCTATTTTCCCCACAGCAACAACCCTGTGAGGTGAGTTGGGCTGAAAGAGAGTGACTGGCCCAAGAGCCCCCACTCATGGTCTCCTGCTTTCTGGTCTTAATTATTATCATTTTAATTGTATTTTGTTTTCTTTTACATTGCGTTATAAAAAGTTCTCTATGTAATATTTGTTAGTTACCCAGAGCTATTTCTTTAAGATAGGCAACATATATATTTTCTTTTTATGACCCTCTAATCCAGTGGTGGCGAACCTATGGCACGTGTGCCAGAGGCGGCACTCAGAGCCCTCTCTGTGGGCACACGTGCCATACCCCGGAGATGGCAAGGGGCTGGCCCCCGCTGCCCTGGCCCCACCCACCCAGTCTGCCATGACCACTGTGGCCACGCCCACCCAGCACCCGGTGATAAATAAGTGGGTTTTGGGTTGCAGTTTGGGCACTGGGTCTCTAAAAGGTTTGTCATCACTGCTCTAATCCCTTGATCTGGGATGGAGTCGGGGGTGACTAAATGCAAGTGAGCATTTACTGGCTGGATGCCCTTCCTAATGCTTATGCTGAGTTTGCAGCAGCTATTTTCGCTTTGTGCCCTGATAGAGAAACACCTGTAGCTGCCTAGGATTGAACTCCCAACCTTCCAAGTGGGAGGCAAGTATCTAGGCCACCATGCTGCTCATGGCAACATATAATATTTTCTAAATAAATAAGTGTACAGGAAGAACACAGTAAAATCCTGGGGATGTGCAGAAAATCATAATCACGTAGAAATAACTCAATTAGGCCTTTGTGACTGCAGAGTGTTTATGAAGAAAGCATCAAAACCTTCTCAAGTCTTTGGATCAAATCCAGCATAATGATTGATATTTACAAAATGTCATTAGTTTCTTCCATGGCTCTTCACACCTTTGGAGACTGCTATATTATTATTTAAAAGAAGATGTCTCCTTTCAACATCCAAACAACAGGAGCTCATTGGCTATGAGTAAAGCCTTAGAGAACTACAGTACAGGAATTCGAAGGAGCTTTATTGGACTACCTTGTAAATATCAATATTACTCTTTAACATTTGTACAGTATTACCCTTTGAATTCCCCAAACTCTTTAAAAATGTGTTTGTGGTTTGATGATCCCCAGAATATGCAGATTTATAAAGCTACATACCTGTGGAGTAAGAATGTCCAAAGAAGAGTATGATTCCCTCTGGAGAAAGGAAATGCTAAAAACTGATGTCTGTTTATAACATTCTTTCCTTTATTGAATTAGATGTTAAATGGACAAGTAAAAAAAGAGAAATAATAGGTAGTATGAACTCCAATTAGCAGTAACATTCTTCAAACATTTAAGACTCCCAGAGGACATATATAAATATGAATGAACTAGACCAAGTAAGATTATAGGTGTTTTAGCTCATAACTGGTTAGCCCTTATGATTTTGTTGGTTTTCCAAATGTTGCTGTGCAGCATCACAAAGGTTGTTGTGAAAAATGTAGTGAAAAATGTAGTGAAAAATGCTGAAAGTTTTTCTGACAGCAATATTTGAAAGGCAGTAGATTTCCTTTCTCTGCTTTATGGTAATACCCCAACATTACAGTAAGCTATGGTATAGTTAACTGCATTTGCAGAGCAAGCCATATGTGCAGCTTCATGTAATACACTAATAAACTATGTTTAATAGACCAACATTTGCAATTTGCAAGTTGGGAGGCCATATACATTGATTAAATGATTGTATTTACCTAAGTCATACTAAGTCAAAACCAATTAAAATTATATCTTATTGCAATATATGCATCCCATACAACTTAATACAATTCTGACCCCATTTACTTATGATTTATGTAGCAAACCATGTTTAAGAAATTGTAATTTAAGATAATGGGTGAATCCAGTTGTCAAAAATGAAACTTTGGCAGCTACGTGCCCCTCTGTTTTCACCTTGTCTCTAGAATAAGGAGGGGGGAGGTATTGCTTTTGAATGGGTTAGTTAGACCACAGGGGTCTCCAACCCCCAGTCCATGTACTGATACCGGGCCATGGCACACCAGCAACTGGTCTGCACAAACAACCAAAACCCCATCCACAGGATGCAGTCAGCACACAAAACCACACCCCCTCTGGTCCGCAGAAAATTTCTCCCTACATAACCGGTCCCTGGTGCCCAAAAGGTTGGGGACCTCTGAGTTAGAGAAATGAACTCTCTCCAGTTCTATGGCAGCTTGCTGAAAGTCAGCGGTATGGAAACTTTTCAAGGACATTCTAGCAGGTGTGCAGAAGATAGCAAATGGGTTCCATAACAAAGACAGCATGTTTACATGAGCTATGTGGACATCTGGGGAGTTTGGCTGGGAAAGTCATTGTTATATGCTATAGTCTGATGCCTTGGGATTTTAGAGTTAATTTTACCTTGCCTTTACCAAACCATGTATTCAATAAACAGTAAGCTTTTCAGAAATGAAAATAATCCTGGACTTTTATTTGGATACTTGAGCTGGAAGGTGGCACTTCTGACTGCAGTGATTCCCTGGAGGCAGCAACTGAAGGAGGTCTTCCTAGCACCAGAAATTCATCGTATAAAACTGACTGGTGTGGTTTGATCTAATTTCATCTATAAGTCCCGACAAGTATATACTTCTCCAGTTCAATTGCTAATGGCACCTAAACCTTACCAGTTGTAATTCAGGATGCAGCTGCCTCTATAAGTTTCAATACATAGAATGTATTTTTAGCAAATTCTGGTACTATATAGAGAGTTCTGCAGTTGCTTTTTCATAAATAGACTTTGAATCTTTCCTCCAAAGTCTTTTCTCCGAAGACCAAATAGAAGCAATAATCCATTTTGTTTTTAATTAAGTAGTCTTTAAGCCTGCTTAATTTAGGATGTAGATGTAGATGTGAATCCCATGTTAGGAGTCCTTTATTAGCAGAATTAAAGTCGAATTAAATTCCATCTTGTTAAACCGCCCATCCAATTTCACAGAATAAGAAAAGAAGGATCTCTTTGGAGGATCTCTAATGATCCCACAGTCCAGAAATCAGAAATGCATAAATAATTGCAACCCGAATGGTATTCAATTGTAATTAAGGTAAATTACAAAGAATGGCAGTGCATATCTTCTAGGAAAGTCCATAAGTATTTTAATATATGAAATGTTCTGTTCTATAAAAGGTGAAGAATATTTTGTAATCTAACTTAGATTTATCAGAAGGAAAAAAAGTAAGAAATTTGTCTGTTAATAAAGAAGCCTTTCCCCCAAAGTCTTGTTTAATCATGCATTAATTCAACTGATACCATGTCTTCCAACTGTTCCATACTCAAAGCAGCTTACATAAAATAGAAAACACCCAGAATATACAGGATACATAAAGTTAAAATATAGTAAAGTGATTTTAATATAAATTACCTAAAGTTAATGCTAAGAGCAATTAGCAACTAATATCCTGGTAAAAGAAGAACCTGTTTTTATAGGTTTTCTAAATGCTGAGTGAATGGTGGGCCAAATGCAACTCTCAAAGGGGTAGAATATGCCAGAAAGATAGGCCTCTGATACTAAAGGCACCTTTAGAAGAGCTTATTTTAGAAAGCTTAACTGTTGTTGTTGTTGTTATTCAGTCGCAAAGTCATGTTTGACTCTTCATGATCTCATGGAACATGGCATGCCAAGTCCCCTATCTTCCACTGTCTCCTAGAGTTTGCCCAAATTCATGTTCATTATATGGAAAGCTTAATACCTAGACATAATGGGAGAGGTTGTTTTAATGCTCTGATTGAAGGGTCTTTGGTGTTCTCTGAGCTTGGTTGTTTTCTTGCAAACAACTCATTGCCAAACTAGGTAATATCATCAGTACACATACTCTCTTCTGAAGGGTATAATCTCCATTTATAGTTGGATTATAACTTTCATCAACCTTCATCACAGATCATAGACCATTCTGGTTAAATTTGGTAGAAGTCAAAACCTACAGCAACAAGTGGGCAGCCATATATTGTGCTCAGTGAACTTCATTCAATGAAGTGACAGCTATATTCCTACCTGGAGTATCACTAACCCTGCAGATGATCCACAGAGGGTATTCTGCAGTATAAGACAACCCAACCCATCCTCAACATCTCTTTCAACAGTTTAAAACAGTAGCTCAAGATTCACAATTTGAATGTAGAAATGATTTATCAAAGATGAAAGTCCTGCATGCACAAGATTCTGAGAAAAATCTCCCTGAATTTATCATCCTTTATATGGGGTAAAGAGGAACATCAAGCTTTTGAGTGGCATGCCAGAAAACCCTACATTACAAAAGCTAAACAAGAATTAAACAAGAGGGTTGTTCCATTTACATTTAATTAAATATAATTGACATGATTAGACCAATTATCAATCATTCTCCCCTAATGTGCATTAAAAATTACAATTCAGATTACTTTCAGAAGCCCCAAGAATCCTGTGAAAGGCTTTCAGAGATTATGAACTTCAGCAATAATGAGAACAAGTGACTCTCTGGAGGCCCATAGCTTCCCCATTGATGTTCTGCAGCTTTACATTCACATCAAACATTATCTTTCCTTTTCCCTCCAGCCTTTTAAGCCATTTTCAGTTGCCGTTTATCTGTTAACTTTTGCCTAATATATTTCATCCTGCTGATTTTATAGGTGTTTTCCCTAATCAAGCAGAAAACAATACCCTAATCAAATAACTATCAAGGAGAAAACCCATACTCTGGCCTAAACTGGCAGGGCAAGTTACTGTATGTAAGCAGGGAGCAAACTCCACACTCATTAGCATTGATGATATTACTAGTCAGGTAATGAAATGCTTACAAGCAAACAAACAAGCTCAGAGAACACCAAGGACTCCACAGATAAATCCTGCATGGACTCTTTGATCAATTGATTTGGATCAAATCTTTTTGCCTTTGAATCTCACGGTCTGTTGAAAACCAGCCATGTCTGCCTATAAATTGAAATGTGACCTAGATTAAATCCCACAACTTCAATACGCAGGAACATTTCATACTGAATGCTAAGCAATGGGAATCTCTTGCAGCATGTAATATAGGTAGTCTTCAACTTAAAATGGCAACTGGGACTGGAATTTCTGTTGCTAAGCGATGTAATAATAAATCATGACCACATTACTTAGTGGCAGCAATACCTGCAATCCTGATTGCTATTTTTAACTGAATCCCATGGTCATTAAGCAAGGCAATTTCCTGCCAGCTCCCTACAATCACAGTCAATGGGGGAAAAAAACCCAGAATGAATTTGCAAGTCCCAAGCTGCTGGGTGAAGATGGAATATGGGGGTATGTGAGAGGTACCACACCAATTGGGAGAATGTGAATGCATAGGAAAGATTTACCAGCAACTTGCAATCTATCCTACATGCTTCCCCATTGATTTTATGGGGAAGCTGGCAGACAAGGTTGCAAATGATGATCACCTGTTCACAGGGTGCTAGGCAACCAGCAGAAGTGCAAACAAGGGGTGCTGAGACGGTTGGAATTTTGAGGACCAATTATAATTTTCTTTTATTCAGTACCATCGTAACTGCAAATAGTCTTAAGTTGAGGACTAGCTGTAGGCTTCTATGTGATGCCTTGGGTGACTGAGACATGTATTTCTGCCCAGATGGGATGAAGCATGAGTTGTTGGTCTTGAGGAAACTTTCTAGAGCTGAGCTAATCCAGTTTCATTTTAAATGAAATGTTTTACCACCTATGCTGAACAAAAATCATTTTAACTTAATCAGACTAACAGAACAACAGCACTGAAAGGGATCTTGGAGGCTTCTAGTCCAATCTCCTCAAGGAGGAAACCCTACAACATTTCAGAGAAATGGTTGTCTAATCTCTTCTTAAAAACCTGCAGTGTTGGAGCACCCACAATTTCTGGAGGCAAGTCATTCCACTGATTAATTGCTTTAACTGTCAGCTAAATAAAGGAAACACTGTAGCCAATGAAGGAAGCTGGGTCCAGTGGCAGAAAGCTGGATCCAGTGGTGCTTCAATGAATTGCTTCAAAGGAGATCTTTCCTTGAAACTTTGGTGAAGCAAAAGGAACCATCAAAGATTTGTGAGCTCTGCTCTATAATGCAAAGTATTGATATATTTCAGCCAAGGACCAATATTTTGAAAAATATGGATCATATATTAGCTACAGTGGAACTAATTTTTATAATAGCATTTTTTGAAAGTTTTTATTAAAATATATTTGAGAACTGGAGCAGTATAACATGGAGAAAAGTTGGGAGTATGTATATATACATACTTAATAGAAGTGGTGTCCAACTCTGACAATTCATGAACCTAACGGAAGGATATAGATCCTATCACATTGAAACTAACTGGATGGGCCCTAATCAGCTTCCAATCAAAATGTAATTTCATTTGGTGATACTCTTGGTGGGGCCACCTCTTTGTTGTGTGATGCATTTAAAAAAGAAAATGTTTATTGTAGTGAGAAGGGTAAAAGACAGTATTGATTGGGAAGTGGAAGTATCAATTCATTCTTAGAAGTAGCTTTCCCCCCTTTTGTGTGCTTTTCTTTTCCCTCATCTCTCTAAATATATCCTCTCTTTTCCAAGTGATCCAGCTGCAGAGAGGGACAGTGAGCTCTCAACAGAGATCTGAACTGATGTTTGGTGTACAGTTTTGACATTGGCTCAAGGGCTTCAGGTGACTCTAGAAAATTATAGCTACAAGTACAGTAAATTTTTACTCTCTGTATAACTTTTCCAATGAGAAGCCTCAGGAAATGGCAACATCTGGCTGGTCTCAGAAGCTAAGCAGGTGTGACCTTGGTTAATATTTGGATAGGAGACTTCAAGGGGCTTTCAGGTATGTATTGAACAAATATCCAGGAAGAAGGCATTTGCAAACCACGTCTGCAATATTGCCAAGAAAATTTCTTGCATGCAGACACAGAGAAATATTTTAAAATATATATTATTGAAGCATACTACTAGAAAATGGGTTGTATTTATAAAAAAAACCATGCTTAAGATCGTGATAAAAATGAATGTAGAGAAATTGTGTAATCATGTTGCCATAATTTAATTTAATGTTGTTTTTTTAAAAATAGAATATATTAATTATTGCCAGTTTTGGATTTTTGCTACTTTGTAAAAAAACTGCCAGATTTCTTTTATTTAAAACAGCTTGAGAAGGGAACATTTTTCATTGATGAGAAAAGGTGAACCTCACTTCCATATGGGCTGTGATTTCAATTTTCTCTGCCTTTTTTTGTTTCACCAAAATGATGTCATGTCTTGTTTTGTCTAATTCTCCATATTTGCATGAAACCGAATATCTTGAACTTTACTCCAAGCAAGTGAATTATTTAAAAAAATTGCTTTGGTTGCCACCCACTTCTTTCTCTACAGGTGTATTGGTATCATAGTTAAATATGAAATGGGGGGGGACCCAATGTGTTCCATCCCACAACCTTACACCCATCATTTGTGTATACAACACCTTCATGTTCTAGAGGACAGTTCAGAGTTAAAAATACATTATTAGCCACAGAGCTAAAATGATGTGCTGAGAGAAAGAATCCAGCCCATTGCTTAGTAATCTCAAAGCAAGAATTTACTTGCCCAAATCACAAGGAAAAACAGTGGCTTTTCCAGATTAAATTATAGCAAGAGTATTTAAGTTCTGTTTATACAATTGCCCGAACTAGACTGTTCAACCCTTGAGTACTCTACTTAGAGTTAAAACCTATTGTTATCTTGGACAGAGAAAGTCATGTGCTATATTGCTATATTAGAATTTATAATTCTTTATTGGCCAAGTGTGATTGGACACACAATGAATTTGTCTCCAGTGCATAAGCTCTCAGTGTACATACAAGCAACAAGTGATAAATCATTATTATAAACATGAAATACATTCATCATAGATCATAAGATACAACATTCAGTGATAGTCATAGGATACTAAATAAGCAATCAACATAAATCATACTAGGATATCAAATAAAACAATTCATATAAATCATAAGATACAAGCAACAAAGTTATAGTCATAAGAAGATAAGGAAATAGGTAATAGGAAAGATGAGAAAGATAATAGTAATACAGCCCTATTAGGTAACTCGACAGCGTTGTGGGAATTAGTTGTTTAGCAGAGTGAGGGCATGGGGAAAAAACCCTGTCTTTGTGTCTAGTTGTTTTGGCGTGCAAAAGCCCTGTAGCAGTGTCCTGAGGGGAGGAGTTGAAACAGTTTATGTCCAGAATGTAAGGGGTCTTTAGATATTTTCACAGCCCTCTTTCTTGCTTAATGGAAGGCAGGCTGATAGCAATTGTTTTTTTCTGCAGTTCTAACTATCCATTGAAATCTGTACCTGTCTTGTTTTATTGCAGTGCCAAACCAGTTATAGAGATGCAAATGACAGACTCAAGAATCCCTTTGTAGAACATGCACAGAACGTAAGTCTGTGGTAGAATCCATTAGAATATTGTTGATGGGTGTTCTAGCTGGAACTCTCATCTGCTGGCTCATTTACACCTGAATGGAGTTAGATCTTCTTCATTGATGGACAATGGTGGACATGGACATTTAGAGAGGACCGTCTCTAAGTATAATAAACAAACAAACAATTACATAATGGCCTATAATAAGAACTGTTCATTATGACTCCCACTCAATTCAGCAAGCATGGATGATGGTAACAGATGCCTACAATGTAATTAGTAGTATGTAGAGAACTACAACTTTTCTGTTGCTGATTTATAGATATTATAGAAATAAAAAAAGAGTGGGAGGAAAAAAAACCTATAATGGGAAGATATCTTGTTTCAAAACATTGTATATTGTTCTTATTGGGTGAAAAGTTCTGTGTTTTTCAGACAATTCCCTTGGCTTTCCAAGAAAGTATAAAAAAAATCAAATATACAATTTACATCTATTGTATATTTTTAACAATTTTCTTTTTCTTCATGAAGGGATTTTTCTGAATTGAAACTTTTCATAATATTTCTTTTGAAGTAATTCTGTCACTGATATTGTTGAAAACATGGCAATTTTTTCTCACAATGTTTGAATTTCCCCTGGAATATTCTGTTACAGGCAAGGGCATTGTGAGGGAGGTCAAGAAAGTCAAGAGAATGGCTGTTAGCATACAGTTGAAGCTCTGGCTTTGTTACATGTGTTACATGACATAAAGAGGGGCAATTCAGTGGATCAGCAGTTAAGATGCTGGGCTTGTCAGCTGTAAAGCCAGCAGCCCATGTTCAAAACCCGAGTGCCATGCGATGGGGTGAGCTCTCATTCTCTCTACAGCTCCTGCCAACCTAGCAGTTCAAAAGCATACAAATGCAAGTAGATAAATAGGTACCACTTCGGCAGGAAGGTAATTGTGCTCCGTGACATCATGCTGGCCATATGACCATGGAAATGTCTTTGGACAGGCCTGGCTCAATGGCCTTGAAACAAAGATGAGCACCCCCCTAGAGTGATAACTACTAGCGGCGTAAAATCCACAGGGATTCCTTTACATGACATAAGCACAGTAACATCATGTACAAATGATGTGCAAGGCCAGTGTGAAAAGTGAGTTTTTAAAAATTTCTCCTATACTCTTTTCTTCCCACACAGCAGGTTGTAGCAGTATCCATGAGGTGTGTGTGTGTGTATGTGTGTGTCAAAATTGGCAAGATGGCAGGCAGAACATTGTGAAGCAAATACTGTTCCATTTCTCTATGTATCAAACCTGCATTCATTTCTGAAGGCCTGCATTCTTATGCTCCATTTGCCATCCTTCTGATTTGAGCCATTACCCCGCTCTGCCACTGCTCACTGCAGACTGCTAAGAAGGAGCACAGCAGGCTGGTTTCGCTATACATGACTTGCAAAGATACCTTAGATGACTTTCTCATCTTCCCATACCTTTCCCAATATGCTGTCTATCCTAAAACTTTTAGCAAACACCAGATACGAGCTGAGTTTCTGCTCCCTCAAATATTCCATTGCATCATTTTTTTCCCACAACATCGCTAAGAGCAGCCAAGCTTTCCTGAAAGATGTGTTACTCATAATTATGGGGATACAACTACTTTGCACATATACCTGTAGGTGACTTGGCAAAAACACTCAACAACAGAGAAAGGTTGAGATTGCCTTCTTCTGTGATTTACTTTTTCGATTTCACAGCCCAGCTTTCAACTCTGGTGTTCTCAAGTAGTTTCCCATTCACACAGTACCTAGGTCTAGTTTAGATTCTGGGCTGCTATCTGTTGAGAACTTAATTTAGTTAACTTTAAATTCATGTTCCTGGGTCTGCTCCCTCCCCCAAATATTCTATTGCATAAATTTTTTTTTTCAAAACATCACTAAGAGTAACCAAGCTTTCCTGAAAGACTTATTACTCATAATTATGGGGGATGCAGGACATCTGCAAGAAGCTGGTTCTTTCTGGCTTAAGAGACCTGGTTTGGTCTCAGAGAAAGACCACTGTGAGCAAAACAGGGTGGGTATATGTTGCCCTCTATTGATGAAATGCAGATGTTTTGGCCATGGACAAAATCTCAAGTCTAAATAAAGAGGACGCAAAGTGCATATGAAATGACTTTCACGTGTAGGTTAAAACTTCTTTGAATGTTTTCCTTCTTTCCTGCCTTTGTGTTATTAAAATATAGAGACATACAGTATACCAAAGGGAGACCTTGTGATTTGCAAATTCTGCCAAAATGATTCAGAAAAGCTGTGATTTGGCAGAAGGAAAATCCAAAATGGTTTTAGGTATTTTGACTAGAGAAAACAGTGAGGTTCAGAAGAAACTGCTTGGATCGCAAAAACGTGGACAATCATTAGGTGATGGTAAAAATATATAGAAAACTCTGACTCTTTCTGCAAGCTGGTGTTTGTTAGGACTTTGGTAGCTGAGATCTGTTCTATGTTCTGTTTATGGTGTCTTTGAAGTACAATGTGGCATATGAGTATGAAGATGGCACATCAACTGGATATGCATCAGCAGGAACCAATTGCAGGTTCAAGCTTTACTCTCTCTCTCTCTCTCTCTCTCTCTCTCTCTCTCACACACACACACACACACACACACACACACACACACACACACACAAAGAGAGAGAGAGAGAGAGAGAGAGAGAGAGAGAGAGAGAGAGAGAGAGAAAGAGAACTAGTATAGATTTTTTTATATATACAATTGAATATATTTTGAAGTCTCCATAAATCAAAAAGCACAAGTAAATGCATTGCCTGGAGCAAAATGATGAATGGATGCCTAAGTCAAAAATTCTGAAACAAAGGAAGCTATTATCACACAACTTTCAGAAAAGATAACAACTACATTGATGACAGTTTGCTAAGTTTAGGTGTAATATGCATTCAGAACATTTTTTTAATCTATGGATTGTGGAACTGTCAAAGTGCCTTTGAAGATGAAAATACTTGCTATTTATATAAAGGAATCTTCAATTTCAATGCTCAATTTCAACATCAACAGGGACCAAGAAGATGTACTATGTGCACACAAACAATGCACACCCTGATTCTAAGCAGTAGATCAACCAAACCAATATATTCCAGTACTTTGCTTATAAATCACTGATGTCTGACTATATTTAAGTAAAATTAAACAAACAAATAAATAAATAAATTACTGCATGGACAAACACAGCCAATCCACATGATATCTAGTTGGGAATTTTACATAAAGATCCTCTTCTAAGCAATCAGTCAATGTCATGATGCTTGGGGAATAACATTTCCATGCTGCACATGTTGGTGCTTCTCAGAGGCCTTGCATCCTTTTATGACCCAGATTGATCAGGGTTTGTGTCCAGCATTAACATCACATTAATGCCTGAACATAGGTAGGTCATAGTGGTGATGGAGAAAAGCCATGGGAAGAATGATATTCTGCTCTAATTCAAATGGTGTAAGAATTGGATAAATCTACATGGAGTGTCTTCCATTGTAAGCCTCAGTCTCAGGGAATTGAAAAAAAAATGCCAGAAGTTGAGTGACATGAACTCTCCTCCAATATAAGCCTCATTCTGTGTTTGTTCAGGGACCAAAAGGGGCAACCTGGTATGCCATGAAGAGTCTGCCTCTTTTAGATGTGACCCATGTTCTTGCTTCCCTAAGCAATGACTGGTTCAGAGTATGTACCAGTAGAATTCATATCCTAAGAAAAACAGTCACCCCTTTCCAATGGCCACATCTGGTCACTGGAGAATAGGTAGGTAGTCTTCTGCCCATGGTCTCTACGAGCTAGATTTCAGTCCTTCCTCCTTAAATCACACATTTGGGAAATTCAGTTTCTCGTCTCATCAATACATTGTGACCAAAATATAGCTGAGATTTTCTTTGGCACGCTATGATGTGCAATGACATCCTTTTGTAAAAGCATTTTGTCTGTGCTGTATAGGAGAAATTGAATCTGCTGGGCACATTTTTTCCCCCACAGCCCTTTTTACTTTTCTTTGCAAAATGATTCAGTTATGCCACATTTATTTAAAAACCACAGAAATGTAAAAATTCTGTTCTCTTTCTGTTCAGAGAAAAGTCAACAATGACTTCTAGGGTTGTTGTAAAATATTGAACAATTGCAACACTGTCTGTCACAAGATTGATTCCACCAGCATGGTGTATCATTGTGTTTACATTTTATGCTTATTTTATGCCATAGCCAATAGCAAATATGCCAATACGTTATTGTATTCACCACTATTGCAGATGCTATTGTTTATTAACTCTAAAGTGCAATGTATACTGCTGGGTTTTATAGCTTTGTGATTGTACTGGTACAGTGAGAGAATGTATCTATGTGATGTGAATAACAGAGAATAAAATTTATGTCCCTGATTTTGCATATGATAAGAGGAAAAATAGCTCCTACAATTTTGAGGCTTGGCCCTTCACTGAGTATCATTTTCATTTTCTCCACTTAGACCATGGGTGTCAAACTTGCCGTGTCATGTGATGTGTCGCAATGTATCACAACTATTTTCACATTGCTGGAGCTGGGGTGGGTGTGGCCTCCACACAATGCAACCAGCTCATGGGCCGGCAGTTTGACACCCCTGACTTAGACCATTTGGTACCACTGAGTCTATACATGAATCAGAAGTGCACTACTGATGTGTAACTGTTTCACTAGTATCAATACTCAAATTGTTATATGTATGCTCCACTGTTACTCCATGTAAAGTACTTAGACCATTCATCATAATATAAACTTTGATGAGCCAGGATAATGTAGTTGGACCTGCTGGAACAGGGAAACAGATGTTCAAGTTCATGTTCAGCCATAGAATCTCATGGGCACCAGTCTGGTTAACACATAATGCAATGTCACACTGTGGCAAGTTTGCTTTTGACTTAGTAATAGGAAGAATTGCTCATTATAGACTAATGTGAAACAGCTAATATGGCTTCTCTCACATACTATGGGTAAAAAATCCCGACCTAGTAGTATGCTTGAATTCAGACAGAATTTCTTAGCCTATATCACTATTGTATGTTACTGTATGGATACAAGCAGAGGAGAGTATTATGCTGTCAAAAGCTCCTGAAAAAAAAGATATGAACCCAATGAGTAAATGAAAGACATTTTGTATTATTAGTATCAGAAATATATTTACTTACCATTGAAGTAAAGACAAGGATAGAGAAAGCTTGAACAGCAGTCTTCAAAATGAAAAAGGTCTTCTGCAGTCACGACATAAACCTAAGACTGAAAATCAGGCTTGTCAGATGCTACATTTTTTCTATCCTACTCTATGGAGTAGAGAGTTGGTCTCTGACATAAGGCCAGCTGAAGAGACTAGAAGCATTTGAAATGTGGATTTACAGGCAGCTGTTACGTATAAGCTGCGTTGACAAGATCAGAAATGAGGAGGTGATAAGCCGCCTGTGAAAGCCAAGGGAAATCATAAAAAAAAAACCCGAAATATTTCAGACATGTGATGCGACAACCAGAAAAATACTGCATACTCCATTTAATCCTCCAGGGAAAGATTGAAGGCAAACGAGGTCCAGGCAGAAGAAGAACATTGTGGCTTCAAAATCTAAGGGACTGGTTTGGACAAAACTCATCAGCACTTTTTTGTGCGGCTGCTGATAAAAATAGGATCGCCAACATGATCGTCAACGTCCAATATGGCACAACAAGAAGAAGAAGTATCAGAAAATAGCATATATGGAGCCTGGATGTCATGCATTTCCCAATTCCTGCTCTCTTTCTGAATGATTGGGAGAAGCAAAACCAGCATTGAGCCCTTTTGAGAAGATTCCTTGCTTATTGTTATCCAAAAACTAGGTATTGTTTTTTTTAAATAATATCTAATCAATCAGTAAACAAACCAACAGGGAACTTGGAGTTGTGTATTGACACATTTGATAGGCTACCATTTATTAACTAGATTTTGTTCTGCACCAGAGTTTGTATCCAAGGATGCTTTAATCTGAGGGGGTACAGTGGTGGGATTGGAGACATGGCACATGTGTGATGATATCATTACACTTGAGTCATCATCTGGTTGTCAGTGTGTGTGTATGTGTGTGTGTGTGTGTGTGTGTGTGTGTTTGATACTGTTAGTATTGTAGACACTTTTGCTCAAACAAGAATGTGTGTAGAGAGAAGTATTGTAGCTTCTAGGAGAGCATATTTTGAAATGGGGGATTTACATGAAACAAAATTAAGCTTTGCTTAGGATGCAAAAGTAATAAGAAATTCTGAATTACTTAACTGTATTTACAGCTATTCAGCTAAGAGTGACTGAATAGAATTAGGTCAGAGACAGAAAAAAAAGAGAATTAAACTGAGAAGGGAAGAAAATGCTGACAACTATAAGAAAACCATCAAACTAATAAGAGGCGTATTATAAAGAGACATGGAAAATAAATGTTTTAGTCAAGGAAAGGAGATAAAAAAGCGAACCATGTTCTTGCAGAGGGCGAATAAGCAGGACACTGGTTCCTGTCAGTCAGTTTATCTTGCTACATGCTCTTGTTAAATTTCTGTCTCTTTGAATTGCAGAGAGGGATAAATGTGCAAACTACTAGATCAGCCTTCCAAATGGATTGGAGCTGCGATGCTCAGTTGCAGTCTTGATCCAGCTGGAAGATTCCAGGCTGTAAAAAAGTTGCAGCCTTGACTTTAAACCACAATTGAGCCTGGAATTGTTAACAAAAGTCATTGCAGTTGTTAATAAAATCATGTTGGTAAGTCTGACTGCAACTTGTCCAATGGGTGTTTTTTGCTGGGAAACAGCACAAAAGTCATAAAATGTGATCACATAAATGTGAGCCAGCTGCCAAGTGCCTGAAATATGATCATGTGACCATGAGAATGATGCAGCTTCAAAGATGGGTTGTAACTTTTTTGAGTCCATTGTAACTTTGGTCTTTAAACATTAAGTCAAGAACTACCTGTCAAGGGGAACAATTAGAGACAGCAGCGTCACTTTCCCATCTTGCTGTCTGGGGAACTAATGAATAAAGATTTCTCTATCAATCAGAATAGAGCTAGAAGGGACCTTGGAGGTCATCTAGTCATCAAGCAGGAGACCATATACCATTTCAGACAAGTGGCTGTCCAGTCTCTTCTTAAAAACCTCCAGTGATGAAGCATCTACAACTTCTGAAGGCAAGCTGTTCCGCTGGTTAATTGTCCTCACTGTTAGGAAGTTTCTCCTTAATTCCAGATTGCTTTTCTCCTTGACTAGTTTCCAGCCACTGTTTCTTTTCTTGCCTTCTGGAGCTTTGGAAAATAAGTTGACCCCTCTTTTTTGTGGTGGCCCTTCAAATACTGGAATACTGCTATCATGTCACCCCTAGTCCATTTTTTCTCTAGATTGGCCATACCCAATTCCTGCAACTATTCTTCATACATTTTTGTCTCCAGGCCCTTAATCATCTTAGTTGCTCTTCTTTGCACTTTTGCCAAAGTCTCAGCATCTTTTTTGTAACGTGGTGACCAAAACTGGATACAGTATTCCAAGTGTGGTCTTACTAAGGCTTTATAAAGCAGTATTAATATTTCATTTGATTTTGGTTCTATACCTCTGTTTATACATCCAAGGACTGTATTAGCTTTTTTGGTTGCTGCTGCACACTGCAGACTCACATTTAAGTGATCATCTAGGACTCCAAAGTCCCTCTCACAGTTACTATTTTTGAGCCAGGTTTCGCCTAATATGTACTTGTACTTTTGGTTTTTCCTGCCTAAGTGTAAAACCTTGCTTTTATCCACATTAAATTTCATGTTGTTGGATAGGACCTATTGTTCTTTTCTTTTACCATTACAGCATAGAAGAAATGTTCCTCTAAGCAGAATCAGATGAGTAAGAGAGTTAGAAGTCTGTTTCTTCCATGGCCAGCTGAGATGTTGCAGAGAAGGCTGGCAAGCATGTTGGGACAGTGGTTCTTTCTCTCCAGAGCACCATCCATTTAGCCACATTGCCTGGGAAGGGTAAGCAAGAAATAGAAGTTGGAAGATCAGTTCTTTTTCATTTGCATTTTTGTCTTCAAAAAGAGAAAAGGAGCATTGGCTCCAGTCTTCTCTGTAAGCAAATAATGCTTGTCATTTTCTCTGCTCATCTGCCCCTTCATTTCCAGCATGGCATCCATATGTTTACAGACACTTATCTCATAAATTGTAAGACTCCACCTTATTTAATTTTTAAATATTGTTTTGAAATAGAAAACAAAAGGAAGGAACAAAAATGGGAGACCAGCAGGCTGCAAATTAAAGCACCAGCCTGTGACATAATCTGTATTTCAAGGATACTTCTAGATCCCAAATACATGCCAATTTCCAGAGAATTTTTGGAAAATGGAGTGGCACAAGACTTTGTTTGGAAGAGATCCCACTTATCTACAAAAAAGACAAAAGAAAATTGAACTGGTAAACAGCAATCTGGGAAACTAAAGATGATAAGGATCCCTTTGCCTTCTACTAGAGTTGTGCACAATTGTGATCCAGTCCACCATAGAGACACCACTGTTCTTGTCTTTAAGGAGATATTGACAGGTACCGCCAGTTTGGGCTAGTGGTTAAGAGATTGGGTTAGAATCTGGGAGACCATAGAATGGATTTTTGTTATTTGGGTAAGGTTACAATCCACCAAAACTATAATAAAACCAAGTAAAATAATTAATATATTTATCAGAAAAGATACTGTAAAACTTGTTTGAATTTATTTTTCCACCTTTATTATTTTGATAACTCAAGGCAGCTAACATACTTAATACCTCTTTCTCTTCCTATTTTCCCCAAAACAACCCTGTGAGGTGAGTTGCACTGAAAGAGAGTGATTGGCTCAAAGTCACCCAGCCAGCTTTCATGTCTAAGGTGGGAGTCTCCTGGTTTCTAGCCTGATGCTTTAATCCCTTCACCAAACTGGCATATTAATAACAAATAGTACAATTATAATAACAAACTAGTAAACTTCATAATAATGAAGAAGACATACTAGACATCCCTTAAAACATAATGAGTGTGAAGTCTCAGAAGTAAAAGAGGACCATTTCAAAGAATAGTATCACAATAGAAAAGACCCTCAACTGTCCCTAAATTTATTTTATATGTGTATCACTGTGAAGATCCATCTCTGCAGATCTGAATGTTCTGGGGATATGCTCTTGGACAAACTAAACATGAATGCTGTTTAAACATTATTATGGTACTAGACCTTTCAAATTCACCTGCTAAGCTCCAGGTAGCCCTTACAGTTGTAGACAAACAGTGACAAGTGCTCTTTAAAGGGCATAAGATTTGCAGCCATGTTGAGCATTGCCAGCAACTTCCCAGTTGTCTTCAAAGCAAATCTCCATAGGACACAAGGCAGTTGTCAAAACTGGAGCTTGGAGGACTGTAGCTAAGTTATCTTTGTGAAAGAAAGAACATGACCACTGTTTACAGCTACCTATAATAACAAAATGTCTATCGTGATGCCACAATGCAATTTCATACCTTTTATACTTGTTGCAGGCAAATACCTAAGGGGCAGCTTGCATTACAACGTTACAATGGCCTTTCTCCCACGCAGGGTGTAACAAGATGGCACCTCCATGGTGTGGTTGAATCTTGAAGACTGCATTCACCCAGCATGAACCCGATCCCAATAAACCACTTGAACGATAGGGCAGGCTTGAGTTGGGATGGGGGAAAGAATGTGAGTAGGATGGCTTTTTTGCACCTAAGCCTAACAATCCTCCCAGCCAAGGCGCTAAAATGATGGCGCAAGATAAAGGAGGCTGTTGCTTTTTCTAGTTCGCGCACATTTTCATTCCCCGAGAAAAAAGGTCCCCTTCTTGTATGTTTCACCTCCCCCCCCTCGTGGCACCACAGGGGAGAACAGCTTGCTGTTGATTCTTGGCTGGCCTGACCCTCCCCAGGAGGCGATCCAGGAGCGGCGTCTCCAAGCCCCCGTTGCGCCCCAGGCGCGCGTTCAGCTTTTGGCGGAGTTTTAGGTAGACGGAAGATGCGCTGGGAAATGCCAGGGGAGGCGGCGGGGCGGTAGCTGCGCTCCCCGGACTGTCGCTTTTCCAGCCGAGAGGATTTGGCATATTAAGTCGACTCCGCACGTGCCGGCACCATCCACCCGTGGGCGTGGCGCAGCGTGGCGCGTAAAACTCTCTCCAGCAAAGCGAGAGCTGGAGACGAGCAAAGCGGTTAGGCTTTCAGAGGCCGGCAGAAAGAGGAGGGGCTGCCGCGGCTGCTACTAACCAGCTGAGCTAGGCGAGCGAGCGAGCGAGCGAGCGGTTTCCTTGGCAGGCACCAAGTATGGCTTCGTCGCAAGGCAAGACTGAGTTGAAATTCGCCGACTGGATGGCAAATTTGCCCCAAAGCATCCAAAACGTGCCGTTGGCAAATCTGGCCATCCCAGGTAGGAACCGAGGTCGTTGGGGAGGAGGCGTTGTTTTTTGTTGGATGTTTGCTTGGTTTCATTGGTGGGAAGCTACGAGACGGCTGAGTCTTAATCGCGCCTGGAAAAAATAGCTCCTTTGCCTTCTCGGAAAGGTGACATTGGGCGCTCTCTCCATGCAGCGCCTGCTATCTGATGGGGATTGATAAACGAATGTGATGGCGAATTGGGGATCATGACATACTGCCCCGTTTCATAATGACAGTCTTATCTGTAGGGATACATCCCCCGATCTTCGGTTTCCGCTTAGATGGCCACGAGATCTAAATAGAAGTCATATCGCTATCCGTGGTGCTGAAATATTCTCCGATCTCCCAGATCCAGCTTGTATTCCGAGAACAAGAGAAGAAAGTTACGGCTCACGGAACCACACATTTATAGCTGTCTTTTCCGGACTTTTAGGACTGCATAGATCGATATCTCCATAACACCTTGGAAGGGTCCCACAAAGTGATGTGTGTGGTGCAATCACTTTGGTTTGTCCACACATTGCATGTTTTCTTTTTGATTCATTACACTTGCCTACTATTCTGTGAGGGTAGCAAGTGTAACTCAGATTAGATATCCAAAACCTCACCGTTTTGGTTGGGTTTTTTTCCCCCTGAACCAGACACATAAGTATGCACACACTCCATCCTACCCCATCCCTTTGTTTACCACACTGGGGAAGTTCAATATTTGAACCAGCAGACAGTTAATGCTATGCCCCTGTCATGTGAAGTTAAGATGAAAATCTAACCATTCTGTTATGAAGTTGGTGGGTTTGCATATTTTTTTGATGCTGCAGTGATTGAGTAATGGATGTGCATGTTAAAAAGGTAGATGTATATGTATTTACCATATAGAGGGGACAAGCAGTTCAACTTGATAGATACTAGGTGCTAAAATACAACTGGTTGGCAAAAGCTTTTGAGATTGCTACTTCTGACATAGCATAAGACATGGAAAATCTGCTAGTACAATATTCAACATAGATGGCCAGGCACTGCTGTCATTTCAAAATTACCTACCTTCACAATGCCTGTCAGAGATAACCATGGTGGGATAGGGAGCTTTGAATAGCAAAATCCTATTTCTCCTTTGAAGGTCTTGAGAGAAGTTTTGTCTAATTTTTGTCTTACCTGGAAGGATTGTTGTGGAGATAGATTATTATAAATTTTACATGTTCATGGAGGATTGTTGCCATGATTGGGCTGTGAACATTTTTATTCACAAAAAGTCAGCTTCCAAAAATAATGAATTTTCTTAACACACACAGGCATGCAGACATGAGGTTATTCAACTGAATAATTGAGACTTTGTTGTTGTTTCTGAGTTTGTTTCATTGTTATTGCTCATCAATATCATCTACAATTTCCTGGTTTATATCACCTTGAGCTTTTTTTGTGAATATCTAGATACTGTATATAGCTCTGGATCCTGACCATTTCAGCTTTATAGCTGCATAAATAATAAATCAGTGTGGTATACCTTTTAAGTTGCCTTTATGAAAATCTCTACACGCTAAGTGCATTTTAGATCCAAATGCACAGCACACAACACTTGTAATAATACAGGAGAATGAAAAAGGTATTTAAAGAATGCATGTGTGTGAGGGGGGGGCTTAAGTAAGTTTCAGCTTTGTCTTCTATATGATCTGGAAAAAGGATGTGTTTTTAAAATTTAGAAGACTTTAGGATAAAAAATAATGCTTACTTATTTGGTGTAATCAATCAAACAATACAGAACAGCTAGTATTATGAAAACAGATGATACTTCAAATATTTCCATGAATTTTAGCTACTTGTATTTAGTAAAGGCAAAAAGAAGACAAAACAGAGGTAAAAATTAGATGGCTTCTAGGGGAAAGATATATTCTAATATGTTCTCTTAATAATTTACCTGATTTGAAAGGAATTTGTTTGCAAAAAAGCATTTTGACAGAAAGAGGGAGGGCGACAGAGAAACCTTTTGTATTCTGTAGTACAAAGGAATTCTCTGTTAATTGCTAATTGAAATCTAATATATGCTAATTGAAATCTAGTGCATGCAAATAGGTTAATTGCTCTGACATAGAAAGTGGATAGCTTGCTGATTGAAGATATGTTTATTTGGCTACTTAAATTTAAAAACAAAACACAATTATTCCTCTCTCTTCTATGCTCCCTCCCACCACATAAGTTTGTTTGTTTAAAAAACCATCTTAAGCACTTTAGTTAGATAACCTTTTTTAATTACTGAGTAATTCAGGTGCCAGGACTACAATGAGGACTAGGTTTATGGTAAAGCATGAACAGCATTTAACAATAGACGATGAGGCCATCTGTGGGTGGTTGGCATTTAATCTTGCTGTTGAACATATTCCAGACATGTCATAGCTCAGTTGTAATGCACCTGCTTTGCATGCTAAATATCCCAGTTTTGTTCCTTGATGTCTCCAGGTATGCTAGGAAAAGCTGTAGCTTTCAGTAAACAAGAGATTCCCCATCAGATTGGAAGCCCATTGAGAGCCCTTTCAGAGTAGATTGAGTGAGCCCTGGACAAGAAATAGGTGGAAATAATGCATGACATTACTTTTAATTTTTAACTGAAAAATAAACCTTGAATCTGAGAAAGACTCAAGTTGTTTCCTTTGATGGTTCTATTTGGCTTCGGGCTCCTAAGTATAAGGTGTACGTATGCTCAGGGGAAGTATCGTAACTGGAAGAGATTGGATATACTGTGAATATTTTTATAACCCTGCTGCCTTTTGGGTGAGTTCTCTGTGCAAGACAAGAAGTGTTAGTTTGAAAACCTTCCCCCCTCCCCCAAATGCTGATTGCAACATTGTCTGAACTGGTTGCGTGTACTTCCTTCAGCTTTCTCTGACTTCATCCTCTAAATATGTTGGATCATAGCACACTTCTTATTAGAGAGCCTCTTGGACCGTGGAAGTGATCTGAAAGTGGAGTTGAGAAAAGCATCTTTGTTCCAAAGCCATCCTTGGGATTTCATTCCTAAACACTTATTTGAACTGACCTTGGCAATATCAATAACAGCTTTTGGTTCTCTTTCATGGAGGGAAACAAAAGATAATTCCCTTTTTCTTAATTACTGTGGTTATTATAAGCAGGAGAAAAAGAGCTTGATGTATCAATGCACTGTACCTGTATTTACCTGGGAGTAAAGTCCTTATGAATATGAGTGGATTACTCCTACCAAACATTTATGGAACTACACTGAAAGTGTCTTCTTCTGCCAGACCAAGACAAGCATACACAATTTTGGGTTGACTTAAATTTTAAATCTTCTGAATGTAAACATGATAACTAGATTTGACAGAATGATTGCATAGTTAATTATTTAAAAATTTATTTTATCTATGAATTTGGGAAATAATAATAACTATAATAAAGTTGGAAGGGACCTTGGAGGTCATCTAGTCCAAACCCCTGCTCAGGCAGGAAACCCTATACCATTTCAGACAGATGGCTGTCCAGTCTCTTCTTAAAGACTTCCAGTGTTGGAGCATTCACCGCTTCTGGAGGCAAGTTGTTCCACTGGTTAATTGTTCTAATTGTCAGGAAGTTTCTTCTTAGTTCTAGGTTGCTTCTCTCCTTGATTAGTTTCCATCCGTTGCTTCTTGTCCTGCCTTCAGGCGCCTTGGAAAATAGCTTGACTCCCTCTTCTTTGTGGCAGCCCCTGAGATATTGGAACACTGCTATCATGTTCCCCCTCGTCCTTCTTTTCATTAAACTAGACATATCCAATTCCAGCAGCTGTTCCTTATATGCTTTAGCCTCCAGTCCCCTAATTATCTTTGTTGCTCTTCTCTTGAGCAACAGAATCTCAACATCTTTTTTACAACAAACTTTCCAGAGTTTCAACATCTTTTTTACATCATGGTGACCAAAACTGGATGCAGTATTCCAAGTATGGTCTTACCAAGGCATTGTAAAGTGATATTAATACTTCAACATGATCTTGATTCTATCCCTCTGTTAATGCAGCCTAGCACTGTGTTGGCCTTTTTGGCAGCTGCAGCACACTGCTGGCTCATATTTAAGTGATTGTCCACTTGGACTCCAAGGTCCCTCTCACAGTTTATTTCATTTTCTTCATTTTTAAATTATATCTTCTATATTTGTATTTAAGTAGACGATAACTGCAGTTAAGTGTATCTGTGCCAGTCCATTTACAATATATAGAAAGATCTCTGCCAGTTTAGGAACTTCCACATGTATTACATTAGGTTTCTTATCATACCTGCTTAGCATGGCCAATACATCAGTCTCACTGCTCATTGTTACATAGGTTTAGGGGTCCACCTTGGCTGGGGAGGATAGGAATTCCAGTCTTATCATATTGTGAGGCACCTAGGAACCTCTGTGCTATCTAATCTTGCTAATTCTTTTTTGTTATACCTTTTTTCCCTTTTAAAACATTTAATATAGTGATCATTCATAGAGTGTAGAGAGCAAAGAGGATGGCCTTGAGGGAGAGACGGGAGATCTGTTGCCATAGCAATGAGGAGTAAAACATCCCTTAAGCTCAAGCAATGAAGGTTTGTATAAACTCTCCTCACTCCTTAATTCACCTGAGCATGAGAGGGAAGAGGTGAAACATAATCAGGCTCAAAAGATTCTATTACTACAGTCAATCTCAATAAAAGTAGCTTTAATCTTAAAATGAAATGGATTTCTTGGTCTGATCTACATCTTAGAGATGAAATCAGACCAAGACCGATCAGACTATATTTACAAAGGGCACAATTGTAGTCCAGTCATAGTGGAAACCCAACAAAATTAAGTAGATAGTCTTCTCTGCCTAGCATATGGCTGAACAAACACCATTTTTTATTTTATTTAGTTGTGGTTATTAGCAGTTTAGCAGCATTTTATGCTGCTCCAACATAATAATAACTCTGGTGGTAAATCTAGCATTAATAGATTTTAATAGAATGCTCCAACACTGGAAGTTTTAAAGAAGAGATTGGACAACCATTTGTCCAAAATGGTGTAGGGTTTCCTGCCTGAGCAGAGGGTTGGACTTGATGACCTCCAAGGTCCCTTCCAACTTTATTATTATTATTATTATTATTATTATTATTATTATTACTACTACTACTACTACTACTACTACTAGATTAACATGGCAATCCAGATATGCCAGACCAGTTCAGCCCAATTGTGGATAAATTCTTTTATAGCTTGTTCTTATTCATCTTCACCAAAATCAATATATTCCTGGGGCAGATGTTAAATTTGTTGTTCCATCAGGAAGTATGTTGATCTCAAGATTTATATAGCAAGAATTGAATTCTAACTTTGAACATTATCTGCATCTGTTGTTACAAGAATAATGTACATAGGACAAGTTATCTTTATAGCACTGATGGATTTCTCTTGACTGATTCAATATTTAAGATGTTTCAGGGTAATAAAATACAGTTGGTTCCTGATAATTCACTGCAGTTATGAATACTGCTTGTTCTTTGACCTTGGAATTAAAAAGAGGAGCATGGCTTTTAGCATCAGAATTTAACAGTGCACCAAAGCCTATATTTATCCAATCCACACTCTAAAGGTAGATTGCACCTAACAAGGGGCAATCTGGATATCTCAAAATTGTAATATATTTATCATTAAAAATAAGATGTATTATGAGTGAGTTTTTTTCTTTATTTTGCACCATCCCCCCTTCCCTGTAATCATGGAACTTACTGCAACTGCTTTATAAAATGCAACTGCTTTGCTGAATATACAAAGGGATATTTTGAAATGGTGTCTTGACTGAATAATGAGGTGACAAAATTATAGAGGGAAATGAAGTGCTGAGGACATGGATAATGATTGTTATCCACTGATAACGTACACATACAAACAGTTGTTTTGTGTGATGTTATTATTCCTGCACTTGTAGGAAGCTGATGAACACAAATATTACATGAAAAATCCAGTTTTTGATCAAGTCCCAAGAGAAAGAGCTGAAACATTTGACAACTTGATCCAAGGGCAGCCACCTTAAGATCCTGGAAGACTGAAATTTGGTTTTTAAATACAGATAGTTCTCGACTTACAACCATTCAAAGTTACAACGATATTGAAACAAGTGACTTATGACCATATTTCACACTTATGACCATTGCAGCATCCCCATGGTCAAAATTTGGACGCTTGGCAACTTTCATATTTATGACCAATGCAGTGTCCTAGGGTCCTGTGATCCACTTTGATGACCTTCTGACAAGCAAAGTCAGTAGGGAAGCCAAAGTCACTTAACAACCGTGTTTCTAACTTAACAACTGCAGTGGCAAGTTGTTCTCACTTAACAGTTGTGACAAGAAAGGTTATAAAATGGGGCAAAACTTACCTAACAACTGTCTTGCTTAGCAGCAGAACATTTGGGCTTGCTGGTTTTGGTGTCAGATAAGTGACCATTTATTTCAAACTTCCAGATGAGAGAATTCTGACCTAAAGAATTTTTGGCATGGCTGTGCTGTTTGGGAATCAAATTTTACACATTGGGAGTAGACAATTTTTCATTAGAACTGGCTTAATTGTCTTACATAAAATTCAGGGGTGCGCTTCTGTGCTTGTATGAGTGACATATGTTGACTAAGTAGCCGAAATTGGGCTTTCCCTACAGGAGGTGATGGCATCCCATTGTAAGCAGGCATCACCCTGAAGAATGGGAGAGGTAAATGTCTATAGGAGAGGTAGCTTCCGATAAAAAGCACTTCAGCTCCATCCCCAATCTTCCAAAGATAGCTTCATATATTGGGGTGTGAGTGATTTGGGGGGGACTTTTTTGGTATGTTGGGTGGTGGGGTTAAGAATGGAAATACGATTAGGAATCCTCCTTCTGCTCTGATGCTCACCCTTAATATAAAGATATAAACTTAATGTAAATAAATAAACAAAGCAAGACAAAAATCAAACTTGTCCCAATAACATAACTTCTCTCCTAAATGTTCAGAAGTTGCTCCAAATCTTTCCACATTGCTAAACAAAATAGACAAGACAGTAACCAAACAGAATGATATAGGATCCTGCAAAGTTAGTATTCTTTACAAGTCTGTATATTCAAAGAATATGAAGTGAGAGTAGAGGATTGTTTGCAGGATGTCCAGTTCACCATTCAGGGTGGTATAGGGGATTTAAGTATCAGACTACAATAGTGAGACCAAGATTCAAGTCTTGACTGAATCACAGAGCTTATAGAGTTGTATCAGTCCCTCTCTCTCTCAGTCCTATTTACCTCAAAGGGTTGTTTCTGTGGAGATGAAATGAAAGGTGACCCAGTCCATGAACCCCAGAGGAAAAGCAGGCTATAAATGAAATAAATAAATAACAAGAGCTGCTGCCATCTATTTCTCTTCTTAGAATAGGAGGTGACTGGGAAAGAAATACTATGCTGAACATGCTACACTTATTGGTTCTCCAGTTTAATATGGGTAGTTAAAGTTTAACATGTTTCAGAAACTTGGAATATCACAAGCTTGCCTGACTGGTATCCACAGATCGGCTTATGAATCATATCCATGCAAAGTTTGGACAAGTTTAGTTTGGAATACTAGCTGCAGTTTTATGTAATGCTTGGCAATCAGCTGATCCAACAAGAGTCCTTCATTACAAAGGAAATAAAGAAGTTAAGGGGTACCTATTTCTAGATAAGTGTGATTGGCATTGTTACCATTCAAGAAAAAGATGCTTTCCAGCTGATTCTCTGCTGTCCTTAGTATCTAGTTACAAAGACTTTTAAAAGACTTGAGAAATATGATCCATTTTCATAATATGAAAACACTGAGTCCAGCCTGCTTCCTTAGAACATTGCCATCACATTATTACCATGTGTAGTTTGATATGTAACTCAGAATTTATATCCATACAAACAAGCTTTGAGCTTCTTGATTGAAACGTTAAGCTCACTTATTTAGGAATAAATTCATTTAACTCAATTTATAGCGGAAGTAAACCCACGCATATTTGTTTGGAATGAAATGTTACACATTTTTTTCCAAGTCATTTTGTATATCTTCATTCTACATCAGATATAGATTTGAATGTGGGGAGATGAAATGCTAAGAAGATGAAGAATGACTGCCAAGAAATTACACATACAATTTCCCATGCGACTTCAGGGTAAGATTTTGTAGAAGATTTGCAAAACCCATATATGAGCTTATTTTTATTCCTGCTTTCCTTCAGGAAGCAAAAGTTAATGAAATTGTTGCTTCCCTCTTGCCCTAATCAGTCATCAAATTATTCCGTGAAGTAGAATAGGAAAGAGAATATGACTAGAGTGAGTGATATGGTTGAGGGGGATAAGTAGCCCTTTAATCAAACCTGCTGTTTTCTGGGAATTATGGCTCAAAATTATATGGATGTAACTTAACACATCCAGAGCTCTCCAACTTGGGTAAGCTGGCACAATTATTATAAATACCACACTGATTTTGAGTGTAACCTTTACAAAAAGATATTTGTGGGATTACCTTGGTTTTCCCAATAAGAAATAAAATGTGTCCATTTTTCATTGAAGACAATTGATGATGCCAACACATATTTTCCTTCTGCTTCCATTGTTTGCTAATTAATTCATTTCAATGTTATCCAGTCTCTTAATTATCTGCTCCATTGATGCACATTTCAAGGACTTAGCAAGAACAGAGCAGCTTTGTTGCTAATGGGGAGTTTTTGTGGTAACAATAATCTGGTTGGCCCTTGTTAATCATCTGCTAGAGATTTAGGTATTAAAATTAATAAACCCAACATCAGCCTGACCCCAGACCTTTGAATAATAATCTTCTTTCATCTGGAACTAATAAGATCAGTGATTATAACATCCTCACTGAAAGTTAATACAATACAAGGATCAGTTGTCCCCAAGGTCAGAGCTTAGCTTTCCATTCTACAGTCTGCAAGAAGCTGGATAAAGAAAAATGGCAAAGAGAGACAAGTGACAGGATGTGAAAAAGTCAATACAATAAAGAGGAGAGAGCACATAAACAAAGCAGTTGCTAGCTGTTGCCCAGAAAGAAAGAAAGAAAAGAAACCATTGTAGTAGGTTGAGCAACTATGAGAGCGATTTCTAGTAATTTCAGTAGGCTAATTTCTAATTAGACTAATTTCATGTAGGCCTTGTACTAAGGCAGGGTCTTCAAACTTGGCCCTTTTATGACTTGTGGACTTCAACTCCCAGAATTCCTCAGCCAGCATGCCTGGCTGAGGAATTCTGAGAGTTGAAGTCCACAGGGTCATAAAACAGCCAAGTTTGAAGATGCCTGTACTAAGGTGTAACTCAATTTGCTTGTTTTGAGCTTAGCACAATGCATCAAACCAGGTATATTTTGGCACTATTGGTTTTCAAAGTTGAACAACCTGGGGTCCCATGGTCACTCTCACACAGGTCACCTAGTGATAGCAAAAGCAGAGGTGTTCACAAGTCAAAATGGTGGCCATGACTATGCACAAATACAAAAGGATGGCTTGAATGGCAGAGTTGAGGCTGCCATTTTAACTTTTGTGAACCCCTGTGAATGTCTCTGCGCTAAAGGTCATTATCAAATTGGAATTTTTAATGCGGCAGGAAGAAAACATTTTTAAATGCACAGCTGCAGAGTCTTCTTTATATCTATTCCATTTTGAATGAATCCATCCATAAAGAGGACATCTGTTTATCCAGGAGTAAGTCCAGCATTCAGTAGGATTGTCTTGTAAATACCATATTTCTATATTTTGATTTCTTTTATTTATCGTTTCATCCTTCTATGGGATTAATTTATAACAGATTCTTTTTTTCTTCTTATAAATCACACTGCGGGTGTTCTTACTTGTTTCTTTCTTTTTAGTTACATTTTAATTCTAGCTCTCCTTTTGACATCTTCAAATTTCTGTTGTATATTACTTCTTAGGCTGATTATTTTGTAAGCTCATATTTGGCCAAGATGATTTTTTTTCCTGGGAAAGTTTCAAGAACATTTGCTTAGCCATTCAGAGGCCAGTGAAGCATGTGGAAATTCTATCATTTCACTGTTAAATATTGCTTCCTATTTTAGGGCATGGAGGGAAAAGTATTCATTTTCAATAACTGAAGATTTCAAAACTGGTTTGCACATAGATTTTCCTCTAGGATTCTTGGTTTTTTTTTTATAGTTCATCCTAAACATAGATTATTCCATTGTCTTTTCTGTAGTTGCTATAGTTAAAATGAACCAATGTTGGATTAAGAAGATCTGGGCTGAAATTCCTAAGCAGATAAGACGTTTGTTGCTGTGCGATGTTGGCCAAGTCATTATTTCTTGCTTTGGAAGTGATTGTAATAAATGTTTTACTTAATGAATCTTAGGTTTATGTATTCTGCCAGAGTTCTTTAGTGCAGTCATCCTACAAACCACAATTTAGCATTTAACTGGTCTTTGACATTTTGATTTTATTTGTTTGTTTGCCGCCCATCTCACCTAGAGGCAACTCTAGGCATCTTACAACATATTATTCTTAATGATGGTTAGGAATATTCGAAAATAACTTTATTCTGATTATTCTCAACAGTGGCTTTTTGAAACAAAGTCAGTTTCACAAACATGGTTTGCTTTGGTAAACTATAGCTAATGGTGTCAACACAGTTTGTCTAAACTGGGGTTAGTTGAAAACTGAAAAAAGATCTTCCAAACTTTCAGCCTCCCTGGCACAGCAAAAAGGAAATGGGATGCATGCATTTTCATGGTTTTTGCTCATAATGTGAATGCCCAGTTTATTATTGTGGTCGAAGCAAACTTTTATCTATCTCTGTCAAGCTAGGATAACCATGGTATGAATCTAGTAAAAAAATACACCATGGGGCAATTTCCCACCTTTTCCAGATTATGTTCCAAGGAATATTATGGGTAATGGAGAATTCATCTTGTAACAGCATACATACTGTATGGTTCAGCTGGTTCTAATCTGATTGGACAATGCTGTTTTTCTGACTCTGATAAATGGCATACTTAAATCTCTTTTTCAATTTCCAGAAAGTCTGGAAAGGGATCTCTGTTTTTATACTTCTTTCTCAGTGTGCTGTAGTGTTTCTTTCACAATTCTTTCAATGATACTTCTAAATTTTTGTTGTACGACTGCCATTTCCCCCTTCCTCCCAGCACTTCTTTCCATCAGTCTGCAGTTCTCCTGGCTGTCCTGGGGGAAGAAATATTTCCATGATGTCTTATCATGGAATCATAATTCAACCGAGGTGAGAGAAGTCATGAAGGCTAAGGATCACTGGCGAGACAATGACATAATGAAAGGCTTTCTCACAGCTATGAGAAAGCCAAAGGATATTTCATGCAAACTGTTTTCCCTTTTGGAAAAATAAAATATTTTTTTTTGTTTGCTGTTAAATTAAACAAGAATACTTTTAAAACATTGGGCATGGCATTGGTCCTGATCACTTTATCATAAGCTTCAGAATGATAAAAGGACTATGTAACAGTATAGACTGCACTGAATAAGGGTACAGTCATGCTTGCAAGATCCTAGTTGGTCTAACTTTTGTCTGTAGGCCCAACACTTTTTCTGATACCTTCCACCCTCCACCTGTCATGCTTGGCAGGTCCCATACCTTAGTCTATCAAGCTTCATAAGAACTTTGATTTCATTACATTTCAAAATCAATTCTCAGAGACCAATGGGCTTATACCACATGGTCTAAATATGATACAATGAGTCTTTTCTGTCACAGCACTGGCCTATACAATAGGAAGCCCCAGAAAGTGCATGATTTGCTTGTTTAACTTTAATCAACCTTTAAAAACTTGTACTTTACTGCTTTTCCAGGCTTGGGTTCAGTGGCTGGATAGACCTCTTTTGAGTTGAGGTTCTGTTTTCCCTCAGAATTGCCCGGAATTGTTTTAGAGTTGAATAGCTGAGAAATTCAACAAATAAATAAAGTGGTCTTCCTTTCCATATTTTCTAGAAAATTTGGCTCAAGGAAATACCATGCATCT
This sequence comes from Crotalus tigris, assembly GCF_016545835.1. Lineage (NCBI taxonomy): Eukaryota > Metazoa > Chordata > Lepidosauria > Squamata > Viperidae > Crotalus > Crotalus tigris. The sequence continues at coordinate 192,026 of NW_024100608.1, forward strand.
TACAGTATATTCATGATATCTGATTTCCTCAGAGAAATATACTTTCCAGGTTAAAAAAAATAAGTTGTGAACTTTTTATGTAAGGTCATGCTATTTTTTTTCTCAGCTAATACTAGAAATCTTTTTTGAAACATGCTCAGGAAATAATTGGAGTCAATATAAAGATTGAGGCAAACATTTTCTTTTCTGTTCATCATATTAGAGCCCACAGTCATGTGGTAAGAGATCTGGGATGAATAAAATATGTGCATCTTCATAGACTAGAAAATGCATAAATTTGCATTTGACAATACAGCTGTCAGATCCAAAATGAAGAATGGCATGTGGCAATTCTTCCAAGCTGAACTCTTTTTTGTTTCATACCTATAGACAGAATCTTGCCAGACTGAATACTCTACTCTACACATCTGCAACATACTCTGTGAATTATTAGAGAGAGGCTGTTGTCACCCTCTTTTTCTCACACGTGATCTCTGAGATATGTTACTTCTGACTTCTCTGGAATGTACCCCCTCCCTTTCGTTTCATCACAAAAGGTTTTGTGCAAATCCATAAGGAAAAATGTATTTCTTGATCTATGCTTCCTTGTTCTTTGTATATTATCTCCACTATCCTATTCTAAATGTCAATTGCTGGGAACCATATATTTTATTAGTTTAATCTGGCAGTGTACAACAATCACATAAAACAACAAACATATATACAATCATTATTAAAACACAAAATATCATTAATAGAAGACACTATTTGTAGAACAAGGTTGACCTGTAGAATCCTTGGTGCTCTCTGAGCTTGGTTGCAAACATTTCATTAACCCACTAGGTTGAGTAAGTCCTGAAGTTGATTAATGAAACATTTGCAAGAAAGCAATCAAGCTCAGAGAACATTAAGGACTCCTTAATAAGTCATTATTAAAAATGAAAATAATATCCAGAATTTGAAATATATGAATGTACTGCTAGATCTTTTTTTTTGTGGCCTTTCTAAAACATTTGGTATCCCTCTGATGAACAAAATGTCAAATTAAATAGAGCTTGGCCTGAACTGATTTGTCTTTTCTTATATTCAGCTCTAAAAGAGGAACAGTGAGGTGAAAATCTAGGTGAAAAAACACCCTTAGGTAGAACTTCTCTATACATTTTTTTGGTTTTCTCAAAATAAGCCCTAAGATTTCAGAAAAGTGAGCTGTTGTGGTACTTTGTAGCTTGAAGATGTAGCAGCAGTGTACTGGAATTACATTAATCAAGGCAGATGCGTGAAGTGACAAAATTGGGCACAGTAAATGAAAGTTGGCTGGACGCAGGCTAGGATTATCCAGGGCTTTGGAAATATATGGGTGGCATTTTTCTTGGCTAGCAATTGCTTCAGTTAGATCCAGAAGCTTTCTGAGAATTTCCAGTGAATGGAAGCCTTTGGAATTAATCTGGAAACTTAAAGATCACAGCCTTTTTCATTGGCCCTTTTTATGACCAAGTAATATCAGATTGTTTCTCCTTTTTTTAAAAAAAAAGGCTTCTGGTTTACTGGCATCTGATAAAAGAATGAGGGATAGTCAAGGCCACTGAATCTCAGCAAATGTGGGCTATCAATGTTGGATGAGTTTTGATTATAATTTCTGTGTTAATATTTCTTTCCTGACCTTTCAGAAAAAAATACATTTGTCAAGACATTTTTTCAAGTATTTTTTTTTCTTCAACACTTTTCCTTCCTCAGACAAATTGCCTTGTAAGAAGGAATCAACAGGGAACAAACCATGGAAACACTCTGACAAATGATAGAATCATAGACTATCAACAGTGCAATAAATCTTGTAATCAGTGAGTTAGATGGTGGTAGTATTCAATTATTAGGAAATAAATCCACTGATATTACTCTTACAGCCCAATTCCAAATAGATCTTCCATCAGAGTTGCTGTTCCTATATTTCACAGAGGCAGTCAATAGTTACCTCTGGTCTGCTGTTACTTGATAAAATGTATTGCTACCATATGGGTATTTGGTACCCTGTAGTGTCTTCAATCTATTCTCTCAGGATTCTGAAGGTTCAAAAATTAGGTGTTGGGTGATTCACTGAGCAAAGGAAATATTACTGTTTGCTGCATTTAGTTAATTCAATGTGATTCTAAATAAATGCAAGTGAAAATTAAACTAAATAAAATACAGCTTTGACAACATTCTTCAAGGCAGTGCCCAGCATGCCATTCAAAGGTCAACTAAATTTGGCCTCAAAATGCTCCTGCTTAGATCTGGGTTATGTTGTCCCTGACACACTAGCGTCAAAGAAAGTGTCACACTCTCTTAAAAGCTGTTGTTTGCTTCTAGCCTTGTTCACAATATCTTTCTGTTTTCAAGCAAGCAAATCTCAACTGCAAAGGCAGCTTGATTTTAGTCATTTTAACCTTGGCAACTCAACCTTGGACTGATAATGATTCTTCTCACATTTACAATGCAGCCTGCCAACACCTCTGTTGGTCGGCTGTATAAACTTTATTTATAGTCTTTCCTCCCAATTGATAGCTGACAACTTTATTGGAGTTCCTTGATGGTGCTGTAAATCCATGTTACTTTTTATGAACAAGAAGTTAATGGTATGGCCATCCTTTTTCTGTTCTGCAATTTAAAAAAAATACATAAGTTAATTTATGTGTATGCATGCCTAACCTTTCCATAGAGATGTTTGAGGAGTTCAAGGCTAGATAGTTATCCATTTGACCTTATACTTCTTCAAATGTTGCAACAGAGTTCCAAATTCAGAGAAGCTTAAAACACAGAGATACAGGAAATACATTTAATACTGGAATTCTAGAAGAATTTGAAATTTTGGGAGGGAAAACAAAAACAGTTACAAAAGCAGTTTTGTCTTGCCAGAGGAAAATAATGAAATGTCACTGTTACTGAAAGGTTTGCTGTAAAGCAAAAGATTTTTCCCATTTGAAATGGTCATTTCTTTATATTCATTTTTCCCCAATTTAATATATATTTCTGATAGGCAAATTTTCTAAATACACAAATCCTGCAATCTGGGAATGAACAATCAGAAGATGGTTTTCTTTGCTGATAGAAAGGATCTAAGATTTAAAGATTAGCGGGTCTTTTAATTCCTTATATACCACATAATTCCTTTAGAATCCTAACTTTCTCAATAGAAGCAAATATGGATTTCTTAAGGTTTTCATAATATGCTTGAGATCAAGTTTTAAAAGTGCCTCCAGTGTCTTTCATTACTCTGCAGAGAAACCCAGAAACCCATAAATTATTAAGTGATAAAAGGTATACACACTGATTGTTTTCATGCAGTTCACTGAAGTCAAAGGTTTGCACATGAGTTTGTAGGTCTGTGGAGATTCTCAGTCATCCAGGTCATGGTTGTCCCAAATACACTTTTACAAGAGGCAATTGGACTTTCTTGTTTTTCTTTGAAGATGTTTCACTTCTCATTCAAGAAGCTTCTTCAACTGGGACTGGATGGTGGGGAATGAAAATATTTATATTTATATACAAATGTCTTCAAGGAATATAAATCTTTCCATTCCCCACCATCCAATCAGAGATGAAGAAGCTTCTTGAATGAGAAGCAAAATGTCTTCAAAGAAAAACAAGAAAGCTCAGTTGTCTCTTGAAAAAGCACCTTTGGGACATGAGTTTGTAGATAATCACTGCTTCCCATTCATGCAAAACCCGGCATCACATTGACTTAACTTCAGGAAACTCATCCTTTAAATATTTTCAAGATCACTATCCTGCTATACATTTTTCCAAATTGTCCATTTGGTTTTATAAGACTGTTTTATCTAACCTAACCCTTCCCTCCCCCATTAATTTTGGGCACTTAGGAAAGAGTAAAATGCTTTCCACTCTGTCAATTTCAGACTAAGATGCCCTGAATATGTGGCAGTGTTGAGCCAGTTCCTCTGTAGATTAGCTGAGATGCATGACACAGGCTGCTGTTGCTAGGGAGGCTTTGAAGAGGTTGATTGGATTACAAAATCTGCTCTTAAAAATGAGATAGAGAGGAAGTGGAGCTCTTCTGCCATTGGAATAATTCATGTAATATGATTTTCTGAAACAAGGTACAGTTAGAATAAGAAATGGGACATCATGATTGAGAATTACTGGGTTGCCATTAACTGCTCTTGGCATCTTGATGAAAATCAAGGGCTGATTTTTTTTTTTTTTTTGCCTTGGGCAGTATATAAATCCAGTGCTCATTTCTTAAAAAATGAACAAGAGATTTGAAGCATTTAATGGGACTACACTTTAAAATGTGAATGCAACAGCGTATCCTTTAAAGTAAAACAAATTAATGAGTGGTACTCGCTGGAAGAAGGATTGATGGAGGACATAAGCTAGTGTGCAAAGGGTTTCTTTATTGCCTGAAGCACGGATAGTGTTTGATTTATGACCACAATTGAGCCCAAAATTTCTGTTGCTAAGGAAGACAGTTGTTGAATGAGTTTTGCCCCATTTTATGACCTTTCTTGCCACAGTTGTTAAGTGAACCTGGGTTTCCCATTGACTTTGCTTGTCAGAAGGTTGCAAATGGAGATCTCATGACCTCAGGGCACTGCAACCATCATAAATATGAGTCAGTTGCCAAATGTCTGAATTTTGATCAAGTGGCCCTGGGTGTCAATGCGTCCTTTTTGGTGCTTCCAAAGAACAAGCCGGCAAGCAGGAACGAAAGACTGACGGTAGTTTTTAATTCACTCCGTACCAAACAAAGACAGCACTGGGAGGGAATTGCTCCCAGTGCCTTACATAGGTTACACACACGTACCCCACCCTCCGGAAGCCAGCCCCACCCTCATTAACCTACCCCACCCCTGAGGTCACCATCCGGTGCATCAAGTGCTATACAGGGGTCAGCTGGGCTTCAGCATTCTGTTGTTCCATCCGGCCGCGCTCTATTGCCTTGAAGGGTTGCTTCGTTCTGCTCATGAAGCAACTGGGCCTAGAGTATCCTTCTAGGCACTGCACTCGGTTGTGCGGCCTTGCAGGGTTGCTTCGTTCTGCTCACAAAGCAACTGAGCCTAGAGTGTCCTTCTAGGCACTGCACTCGTTGGTCGTGCGGCCCCGCAGCCGACTTCTGGCAATGAAAGACTCCAGCTGATGGCCTCCTCTCCCTCCGGTGAGTGTCGGCCCTGCGAGGCAAGTGTCCCAGCAACGGTGACGGACCAGGAGGCAGGTCAAAACAAGAGAAAGGAGTCTGGGAACAACATTGCCAAGGCCTCACGGCCCGCTGCTCATCGGCCCGAATGGGTTGGCCTCGTGGGGCTCAACACTGGGAATGTTGCAACGGTCATAAGTGTGAAAAACAGTCATGTCCCTTTTTTCAATCTCCATTGTAACTTCAAACAGTAAGTCAAGGACTAGCTGTAATATTTTTTTACCAAAAGTTAAGACAATTAGTAAATTGCCCACCAATTTAGTGCATAAATAAAATGACATTAAATAATTTGGCTACATTATGCTTTTGACATTTCTCAATCAATATTACTGCTGAAACAGATAAGGAGAAAAATCAGTTATGGGAAAAAAAATAAGGGATTCTTTGCAACATGCTGGAGGTTGCTTTTAATTAAATCTTTCTTTAAATGTGTTAGGTTTTAATAAAGCACTATCCTGTCTAACAGTCATAATAGGTAAATAAGAATTGATGCTTCCATATATTATCCCATAATACAAAAAGCAGGTAAAAGCGAAACACATACAGTATATCAGAATGAGCGTAGTGTCCTCTAAACCCAACCATTATAAAAACAAATTATGAGAATCAAGCTTAATTATTATAATTTTTTATTATCATCAAAATAATAGAGATTCTACTTTAGTATGCTTTAGTATAGACCATTAAATAATAGAATTGGTAAATTACTGTGCATTCTACTGTATTAGTCCATTATTAAGCAGAAAATATTATGCTCTGGTGCATGGCTATCCACTGTAGAGTTATTCATTTGTATCAAAGACTTTGATGCTCCCTCAGAGGTATATCAAAAGTGCATAAGGAATTTATTTTGAACACCTCATTTTCTCAAATGATTTCTCTTGTGAGAAATAAAAAAAAAATCTGTTTTAAAAATAAAAATGCTCCAAACTGACATCCATATAAAAGCCAAATCACAGAAGTCTTTTAGGTTTTGTGCTTATCTGAATTTGTGATGGATCTGCTAAGGAATAAAAATGCACATTATAGCAAATGGCATAAATTAGAAAAAAAAGTGCAACAGATTGCTTATTTAAGAGAAAATTGTTTGCCAAAATAATGAATATCAGGGAAAATTAGCACAAAAATATATCCTCTGAGAAAAAAAATGTTTTTGTATTTTCATTCCATGTTTAAAATAGTCAACTAAACATTTCTTCATAAAGCTAAATAAAAAGAATAAATCTAACTATGGGAGAATATAGTTCACTTGTGAAGATTCTAAAAAGAGTGCAGAGAAGAGCAACAAAGATTATTAGGGAGGCTAGACTTCCGGTTCCAGTTTGCGGCGTCACTAGTCGCACGGGGAGACTTCTCTCCTTGTTGACTAGGTTTCCCTCCGTTAGTGGACCCTTATATGGGTCCAAAGTCGCCTCGAAGGGCGCGACTTCCATCAAGGAGGCTGCTGTCCAGCGGAGGAGGAGCGGCGGCTCCTCCAGCTGTCCAGACGAATCTCCGAGGGCCGATGGAGAAGAAGATCGGCCAGTAAAATGGCTGATCGCCCTGCTGCTTTAGACCGTAAGTTAGACAACATCTAAGCTTTGAGTGCCCCTATGGTGAATCCGGGTGAGAACTTCTTCTTGTTTTTCTCTCTTTTCTGCCTTTTTACGTTTATGTACCTGTAAGAGCTTTTGGAATTATTTCCCTGGCTTGGAAAGGCGGCTTCTGCTTTTTTTGGGAAGAAAGGCATTTTATAAACACTGAAAGACTATATTTTACTTTTCTTTGGACACTAAAAAGGAAAAAAGAAGGAAAAGGTTTTCTCTCTCCTTTCTTTTTAAGAACTCTATTATTATATATATATATATATATATATATATATATATATATATATATATATATATATATATATATATATTATACTTTAAAAGACAGAAAAAAGGAATTGATTTTTGGAAAAGACTTTCTTAACTCACTGAGGGCATCTAGTGGTGAAAATTTAATACTGCAACTTTGCTTATTTTTCTACTGAATTATAAAACACTAAAGATAAGCTGTGCACCTGTGAAGCTGTGGGAGTGGATGTTTCTGCATTAAACAAAGCCTCTATAAAAAAGAAAAAGAGATTTTCTTTTAAGCATTAGTATTAAAATGGAGAAACCTCAGATACAACTGAATTGTGCACTTATATTGGAAAAGATTTATGAGGCCACTGCAGAAATTTGTGCTACGTTCAAAAACTGTACTTTAGAATTAAGATCCAGAGACTCTACTACACTTGTTCAAACTGATGTCCAGGTTACAACTGACTATGGCATAAATCAAAATGTACCAGAAGAGGAATCTACAGAGATAGAAGTGGAATTTATTTCATCTGACAATCCTTTCTTCAGCAACTTAGAGAACCAGAAGAAGCAAAGACTAAGACCTCAAAATACAAAGCAACTACATCGCAAGGAGAACAGAAAAATACATTTACTGCAGAGGAAGGGATTTATATTTTTTCAAAGATTATTACAAGCAACAAGAATGGATCTATTGGTTGAAAGTGAAAAAAGACGTTTACTGCAGAGGAAGAGACTTATATTTTCTCAAAGATTACGACAAGCAACAAGAATGGATATATTGGTTGAAAGGGAAGCGCTTTTATGGAAGCTTGTGTGGCATAGAAAGAAACCCAGTATTAGACTGAAAAAGAAATTTAAAAATGTTTAATGGAGTAAAAGGCAATGCTGATTTTATGGATTGTTTTAAAGATAATGATCTAGAGCTAGAAGTAAGAAAAATCCAATTATATACATGCGTGTTTAAATTAGTAAGTGCTTAAATTGATTAGGTGATTTTTATGCATAATAATATGATCTGATAAGGTATGATGATTAATTGGATGGAATTTGAAGTTTGTGTAATGAATTGAAAGGAATTAAGGTTTAACATTATTATTATTTTCTTTTTTTCTTTTCTCTTAATTAAGTCAGTTATAACTATATACATATGTGTTTAAATTAGTTAGATCCTTTTTTTGTTGTATGGAAATTTGTTTGGATAAAAGAACCTTGGCTCTATGGATTGTATTAAGGATAAAAAATATATAAAAAATATGTATGTATGTATGTTCTGGAACTGAAAAAAATGTTCAGTCATGAGAATGTAATTTTGAAGTGCTTAAATTGATTAGGTGATTTTTGTCTATAATAATATGATCTGATAAGGTATGATAACTAATTGGATGGAATCTGAAGCTTGTGTAATGAATTGAAGGGAATTAAGATTTAACATTGTTTTTTTAAAACTAAGTTAGTTATCACTGGAAGAAGAAATGAATGAGATTGGTGATAAGAGGGCTGAAAGAGATTAAGAACTTCAATATACTTGGTAGAGATACTTGAAGTGATAATTTGTTGATGTAAAACAATATTTAATTATGGTAATTTTAAATTGATAAAGCTTTAAAACAGGTGGAGTAGTAACAGCAATTTAATCTAGAAATGGAATATATTAAATCTATTATGTTATTTGTGAGAAATAGAGAGATGATAGTGAATGTATTAAGTTGAGCTATTTATGTATGTTTTTTTTTATCTTGAAATGTTTGTTTACCCAAACACCACAGTGTGTCTTAAGTACTTTTTGTTAAAATTAAAAAACCAATAAAATATATTTTTAAAAAAAGATGATTAAGAAGGCTAAAACATATGAAGAACGATTGCAGGATTTGGGTATGTCTAGTTTAATGAAAAGAATGACTAGGGATGATATGATAGCAATGTTCCAATATTTAAGGGGATGCCACAATGAAGAGGGGGTCAACCTATTCTCCAAAGCACCTGAGGGCAGGACAAGAAGCAATGGATGAAACTAAGCAACCTAGAACTAAGAAGAAATTTCCTGACAGTTAGAACAATTAATCAGTGGAACAACTTGCCTCCAGAAGTTGTGAATGCTCCAATACTTGAAGATTTTAAGAAGAGACTGGACAACCATTTGTCTGAAATGGTATAAGTTCTGCTGCTTGAGCAGGGGGCTGGACTAGAAGATCTCCAAGGTCCCTTCCAGCTCTATTCTATTCTATTCTATTCTATTCTATTCTATTCTATTCTATTCTATTCTATTCTATTCTATTTTATTCTAAAAAACCTCCATTACTGGAGCACCCACAACTTTTGGAGGCAAGTCATTCCACTGATTAATTGTTCTTATTGTCAGGAAATTTCTCCTTAGTTCTAGGTTGCTTCTCTCCTTGATTAGTTTCATCCATTGTTTCTTGTCCTGCCCTCAGGTGCTTTGGAAAATAGCTTGACTCCCTCTTCTTTGTGGCAACCACTGAGATATTGGAACACTGCTATCATGTCCCCCCTCGTCCTTCTCTTCATTAAACTAGACATTTCCAATTCCAGCAACTGTTCTTTATATGTTTTAGCCTCCAGTCCCCCAATCATCTTTGTTGCTCTTCTCTGCACTCTTTCTAGAGTCTCAACATCTTTTTTACATTGTGGCGACCAAAACTGGATGCAATATTCTAAATGTGGGCTTACTAAGGAATTGCAAAGTGATATTAATACTTCACATGATCTTGATTCTATCCCTCTGTTAATGCAGCTTAGCACTGTGTTGCCTTTTTTGGCAGCTGCAGCACACGGCTGGCTCATATTTAAGTGATTGTCCACTAGGACTTCCATTTTTGACAATCATTTGTCTGAAATGGTATACGGTTTCCTGCTTGAGCAGGGGGTTGGTCCCTTCCAATCTGTTATTTCATTATTCTTTCCTTCTGCTGAACAACTGTAATCTGAAATGGCTGACAAAAAAATCAAACTCAATAAATAACAAAACTGAAATTATTTTGCGAACTGGCTGGGATGAAGGATGTTCATTTCTTAAGAACTGCAGCAGAATCAGTTCTTGAATTAGTTACACATTCAAGTAGCTGTTAGAAGAAAACTAAAAAGAATGATCATAATTGGGTCTCTAGCATCAATATATTTATATGGAACAACATTTATCCTGCATAAACCAATCCTAGCTTTTTGAGCAGCTGCAACTATCAAACAACAGACAAAAGAGTAACATCAGTGTAAGAACAAATTTGTCATTTTGTTAAAAAGCACCCATAAGTTTGATTTGAAGTAATAATAATAATAATTAAAAATGCCAAAACCAGTATAAACATCTGGCTGACTGTGCAACAAACCATAATAACCATTCAGACTACAAAATGGATGAAGCTAGAAAGAAATAATATGGGAAATGTGTATGCACTGTGCTCTTAATATCAAGATGACATCTGGAATTTTTAAAGCTCCCTTAATGAGAAGTTGGAAAGTGTATTTTAGTTCATTTAGATACTGTCTCATTTTTTTTCTTCAGTGGGGGAGGCATTGTAAAAAATAGACATCCATGAAGTTTTTTTGTGTTGGAGGGAGAGGGCGAGGGAGAGATTGGGGAGGCTACCTCAATATAGTTATAACTACCATAACTACCTCCCTGGTCATGTCTAGTCGAGTCCTTGAGTTCCTGCTGTCAGACAATTTTAACAGAGGAATCAGACTGAATTCAGCTCTTCTGCATGCAAAACATGTACCTGATTACTGAGCTTCAGTTCTTCCATTGTCTGATTTGAAGCAAGGCAGTTCTGAAAATCCAGGCCCTGTACTGAAGCTGAAGAATTTGTTAGTGCGGAATGAAATTCTGAAGGAAGGAGGAAGTGGGGATAGGGAGACAATCTTTAAAGAAACTATTCTTCAGGGACTGGTTTTTGTTTGTTTTTTTCAAAATTCTTCCAAAGCAAGAGTTTTTCGTGTGTAATTTTCTTTTTAGTTAGAGACCATTGTTTAACTGAAAGTGACAACACAAATGCATTGTGCTTTAATGTAGAAAACAGAGGTTGGATGGGGTGCTGCTTTCATTTAAATAGCAATTAATGAGGTAATTCTCCATTGCTGAAGGTTTTCTTTTCGTTTTTAAACCTGATTCTTGTATTAAATATACTATTGTGTAGTAAGGAAGTTATTATTTTACTGGGTTATTTTACCTCATACCTCTGCTTTTGGCAGTTCCATGTGGTAATTTCAGCTTTTGTGGGGAATGAAAAAGACCGATCTCAACCACTAATGCCATACCTGGTTTCTTTCATCAGATTGCCTACCTGGATGTATCATCCCTATTATTCTCCTCAGTTCTCTGCTAATTTAAAACATATTATGCATTGCAGTGGGAATTTGACATTTTATGTGTGCAGGGATTTCTTGTTTGTGTTATCTGGCACTCTGAATAATCTTCACAAGATATCAATAAAGTAGAGTGAAATAGTAACAAACACACAAAGATTGTACCAGCATAGGATTCGGTTTATTGGTTGAGTCATGTATTGAAGCAAGTTAATCGAGCTGGCCATTTTGTGGTCTGCTTTTCTAAAATGCATGTGAATTATTTCAATTTACTTGCACCATCCTAGTTCCAGGATATTTTCAGGAAACACACCTTTTGGTGCTAATCAAGCTGAAACTAATGTATGGGCATATATTTTTAATCCCATTTGCTATTCATATGAAAGCAAGACACACTTGAGGGGGAACAAGCATCCCTAAGTTGTCCTACAGGCATCCATTAAATTAGTTGACTGGCAGTTTCCCAGCAATTATTAGGACTTGGCTGGCCATGTTTCTTTGTCTGAGTTTCTTTTTTTTTTTCTTTAGAAAGAGTGCATGCCTAGGGACTGCAGGTGATATAAATAAAGGTGGCAAGTTTATTCAGACTACTCATAGCAAAAGCAAGGATTTCTAGACATCACTTGTTTCTTGTGAATACTTTTGAACTCTTATCTGTCAGGGTGCCCAGCCTGTGGCCCAGGGACTAAATGTGATTTCTAAAGATTTGGCTCCCAGGTCCTCTTCTTAGCAGCCATTGATTTGCAATGAATAGATTAATATTAGATGGGCCAGATAATGTAGCAGAACCTCAATGGGCAGATCAACTTTTTTTTAAAGGCTAGAATGAGACATATTGGCCCTGTTTTGCCAAATGTCAAGGCAGTGAGGGTACTGCCTTGACATTTCCATAGTACTCAGGGCTAGGTGCCATGCAGAAGCTCCCAGCAAACAACAACAGTCACAAGGTTTTTTTTATCAAAACCTGGCACTATGACTTCATGACCCTACAAAACCTGATTTTGATTGACTGGCAGGCACATGACTCTGAGATGCGAATTGAAAATTTGACAATTTCACAGCAAGAAAAGCTTTGAAGCTGTGTGAAGATGTTTCCCCCACCCTTCTTTATACAGAAGTAAAAAATCCAAGCAGGCTAACTCAGAATGATTTATAAACCTATAGATTCTTCTTAATATGAAGGAAAAATAAAAACATGTCACTAAACTCTTTGAAATAACAAGAGTCTTCTTCATTGCTATTAAAGTACTCTTCTTCCCCATTTTTGTAACATTTTTTATTGTCTGCTTTCTTTCTTCCTTCTCTCTTTCTCCAAAGTATTGCACTTTTGTACATATGCGTACAACTACAATGTGCACAGCCTGCAATTCTACACTCAACATTTTTTTTCTTTTTTAAGTGATGCAAGTTTTTTTTCAAATACAAGCAAGACATCAACATCAATTTAGCATTTTGTTATAACCCTGCTTAATTTTTAAGTTGCATCTTTCCACATTCCACCTCCAAGGTCTTTGTGGGGCAAGCCAAGGGCCACGTCTTAAAAACTATGGGTAGCACAACAATACATTTAATTTAATTTATATTTAATTGAAATTAAATTTGGCCAAAAACATTGATCTCCAGTGGTGTATTTAATAATCTCCATTTTCTTTTCAGATTAAAATTTACAGTTTGATTACAAGTCTGGGAGACTTCTGTATGCCTTTGTAGTTTTGAGCACCCTAGAGTTGTTCATCCTTGCTTTACACCTGGAACTTAATATTTTTTATGCTTGCACACCTTGATTTAATGTTAAAGTTAAATTAATCTATTTAATTCAACAGGTGGTAAACATGCCTGTGGACAGGGGTAGTGGTGGTATAGGACTTTATGGAGTGAAGCCCTCACATCTTATCTTTGATGGTACCAGTTTTTAAGTGAACATAGGCAGGTCACCTGAGTCTGTGCATTAACTCAATCAGGAAGATGTCCACCATTAGGGACCTTTCTTTATCCTCCTTTCACTATAATGAATGTTAATGGATGATATCCAGGACTTACAATAGATTGTCTCTGTTGCTTGCAAAGAAAGAAAGGGGGAGAGAGAGAGGGATAAATAGCTCATTTTATTGCAGTTGATCCTTTGAAATTCAAAGGATGAGAAGCAGTTGATAATAATTCAGGAAGTCCTTTTCACATGACTTCCAAAAACCTGTAGAGAACAGCTGAGGATCCCATTGGGAGTAAGCTAACTTGTTTAAAATGATCTAGCAATAGAAACCTTTATAGCATCTGTTTTTAGCATCTGTCTGAAACTGTTTGTATTTTAATATTATTCATTTTCTTTCTTTTCAGAAACTGCAGAATATACACACATATACATTGTTCCTGATAATGGTGATGGTTCTAAAGTATTTTATGGGGATGTACAATAATAATTTATAGGTTTAAAGTTCTCTTCTAATTATTTGTTCCTATTAATCCTGCAAATTTCTCCCAACCAATGCATCCTCATATACCCATTATGGGTTTTTTGGCAATTAAAGACTAAATTGTCCTGTGCTGTTTCAATTTCCATTTCAGTCTGGGAGTGTGTGCATATGTTAACTTAAAGGTTTGTCCCATGGGCATTGGGAGCAGGTAGACATACTGGAAGAAATAAAAATGTTACATGACCAATGTGCTGGGGAATTTCCAAACCCACAATATTTTAAATGCTCTTAAGTGTTATGTTTCCAATGCCAAAGGAAGTTGTTCCTCTTCTCCGAACAGAGAGAACTTTTAACATCTTTGTGTAGCAGCTATTTTTACATTATGTTTCCTGCGCTAATTACTGAAGTTTATTGCACTGAAAAAGAAAACCACAAGATTTTATTGAATTTATTCATTTTATATCATCTCAGCAAAAATCTGTTCTTGAACAGATTAAAAAGTAATACACATAGTCATGTATCTGCTCTAAAAAAAATATCCCCCTTTTATCATGGAAGATAAGTTTCCTTCTTTGAAGACATTTTGTGCAGGTCTGTGAAGTCATGGGATTTTGTGATTTTTCTTTCAGTTTTCTTTTTCTTCTTTATCAACTTGGGGCCCAGAGAAAGGCAGTAGGTAAAGGATGCCCGGAAATCCATTCTTCCTCTGCATTCATAGGAAATGACAGTGTTGTTTCATGAAAACTACTTTGTTCATGGATCTTGGGATCTAATCCTATTTTGATGTTGATGCACCAGTGAAGACAAGATGGTGCTAATTGTTGCATTTTCATCACATCACCATTGTACTGAAGAATAAATTGCACCATCCAGCTTAAAATGGATTTAATAGGAATTTAATTGGGAACTTTGGTTTACTGCAGATACCATCTTTCATATTTTATGCATATGATGCACAGAGGGATTTACATCAAAGAAAACTATATGAGAAATCCTCGTTATAAGAACATTTGGATTGATTTGTTAATAAAACATAATTATTAAATAGCTATGAAGTTCTGGTCTACAGGGTAAAAAGCTTGAAAATCTTCTTGCATATAATGGGTCAGAACAAGTAGCTCCTGTTCCCATGCAGGTTTTGCAAACAGAAGCCATTTCTTCCACAGTAAAAATAGTTTACTTCTCTTTTGATTGCACATCCAGCAACAGTTTTGCCTTTTAATTTATTCAGAGCACAGCAGGCAGGGGAAATGAGTTTTGTTTCCCTATTTTAATTAGTTAAGTGTCTCTTTCTTGACCCCCTATCCTCCCTCAAAGTTTTAGTTCTCTGCCCTTTTTTATTTATCAACCTTAGGAAAGACAGAAATGGAGAACACTGAAGGTGTCTGCTAAAAATCTGTATTTGCTTATAACTGACATGCTAATTTGTTATTTTTAAAATGGGAAGCCAATAAGAGGAACAATTGGAGTTATTTTAATTCCGCTATGCATTCTTGCAAATTTGATGATTTTTTTTCCATAGAGAGGTGCCACATCATAACCCTTGTCTTATGTGACACTTTAGCGAGATGGCTCTCTTCACACATCTTTTCCCAGTATTTTATGCGCTGATTCAGCTAAGTTCTAGAGGCAAGGAAAATTCTTCATACTGTGCAATGATTCCAAGATAAAAGACACCTAGTAATTCACAAACCCCAAACTAATTTGTTTATTTCACAGTCTGCTCATAAGTCAAACTTCACTGACTTTGCATTAGAATGCTGATGCTCTTGGGTAATTTTGGAATATGGAATAGATGTCAAGAAATGGCATGTTTGAGAATTAATGAAGCAGTAGATTTTTGAGAGCAAATAGACCTAAATATTCTGAAAGTAATTCTAAAATTCTTAGTACAGAAAGAAGAAGAGCCTATGACAACACACAACCTGCCCACGCCATTTTTATAGCCCTTGGAGTAGGGAATGAGCTGTGTTGCTTGGAGTAATCAGAAAGGTTTAAAGGACCAACGTGAGAGATGGCTTAAGTCAATATAGTCTACTTCTTAAAATAGGAATTTCTTCAAGTGCAAGGAAGTT
Source organism: Crotalus tigris (assembly GCF_016545835.1). Taxonomy (NCBI): domain Eukaryota; kingdom Metazoa; phylum Chordata; class Lepidosauria; order Squamata; family Viperidae; genus Crotalus; species Crotalus tigris. The sequence goes on from NW_024100608.1 coordinate 207,825, forward strand.
GTTACCCTGGTCTCGGCAGAACTACAGTGGATTTGGTGGTGGTGGTAGTGGTAGTGGGAAATAACAGGGTGTATTTAAAGGAGAACAGGTTTAGTCATTCATTGAGGATGATTTTGTGGAACATGAGCTTTGAAAGGCAATCATTTATTTTACTGAAGTAGCATGATAATAGTGATAAGTTCTGGTGGGTGTGCACTAGAGAAAATATTAGTGGCAAATAATTTCAAGTGAGGATCATTGATTTCTCATGCATATATATATATGCATGGCAAAATTTAAGTTAAGTTCATTGTCTTCAGATTAGGATCATATCTTGGCATTGCAGTGGAATGGAAAAATGGCATTGCAATGGAAAAAAATGAAGGAAGTTTGTTCAAATTTGTAGAATTGGTTAAGACCAGAACAATCCCACTGCAGGTTTGCCTGGGAAAAGTACAGCTGTAAATTTTAGTATCCATCCTGCTTTCCCTCCATAAGACTAATTAGCTTTAGAAAAAATTGCAAGCCCTTCTCTTGCTTGCAACCTACCAAGATGCCCAATCTATGGCCTGCAGTGGGCTTATTCTGACAAAGCGGGAAGCAAAACCTGAAGTGAGCTTTGAAAAATGGCTAAGTTATTAAAGTGGCATTATGTTTAATGGATTGTTTACCAGTGACTGGTGACTTCTGATATAGCATGTAGTAATCTGTCTATACTGTTTGGAATGGATAAAGCATATGTGTAAAAGAAGTTCTTTAATCAGTTAAAATATTTCAAATAGAAATGGTTTTACTAGGTGGTACAAACCCACCCACCCCAAATACCAATGTATTCTTCCACTGATAAAACTATGATCAAGTCAAGAAAGTTACGTTGAAAGCTACTTATCTTTTAATAAAATGTATATGTATTGCAGGATCCAATCCGGGTCTGTCATCAGGACCAGAGGTTTAGTCTGCAATTGTAATGAAAAAGGACATATATTCAATTTTGCAACTTCTAAGATTGTTGGCTGAGCAAGTACAAAGATAGCCAGGGAAATGATTGAAGCCTGGGAAACTGCCTCCTTGTCAGTCAACATGAATGCTGATTTACCACCAGCTTATCAGGTACTTAGGAACCGAGGACTTGGCAGCACAAGGAAAAAACAGGCAATGATTTAATAGCTGGTCATCAACATCCCAATCAACAAATAAAAAGCCACACCTAACCAACTACACCTAGAATAGCCCAAAGCACACATTCTGATAGAGAGAAATTCCCTGAGGATGGGCTCCAGCATGAGTCCCAGTGACTGACCCAGATTGGATCCTCCAATATTATCCTGGGACACGTTATATTTGCCTTCATTTGTGGTATATGTATTTCTTGAAGAACCATCATCAAATACAGTAGAACTGAGCCCAAAATTCCTATTGCTAAGCAAGACAGTTGTTAAATGAGTTTTGACTCATTTTTACAACCTTTTCTTTTGCAATTGTTAAGTGAATTACTGAAGTTGTTAAGTTAGTAACTAAGTTGTAAAGAGAATCTGGCTTCCCCATTGACTTTGCTTGTCACAAGATGGCAAAAGGGACACTACAACCATCATAAATATGAGCTATTTGCTAAGTGTCTAAATTTTGATCACATCACCATGGGGTTGCTGCAATGGTTGTAAGTGTGAAAAATGACATAAGCCACTTTTTCAGTGCCTTTGTAACTTCAAACAGTCACTAAATAAACGATTGTAAGTCAAGGACTACCTGTACAACCATTAGTCTTATTCATAAGAGGAGATTTATTATTTTAGGAGGTTGTGATACTGCAAAGTTTGAGAACTTTTGACCATTGTACATGCATGACATTCTGTAAATTCTGGTTGCCACAATTTTACAAGTTGATCAGCTTTTCTTCTGCTCCAGAGGAAACACAGACCATATTGCAGCATTTTTTTTGCTGATGCAAAAGGAACTTTCCATTGATGTCATCCCACTTCTGTAATTCTCTTTTTCTCCAGTAGTCCAGGTGTGATGATACCTTGGTTTACTTACCTTCCCTCCTTCCCTGCCAAAAGATGTTTTCTCTTCCCTAGCTGGCTTGTCCTTTTTCTTTGTTTCTTTTTTTTTTTTGGTTATGAAAGCTTAAGATGGCAAGGTAGAGTGGGAGAAGCCAAAGATTGCCTCCAGTTTTTTTCTCCTGCAGTAATGGCTGGCTGGAGGGAGCCTGCGTCAGTTCAAGGAGGGGACACATGCTGGCATCACAGAGCAATGCAAAATTGATTAGGGTGAGGAGGGCAATATAGGCAGCTGCATGAGATGAACCTACATTTTTTCCTGGAAAAGAGAAAGACAACCACTCTGGAACTCATTCTATCCAATATAGTTGATTTTATGCCCACAGTCTTTTAAAACGAGCTGCTTATTCTAATTTGGGGCTTGAGGCCAAGAAACATAAATTTTAATACACTTGCTAAGTCACTTTAATGAGGCAAACTTTGGGAATGGATATAAATACATCAATGTGTTTGAAAATAGATTCTGTCACAAAAAATATATGCTGTGTTATGCAACACCCTTCCCCCTAGGCTGCCAAAGGCATGAGTTTTAATGGGCTTTCTTTGAACTTCATGATAGGAAGTCATTCTTAGCAGCCAAAGAAGAGAGGTGAGCTGTATTCAGAAGGTTGCACAACACTATGGATTTATAGTCCATCCCTGTGTGTGTCTAGGCAGAAGTCTACCCTCTGGAATAATAATAATAATAATAATAATAATAATAATAATAATAATAATAATAATAATAATGATAATAATAATAATAATAATAATAATAATAATAATAATAATAATAATAATAATAATAATAATTTGTCAATGCCAATGGTGTTCAAGTGGTGCTCCAGTTGTTTTGGAATTCCACCCAAGGAGCCTATTACTATTGGTACTACCCTTGCTTGCTTTTGCCACAGTCTTTCTATTTCTATTTGTAGGTCTTTGTATTTTGTTATCTTCTCCAGTTCTTTCTCTTCTATTCTGCTGTCTCCAGTGGACGTGGCAGCTGCATGAGATGAACCTACATTTTTTTCCTGGAAAAGAGAAAGACAACCACTCTGGAACTCATTCTATCCAATATAGTTGATTTTATGCCCACAGTCTTTTAAAAGACCTACAAATAGAAATAGAAAGACTGTGGCAAAAGCAAGCAAGGGTAGTACCAATAGTAATAGGCTCCTTGGGTGCAATCCCAAAACAACTGGAGCACCACTTGAACACCATTGGCATTGACAAATTCGCTATTAGTCAATTGCAAAAGGCGGCCTTACTAGGAACTGCTTCCATCCTGCGACGATATCTGTAATATCATCAAACATCCACATCTGCCTGTCCCAGGTCCTGGGTAAGGACTCGATAGGTAGACAAAATGCCAAATCCAATCTGAACATCTGGCTGACTATCCATAATAAAGTTGGAAGGGACCTTGGAGATCATCTGGTCCAACCCCCTATACCATTTCAGACAAATGGCCGTCTAGTCTCTTCTTAAAAACTTCCAGTGTTGGAGCATTCATCACTTCTGGAGGTAGGTTGTTCCACTGGTTAATTGTTCTAACTGTCAGGAAGTTTCTCCTTAGTTCTAGGTTGGTTCTCTCCTTGATTAGTTTCCATCCGTTGCTTGTGGATATAAATTGTTTTAATAGTTATTCTAAGGAAGCCCTGAGAATTACATGTCTGAGTGAGAATTACATATCTGGGTAGGAGTAGCTACCATACAGTTCTCATTAAATTGCATATTTCAGAATTTGTGTATTGTATGGAAGAGAGAAGGGAAGAGAACCATGTCGGCAAAATATTGGGAATCATTCTGAATGCAATTCAAAATGAAACTTCCGACCTGCATTGCAACTGTAGTATTCACAAATTTGCATCATTCTTTTGTTGTCTTTGAATTTGATTATCTTTAAAATAATCTTATCGCGTTCTTTGACCAGGTGACAAAATTAGTGGACTAGAGGAATGCTGTGGATATAATTTACTTGGACTTCAGTAAGGCATTTGATAAAGTAGACCTCCACCTACTACTTGATAAGATAGAAAAATGTGGATTAGACAGCATCACCACCAGATGGATTCATAGCTGGCTAACTGGCTGTATTCAGTGTGGGGTCCTCAATGGAACTGCATCTACATGGAGGGAAGTGTATAGTGAGGTGACTCAGGGCTCTGTTTTGGACCCAGTGCTCTTCAACATCTTCATCAATGATTTGGATGAGGGAATAGATGGGGAACTCATCAAATTTGCAGACGACACCAAACTGGCTGGAATAGCCAACACTTCAGAAGATAGGCTTAAGATACAGAAAGATCTTGACAGACTTGAACATTGGGCACTACTTAAAAAAATGAAATTCAATGGTGAAAAAAGTAAAAGTAGGCAAGAAAAACCAAATGCACAGGTATAGTATAGGTGATACCTTGCTCAATAGCAGTAACTGTAAGAGGAATCTTGGAGTCCTAGTTGACAATCACTTAAATATGAGCCAGCAGTATGCTGCAGCTTTCAAAACAGCCAACACAGTGCTTGGCTACATTAACAGATGGGTAGAATCTAGATCACGTGAAGTGTTAATACCACGTTATAATGCATTGGTAAGACCACAGTTGGAATATTGCATCCAGTTTTGGTCACTACGATGTAAAAAAGATGTCGAGATTCTAGAACAGCGGTTCTCAACCTGTGGGTCGCAACCCTATTTGGGGTCGAACGACCATTTCACGGGGTCGCCAAACAAGGCTGTCCGCCATTTTTTCCCCCTTTTCTTTAGCTGTGCTACTCCCTTTTATTCTATTGGCTTTTGAAAGCCAATAGAATAGACTCTATTTAAGAAACTCTATTCTATTGGCGTTCAAAAGCCAATAGAACCTATTGGCTTTCAAAAGCCAATAGATTAGACTCTCTTGAATAGAGTCTAATTCTATTGGCTTTCAAAAGCCAATAGGAATTGTCCAGGCTGTCTCTGCCCTGCTGAGACCGCCAAAAGCTCCAGTCTGCAAACAGTGCTGCAAGGAAAGCTTCCCTCCCTGCTGAGCAACTACTAAAAGTAAGTAAAAGAGGGCCAGGGGTGGGAGGTGGGAGGCCGGCGAGTGCAGGGAGGGTTGCTGGCACACGTGGGGCCCAGAGGGTGCCTTACCTGCCTGGGCTGGGCCAGCTGGTGGCCCAGCAGGTGGTCGCTCTGCGCCGTTGCTGCCCCTTGCCAGCTAGACCTCGGCCGGCGCAGGAGGAGGCACCACACATGCGCAGCGCTCCCGGGCAGGGAAAGTCCTCAACTTACGATCGGTTGGGTAGTCCTTGACTTACAACCGGTTAGGTAGTCCTCGACTTATGACCGGTTGAGGGTCGCGGCATTAAAAAGGTTGAAAACCACTGCTCTAGAAAGAGTACAGAGAAGAGCAACAAAGATGATTAGGGGACTGGAGGCTAAAACATATAAGGAACGGTTGCTGGAATTGGGTATGTCTAGTTTAACAAAGAGAAGGACTAGGAGTGACATGATAGCAGTGTTCCAATATCTCAGGAGCTGCCACAAAGAAGAGAGAGTCAAGCTATTCTCCAAAGCACCTGAAGGCAGGACAAGAAGCAATGGATGGAACTAATCAAAGAGAGAAGCAACCTAGAACTAAGGAGAAATTTCTTTGACAGTTAGAACAATTAATCAATGGAACAATCTGCCTCCAGAAGTTGTGAATGTTCCAACACTGGAAGTTTTTAAGAAGAGACCGGACAACCATTTGTCTGAAATGGTATAAGTTCTCCTGCTTGAGCAGGGGGCTAGACTAGAAGACCTCCAAGGTCCCAGCTCTATTCTATTCTATTCTATTCTATTCTATTCTATTCTATTCTATTCTATTCTGTTCTGTTCTGTTCTGTTCTGTTCTGTTCTGTTCTGTTCTGTTCTGTTCTGTTCTGTTCTGTTCTGTTCTATTCTATTCTATTCTATTCTAAAGCTTACATGAGGATCCAGGATTTTATCATTTTAAATTGCATCATCCTCTGGAATTTCAAAATGTTACTCAGTCTTCTTCCCCCCCAAATTTATGTGCTAGTTACAAAAACAGTAGTTACAGACAGAATTTTTGCAAGGTAAAAACAGGATGGTTTAAGACCTTAGTCTCAAGCTGTCTCAGTCATCCCTGGCTTTTTTACAAAATCTTCCGGGCAATCCCATTATGAAATATGGTTAGGCAATCCTTCAGATGTCTGACAGGACTAAAGAAACCCAGCCTTCTTGGTTTTTCCCTGTGAACTCTTTTGCTATGGAGAGGGCAAAACAGCCTATGTGATAAGATTTTTCTCACAGTTGAAAGAAATGTGCCAGATCAATTAGCTTCTATACCTAGAATATATAGGTATCTTTTCCTTTCCTTTACCCCAGGTTTATCTGGGGTAAACTTCGAGAGGGTATTTTTAATGCTTTTAGTTACTGTTTTATTGCAGATCTTCAGAGTTTGTAGGGTTGGTTGATTGGTAAAATTAAGGCTGATTCTTCTGGTCTTTTGGTTTAGCTGTTGGGTTAGCAGATCATGGTTCAGTGCTAAGTGTGAACTCAGTTGAAATGTGGAAAGAATGAAGAACAAAGTGCTAAATGTACTGAGACTGGAAAAGCAAAAGAATCTCCTAAGGATTCATCCTGCAATCATCAAAAACAACAGGATGGAAATGGCAATTGCCACTAGGCAATCACTAGGATTATAAAGGGCAAATTTATGCTCAGGGCTGACATCCTGGCACTTTTGAGACCCACAGGAAGAACAGACTGCAAATCATGGCAGGTTGAAAGCTTTTGTTGGGCAAAGAGCACTGAGGAAAGATGATTAAAAAAATGCCAGCCCTGGGATTCTGCTTTATCTGTTTTCAAACAGTTAGTGTGGAAACTGACTGTTCCCTTGCCTGGACTTAGCATCTCAGCATTTTTTTATGGCTAGGCGAGAGTGATTTGATTAGAGCATTGTTTTTCTCTATTCTGCCTGGCCAAATTCAGCTATCAAGTAATTTATAAGTTGTTCTTGCTTCCATTCTTCAACTACAAGGCAAATATGATTATCTTTTTCCATTCATCCTAACTCATCCGGATTGCAAACTCACAGTTCAAAGATTCAGATCCCTAAGAAGAATGGAGTCTGGATGACTCTCCTTTAGAGGGGAAGATAAGGGTACACAAAATCCACTTTCCGTATATTTCATCATGTTCTGGTGGAATTGTTTTTGCCTATTTTGGCTGTAAGTTTCTGTGTTGGAATCTCATTTTGGAAGTTTCCATACATATACTGGACTTGAAGGGATTTTCACAAAGAAGAAGCAATGGATGGAAACTAATAAAAAAAGAGAAGCAACCTAGAACTAAAGAAATTTCCTCCAAAAGTTGCAAATGCTCCAACAACACTGGAAGTTTTAAAGAAGAGATTGGAACAACCATTTTTCTGAAATGGTGTTGGGTTTCCTGCCTGAGCAGGGAGTTGGACTAGAAGACCTCACTTCCAACTCTGTTATTCTGTATGAAAAGTTAAATTCTGCTTCACTGTGGAATGAATGGATAATGATAGAGCTTCCTAGAAATCCAGACTTGATAGATGAATAGGCCAGAGTTGCAGAGTAGAAACTTCAAGTTCTGAAATAAATAATGGTGTGCTATAGATATGGGATTGGTGTTGTGTCCTGAGCCTGCAAATGCAAGCTCAGGACATTGCAAGGTTCCCAGGCAATTGCAAAAGCTGCCCGGGACCAGACTGAGTGGCGCCGACCAAGTGCGCATGCGCAAGGGCGAAAAGTGCCTAGTGATGTTGCCATCTTGTCTGGGGAATGGGGACGTATAAAAAGAGGCCTGTGTGCTTTTGCTCGTTGTTGGAGTTTGAAATAAGCACAATAAAGAGCTGTTTCAGAAACATGTGTATTCTTCATTCGCCATTGCTCCCAGGACTTAACACTGTGACGAAGGTGGGATGCTTAACAAAGAAAGCTAGAAGGAAGCTTTAAGACTTACCCAAAAGAAGTCCTGGAAGGGAAAACGGCGTTAAATTCAGCAGCTATCCTGCCAGTACAGTGTCGCTGGAGGGTGAGTTTGGCTGAGAGACCATTTCCCTGCAGAAGCAAGCAGTGCAGCACGAACTACAATGGCGAAAATTGGCCACTTGTCAGAATTCGACATCGCACACCTGGAACGATGGAAATCATACGTTGCAAGAGTAGAGAACTATTTTCGGGTTAACCAAGTTCGTGAAGATGGGCTGAAGGCTGCCACGTTGTTGTGTGTATGCGGCCAAAAGACTTTTGAAATTGCTGAAAACCTCGTGGCTCCTGCTTCGCTGGAAGGCGTAACGTACACAGACTTAAAGAAACTTCTAAAAGAACATTTTCAGCCCAAGCTATCCGTCATTGCATGGAGGCACATGTTTGAACAAAGGGATCAGAGAGCAGGAGAATCTGCTAAGGACTTTATCGCAGCATTGAGGCGAGCAGCTAGACCATGTGAATTTAAAGATTTAGAGGAAAGACTGCGTGATCCTTTTGTGTGTGGACTGAGAAATAGAGACTTACAGCAAAAGATCTTCACGAAAGAAGACATTTCATTCCAAGATGCTCTATGAAAAGTTACAGCATAGGAAGCAGCAGGCGGAGCAGTAAAAAACAATGCGGCCCACCAGAAGCCCTCCAGAGACTGTTGCTGTCCACCAGGAGAACGTGCAAGAAGATTCGGAAGAGGTTCCTGAAGATGAGGTGAATAAGCTGTACCAGGTAGCTGGAAGGAGACAGAGAGATCACACAGAAATAACTTCACAATGCTTCAGATGTGGAGGACGCCACAGAAGAGCAGACTGCCGGTTCCGGTTCGCCATTTGCAGGCCTTTGGAAGGCAAGGCCACATTGCAGCCATTTGTCTGAGTCATCAGAAGGTACAACCTAAAGAAGAATTGCATCTGAAAGGTACCAGGGTCCCCAGCCAAAATAGGGTGAGTTTCTGCGCAACACGCAGACGTATTCTGAGGACAGGCATACATAAACCCCTAAAAAAAAAGTTGTCCCTTAAAGTAAAGTTGCAAGGGGTTCCCTTATCCATGGAATTGGACACTGGTTCCACTCTCTCCATAAATTCCCTCAACACATTCAAGAAGATTTGCAGCAGCAGTGGCCTTCGAGTGAAACTCAGGCCATCCACTGTGATACTTACAGACTTTCAGAATTCTAAGGTGTGTGTTAAGGGGGAGGCCACCCTTAAGGTACAGTACAAGGATTTTGAGGGTCCTTTAGATGTGTTGGTTGTTGGGGGTGAACATTCGAGTCTTATTGGACTCGATTGGTTTGAGGCTCTGGGAATCCAAGTCACGGGGCTGCACCATTTGCAAACGTCTAGCCTTGCAGAAGTCTGCAGGGAATTTGCAGATGTGTTTAGCTCTGAGCTTGGAACCTACAAGGGGCCTCCAGTTTCACTACGATTAGATCCATCCATAGCACCCATTAGAGTCAAGCCTAGGAGAGTTCCGTTTGCACTTAAAAACAAGATTGATGCTGAACTGGACAAATTGCTCCAGAAGGGCATTCTAGAGCCTGTAGATTCTAGTCCTTGGGAAACCCCCATAGTAATGCCTTTAAAGGCTAATGAGGACATTCGTATTTGTGCGGACTACAAGTGCACACTAAACAAGGCACTACAGCAACACGCTTATCCAGTACCTGTAGTAAGTCACATTCTGGCTTCCCTAAAGGGGGAGGGGCAGATTTTTGCGAAGCTTGACCTGGCACAGGCCTATCAACAGTTGCCTGTTGATGAGGCAGCTACTGAGGCTCAGATGATTGTGACTCATAGAGGAGCTTTTAAAGTGAAGAGATTGCAATTTGGGGTAAATGTAGCCCCTGGCATTTTCCAGAGTATTATGGAGGGGTATTCCAGGAGTCTGTCCATATTTTGATGATGTCCTCATTGCTGGAGAATCACCTCAAAGCTTGGCTGAGAGATTAAGGGCTGTCTTGCTTTGTTTTAGGGAAGCAGGTCTCAAGTTAAAAAAGGACAAGTGTAAGATAGGAGTCAATTCTACTGACTTTTTGGGATTCAGGATAGATGCTCAAGGTATCCACCCTTCTGAAGCTAAATTAAAGGCCATTCAGCAGGTCCCAAGCCCTAAGTCTAAAGGGGAACTACAAGCCTTTTTGGGGCTACTAAATTTTTACCATGCTTTTCTGCCAAACAAAGCTGCTATAGCTGAGCCATTGCACAGGCTCTTAGACAAACAAGCCTGTTGGCAGTGGACTAAGGTCCATGAAAAAAGTTTCAATGAGGTTAAGGCCTTCCTTACTTCTAATGCTGTACTGGCTCACTTCAATGAGCAGTTGCCTGTTTGCATTGCCTGCGATGCTTCTCCATATGGAGTAGGGGCAGTTCTTAGCCATCTGTTGGCTGATGGGACACAGGTCCCTGTAGCGTATTACTCCAGAACCTTGTCTTCTGCTGAGCGGAACTATGCTCAGATTGACAGGGAGGCGCTGGCCGTTGTGGCTGGCATTAAGAAGTTTCATGATTTCATATACGGCCGCCATTTCACGGTCTACACTGACCATAAGCCTCTGCTAGGGTTGTTCACCACAACCAAACAGACCCCACATATTCTTTCTCCTCGTATGCTGCGTTGGTCCATTTTCCTGTCAGCATATGATTACTCTTTAATTAACAAGCCTGGAAAGGAAATGGGTCATGCTGATGCTCTGAGTAGGTTACCCCTTCCAACACTGGAGCCTGCTCCTGCTCCAGCCATTAATATTCTTTCCATTCAAGAGCTGCCTGAGTCTCCTCTCAATGCAAGGGATGTGGCTGCTGAAACTGCCACCGACCACACATTTACACGCGTTCTGTCATGGGTGTTGTCAGGATAGCCTGACAGATGCCATGATACTGAGTTTCAGACTTTCTGGCAAAGAAGACACGAGTTGCCAACTTTCAAGGGTTGTCTGCTGTGGGGAAGTAGGGTAGTAATCCCTACCTCACTGAGGACTAGAGTGCTGCATTTTTTACATGAGGGTCACCCTGGCATAGTCAGAATGAAGGCGCTTGCATGCAGCCATTTGTGGTGGCTTGGCCTCGATAAAGCCATTGAACTCAAGTGCATGGGTGCCATGTGTGCCAACGATCCCAGCCTGAAATGCCTCAGGCCCCAGTTCATAGATGGGAGGAAACTCACACCCTGTGGTCCAGGGTACATATAGATTATGCTGGGCCCTTTCAGAGGCAATTCTTCTTGGTTGTTGTTGATAGCCATTCTAAGTGGTTAGAGGTTGTTCCTGTGTCCTCCACTACTGCTGCCAAGACTATCCAGGTGCTGAGAAGTATTTTTGCAACTCATGGCCTTCCAGATGTTCTCATTTCAGACAATGGTCCTCAATTCACCTCTTCTGAGTTCCAGGTTTTCCTCCAGGCCAACATGATCTGCCATGCAACTTCTGCTCCTTTCCATCCATCCACCAACGGAATAACTGAACGTATGGTGCACACCACCAAGGATGCCCTTAAGAGACTGACTTACGGTGACTGGCATCACAGGTTAGCAGACTTTCTTCTTGCACATCGCACCACACCTTGCACTGCCACCAGAAAGAGCCCGGCTGAAATGCATTGAGGTCGTCGGCTCATTACCAAGCTGGACAGGCTGCACCCTCACTGAGTGGTGTCTCAAGGGTCACATCCATGGCCACCAAGGTGTCTGCAAGTGGGTGCTCCTGTTTGGACCAGAAACTATGGGCCTGGTCATCTCTGGGTACCAGCTGTGGTCTGCAAGTTCTCGGGGTCCTTGTCCTATGAAGTGTCCCTGGAAGACGGCCGAGTTCTTCGGCAGCACATCGATCAACTGCATACAAGGCTGGAGTCTCACCCTTCCGCTCCTGGCTCTGCTCTGGGGGGGGGGGAAGGAAGGTTATAGAATACATTCTGAGGATCAATGTCAGCAGCCATTGCCAGCAGCTGAGGAGAAGTGCTTCAGACAAGAATTCATGGGGCAGAGAACTACCCTACACACCAAGACGCACTCCAGCTAGGGAGTCACCCTGGGGGCATCCACATATCCCATACAGAAACAGTAACACTCCAGACAGGGAGTATAACTGGGGTATTCACAGAACTCACAGAACACACAAGAACTGACAACCCAGCTAGGAAGCAGGTTCAATTCTGCAACTGCTTCCAAAAGGAAGTCCTATGTAAGGGGGGCAAGCAGAGAGGCCTCTCCTGACTCTGGCACCGCAGGCATGACCTTGGGGTCTGCCGAATACTGGGGCACCTTACACACACCTGTTTCACAGGGCACGTCCGAAAACAGTCGCTGGCTCGAGGACATAGGTTCTCAGGAACCATCCAGAGTAGTTCTGGAATCCTTAGCCAACTCAGAAGGTTGGGAGAGTGCAGCGCTCTCACAGAGCCTGGGGGAAACTCTGGCATTTCTGCTGGGTACGCCCTACCAGGGGGTCACCTGCAAAACCTGTGCATAAAAGTCCTGGTCTAGTGAGTCCATCAGACAGGCCTGTAGGCCAGGCACCCTTAAGGTCAAGTCCTGGTCTGTCCAGTCGAGCAGGGGAGCTGTCAGGCCAGGCACCTTCCCTTATCCTGCGTAGGTCCCAACAGGTTAAGGCCCCTCCTAAACACCTAGATGAGTATGTAAGTTTCTTGTCAGCATAAGAATAGTACAAGTCTTTGGTGAGGAGATGGAACCTATGTGGGTAGCAACAGAACCCGCGAAGCACATATTAGAGAGTGGCAAACAAGTTGTAGTAGAATGGAGTGTCTGTAGGATGGAAAGAAATTTATTATTATTTTATATTTTGTATGGATTGTAAGAACAAGTACTGTGTGTGTTCTAGCTAAGAGGGGAGCAGTGTTGTGTCCTGAGCCTGCAAATGCAGGCTCGGGACATTGCAAGGTTCCCGGGCAATTGCAAAAGCTGCCCGGGACCAGACTGAGTGGCGCTGACCAAGCGTGCATGCACAAGGCGCGAAAAGTGCCTAGTGATGTTGCCATCTTGTCTGGGGAATGGGGACGTATAAAAGGAGGCCTGTGTGCTTTTGCTCATTGTTGGAGTTTGAAATAAGCACAATAAAGAGCTGTTTCAGAAACATGTGTATTCTTTATTCGCCATCACTCCCAGGAATTAACAGTTGGGATTACTAGGGTACATATCCTGATGGTGATAATAGGTATCTCTGTCAGCACTTAAGGCTAGCAGTTATAAGGAAGAGATATCCTTGAAATGCTCTTGAAATTAGACAAAGGATGGCTAACACACTGTACATTTTTATGCCAAATCAAAAATTCTTGAGAATGGGACTAACTAGTGTGCAGTAAGGCCTACTGTGAATAACAATTGTAGTGTACATTTTTCAGCCAGTTGTACATACCTGTTCATGAAATATCCAGGCTTATGTAGATCATGAAAGCAGCATATTTTTCTGGCTTTTTGATTCTGTAACAACTTTCTTTGCTTCCAAAACAGGGAATTTAAACACCTGATTAATGTTGTATTTTATAGTACAGGCCACTTTCTGCAAGAACACTTGTATCTTTTGCTCCACTTTCAAACAGAAGGAGAGACACCATGTTATCCAGCTAAATCTGCTAGTACTTTGATTCAGTAAACAGAGATTGCTAAGTTAATAACATTTTCTAGCCAACACATCAATTCATGTGTCATGTACTTGGTGCAGCATTCAGTCTAGCAGCATATATAGTCAATGTTCTGATGGTCATTTTTATGATGAACAGCAAAGCAATTTAAATATTGTGTTGAGTAAGGCCACAGTTTTGAGATGAATAGAAGTTAGAGCTGTACTGTACGATGCTGTACTGTTCTTATAGTGCAGAATCTTGGCCTTTTCTCTTTTTTCCCTAGAAAAAGAGCTTAGATATATGGCAGATAATATACATGCTCATACTAAGACATGTAGAACCTGCAAATGTTATGATATGGACTGAAGCTTTTCACAATCCATTTCTCTTTCCCTTTATTCACTTTTAATGGTATATCAGCATTTCATGGGGTTCTGCACTTGTATTCTTACTATTCCCACGTGAGATATTACCACTGTTTTTTGGTTTCATGTTTTGCTTTTGCAAGCTGTAGGGTTCTTCCAAACTGTTAATATATTTGTCTTCTGAGTCAGGGAGACATCTTTTAGAATAATAGAAGACTACAGTGGTCAAGCAGTGATTTAGTGATGTAAATAGAAGAGGCTTTAATTTTTAGAAATCTTTAGAATTTCTAATCGATTGGTTTCTTTACTTACTGTTTGTTTCCTTCTTTTATTTGATAATTGGTAAGCCAATTTTAATGGTTAATGTTGTCTTCAGATACTGAAAAATGCCTGGGAGAACATCCTTGGACATAGGACTCGTTACTGGGTACCTGGGGATAAAGGATTTATGGCATATAAACATATTTCACATAGCACAAAAGCAGACTGCACTGTGCAAATATTCATCCATCTTTCCTAATAAATGTAAAGAGCATATACAAACTGAGTTAGATAGAACACTGCAGTTAGATAATTATAATAATCTTAGTGACTATGGAAGTCAGTCACAGCATAAAAAAATTATGATTATTTATCAGCAAATCAAATTCTGCATGCAAAGTGAATGACGCTACTCCAGACAATGAATATACTTTCAGAGAAAATAATAATAATTATTGTCATACTTACCTCTGAATTCCTTTTACATGGAAGCATGATAATCTAGTTCACTTCTGCAGGTCTTTGCTGATGATTACGTTGAATAAAACGTCTGCTGGCTCTTTGCCTTTATAAAATCAGTGCAATCAAATGTTTTCAAAGTTCCTGAATTTTGTCTGTTTAGAGAATGGGGCATATTGTGCATATGCCTCATCTTCTGAGTAGAAAGTAACTTTCTAGGAATGTAGAAAGTCAAGATATTAGGATAAGGGATTCACCCAAGTATTTTGCTTGTTTTTCTTCTGTGTTCAGGAAAACAGTCTGTGTGCAGATATGTACATTCACACAGAAAGAACATACAAGCACAACGTTGCCATATCTATAGCCTAGAGTCTGGGGAAAGCTTCAATACTTGACTTTTTCATTTTGTAAATTGTGTATATAAGATTTTAGGTATTCAGGGGCATCTCAAACAATTGCTTGTGTGAGTTTTTGTGCCTAGAAGTTCTTCAGAGGGCTCATTGTGGCCACTTGAGAGCCCCATATCTAAACACAGTTGTTCTATAAAATTGGCTTACTCCAGCAGATACAATGAGTGTGTGATATTCTACCCATTTTAGGACAAAATATTTAGTTGGAAAGTCTTAGGACAAAGTATTTAGTTGGAAATATTGAAAAATAAATATTCAACTTTCCTTCTTTGAAGCTTCAAAAGCTTTCATTCAAAATGAACATAAAGGGATATAAACAACAACAAAAAACCCAAAGCAGTTCTTGTTTTTCTTATTATCTTTCAACTGTAAAATGAGATTTGATGGGAGAGGGTGGGGTAGGAAGAATCCCAGTGCAGCCATAAGAAATTAAAATATGTACAAAGTCTTTTTCTTTCTTCTTTCTTCTCTCTTGGCAAGGAGCCATTTTGTACATTGGGTTACTGGCATGCTTTAATTACCCCTAATTCACACTACTTTAGAATAACTGCTGAGCAAAATTCTGATGCACTTGTCGTGACAGGAATTTATGATTTTTATCATTATATGTACATGGGAGAACAGAGAAGCTGCTAATGTACCAGAGGGGATAGTCTGAACATAAGGTAAACAACTGAGACCATCAATTTAACTTTTACCATATAATTCCTGAACAGATACAGCTCTTCATGAAGAGATGAAGAAAGCAACTAGTTTTTCCTAGCGGACCAGCAAGACTTCATCTGATAGTGTGATGGTATTTTAGCTGTACTTGAACAAGCTTAGTATCATCTATGGAGATTCTTAGTCATCCAGGTCATGGTTGATCCAAAGGTACTTTTTCAAGAGGCAATTGGACTTTCTTTGTTTTTTCTTTGAAGACCTTTCACTTCTCATCCAAGAAGCTTCTTCAGTTCTGACTGAATGGTGGGATGGGGAATGGAAGGATTTATATTCATTGCAGTCATCTGATCATTAGTACTCTTTTTGAGAGTCGTTGAGGCTACTTGGTGGTTTATCTGTGCGTTCAGGGTGACCTGGGTAGTGCAAATGGGTGTGGAACCATTTTGGAACTCCTGGAAGTTCACACCCTCAACAACTCTCAGAAAGAATGCTAAGAAGGAAGGGGAAATATTCAAGGAATATGATAGAGATTGAAAGGAGATTGAATAGTAGCGGGAGAAAAGAGTATTCTTCCTCCTACAGCAAACCATCTGTAATATTTCAGCCCTGAGAGAATATAATGTTTGAATGAAAATTCTCCATTCTTGCTCTAAATGCTGAAGTTATTATTAACATTTATTAGTGTCCTTATATCCCTAGTGTGTCCCCGTCTTTATGATTTTGGGGGCATACATTTTGGTGTGAGATCCCTGGGCAATTGTCATTCTTCACCATTTATCTTGTCTGGTAGGCTTTGGGTTGGAATATAAATCTCAGAGCAGGGCATTAATGCATCTTGTCTCTCTACTAATAATGCATATTATAAATTCCTGTGCATGAATGTTAAGGCATCCTGCAGGACACCACTGAATAGTTGATCTACTGCAGCTATAGATGGGGGTCTATTAGCCATTTATATTTTTCAAAAATGTCAGGAGGAGGAGGAGGAGAAGGAGGAGGAGGTGGAGGAGGAGGAGGAGGAGGAGGAGAAGAAGAAGAAGAAGAAGAAGAAGAAGAAGAAGAAGAAGAAGAAGAAGAAGAAGAAGAAGAAGAAGAAGAAGAAGAAGAAGAAGAAGAAGAAGAAGAAGATTATTTTTTAGATCAGGTGAGGCACAGATTATTGCAGCATTTGGTGAACAATAAAGCCTTTGGCAATTGGGAATGGGAGTGGGGTGAAGCCACTGATCTTTGTTATCACATTTTT
The DNA here is from genome assembly GCF_016545835.1 of Crotalus tigris. Lineage (NCBI taxonomy): Eukaryota > Metazoa > Chordata > Lepidosauria > Squamata > Viperidae > Crotalus > Crotalus tigris. The sequence continues at coordinate 224,819 of NW_024100608.1, forward strand.
AATTGCTTCAATGTCAATACATGGAGTGTGGCCATCAAGTATAACTTCCCAATTTATTGAAGCAAGGTTTTCATTGTCCGTTATTCAAATAAGCATAGGCCTATTTATAATAGGAAGAGTTAGGCTATGGAAGATATCTGGCAGCTTTGGCTAATCTGGTGCTCTACAAATGATCATGCTGGGAAGACTTTATTTCTTAATGTTTGTTTCAAGTCCTGATTTATTTCTATAATAAAAAAAAACTGCTCAGAATTTAAAGAAAGTCCCTATATCCTTATGGGATGCTTACTTTTCCTGTTGTTCTAGTTTCATATTGGAACAAAACATTACAAATAAGCATTACGAAACATGTGATGCTTATTTTCTTGGGGAAGATTGAGTTGAAGCCAAGCAAAATTTCTATAAGACCAAGTACCTCATATAACCCATTTCTGTAATAGGAATGCCCATAGAGAGAAAAGAAGATACTCTTGATAGAGACATAGAGAAATTGCTGCCTAGGCAAAAGGGCTGAAACAAAACAAGATTATATTATATTTGAAAGCAGCTTAGACCGATGCTTCCCTAATTCACTGAATTCTAAGAGGGAGAAGATGCAACATAATCAAATTCTGTTATTATAGCCATTCTCAAAAAAGGTAGTTTTAGTCTTCCTGGTCTGGTCTACCTAGTGGGACTGAAATAAACCTTGCCTGCTGTAACTCCTCCTCATCTTCCTCTCCTCCTCCTCCTCCTCCCCCTCCTCCTCCTCCTCCTTCATATTTCCATCAAGTACATCTTCTTTAATCTCCATAAAGCCTCCCCTCCCTTCACATTTGCAAGGCAGGTTTGCTTCCTGGCCTAGGAATGCCAGAAGAAAGACCAAATCTGGCAATAACATCTTGAGACACTATTATAACAAAACAAATGCTTTAGACAAAAGAAAGGGGTTCAGATTCTTCTCAGTTTAGAACATCCGTACTGGCTATGAAATGTTTTCCAATTTTAACACAAACTATCACACAAAAGTCAGAGGAAAGAGACATACAAATTCTGCAGACAGTCTAAATTCTGCAGACAGTCTAAAAATATACATCCAAATCTGTCTTATTTTGTGGAAGAACAGTACAGATTGTACGGAAGAAAATAGGAAAAGGAAAAAGAAAGAAGCCAAGGAACCAGAAGGCCTCCTTTAGGGATGAGCTCCAGTAATTATCATAAAGTCCATTTTTTAAAATTAGTTGTGTGACTAATAAGCACTGTTCTGCAAAGATTTTTTTCCTTCTATCACCACTGCCCAAATCCATTATTATATAATTATATTGACAGATAAATAATACCTCATACATTTGTTGCTTTTTAATTAGAAAATGTTACATTTATTCACTTAATTAAATGCTATTAAGACTGGTAGAATTATATAGAATTTTCATTTTTTTGTCAAAGAAGCTAAAAAGGCTCAGTATTATTGCAAAAAGAAAATTGAAAGTTAGTAAGAGCAAGTTGCAGGTCACTCAAGTTCTGTTAATGTCCCTAGGCCTAGCAGTGTCTTCAGGATGGGTGTTAAAAAGTTTAGAAAGGCATGGGCAATCTCTGGCAGACCAAAATGTGAGCCAAGAGCCTGTAATTTTATTCAGGCAAGATTCCCTCCAGCAAATATCCTCAATCCAAAGATCAAACTTTCAGCAGTAGTTTTAAAAACACACAAAATGACTAGGCTGGTCTTTTAAATTAGTGTGTCAAACCATTTGCCAAAGTAATTGGTTCAAGTTTAGGAGCAGAGAGGGAGGCTTTTGGTGACATGGAGCTTTCCCAAAGAGAATCCAGATTAAGAGACTGAACAGTCCCAAGAAGAATGGGGGTTGCGATAGAGGTTAAGAGTAGCCATATCTTAGACTCTCACAGGATATATCTAGTAGGTTGGAAGGACAAGTGTGGATAAGATTCTGTTCATTAGGTGTAAGCAAGTAAAGGATTGGACTTGATTGGATTTTGCAGTATCATCTCTGGGCTTGGGCTTGATAGTACATACTATACAATGAATTTTGGATTATCTAAAGTAGTATCTTTGTTCAGTTTTGTGCACAACTTGTCTTTCTCCAAATCTTGGGTGTAGTCTCAAAGGTGCTTTTTCAAATGGCAACTGAACTGTTTTTTCCTTGAGGAAGACGGTTTGCTTCTCACTACACTTCTTTGCTCTACTTATTTTGAGTGTCCTTCTACTCCATGTTATTGGAAGATAGAGATTTCCAATTTTAAAAAAGAAAAAAAAACACCTTCCCATATCCATTAGCATCTATGCCTGTCTAAGTTGATATAGCTCAGTCTCTTAACAGACATGAGCATAATTCAATTTTGTTTGTATATCATTCTACATTATAAAACAGGAAGAATGTTTTATTGGAGAAACTTAAAAATAATTAGTAGAATAATTTATTCTGCAGTTACTTTTAATATATAGCAAATAAAAAAGTATGACAGTTAGTTGACCAGCATAAAATATCTATACACGTATATTCCCAAACGTATGTGTATATGCATACACAGTCACATTTTTGTATTAAGAACTAATATATGTAGCCATGTTCTTTAACATTTCATATAATCTTCCATCAACAGTCAAAGTATGAAGCAGAAGTTAGCTTACTCCTTGAATTAACTTGTAGAATGGGTAGTGTAAGTAAAACATAACAATTCCTATAAAAGGGGCAATGGAGAAGGAAATGGTTGAACAAATATATGAGTCAGGAACATTTTGATGGCTATATGACAACAGCACCCAAAGGCAAAGCACTGAACTCTGATGATATAAAAGTCTTTGATGCATCAGTATTATAATGTTTGAGTAATTAATGGACATGGAAAAGTTATTTTGAAGGACCAGACTCATAACCTTTTAGAAATCCATTCCTAAATTCATTCCTTAACATTTACAGCTAGTCTCTTGATGCTGTCTGAACTTGGTTGTTTCTTGCAAGCATTTCATTACCAGGCTAAAAAACATTTTATTGAAATGCAAGAAAATAACCAGGTCCAGAGAGCATTAAGAATCCAACAGTTTGAACTTGAACTACATATAATTTCTTCTATTGGAACACTTACAACATTTTCAAAGTCTAATGAGACAAGTTCCAGGGAAAGGCTACAAATCTCTTTGGAGCCCTGGATTTGGATATTTTTTTTCTAACCTTGAGTATAGTTTATACTTAAGTATCAACTCTAGGTAAGTAGTAGATGAGAAACTTTTTTTTTTTTAATAATTTTTTATTTTTCCAAACTCTCCCCCATACATATACCATAATATTTATCAGATGTTAACATACATTCTTTTTACATTCATATATAAGATACTTTTAATAAAATGAAATAAATACATACACATAACTTTTGGTGTTGCTCGTCCATTTCCCCTTTCACCGTATCCACACTCCTTTTTCTCTACCTTCTTTCTCCCTTTCTTCTCTTCCCTACTTCCCTCTTCTTCCTCTCCTCTCCTTCACCACTCTCCTCCCCTTTCTCCCCACTTCTCCTCCTCCAACCTTCCTACTTCCTTCTCCCCTCTTTTACCCTTTTCTCTCTCCTCTCCTTTCTTCCCTCTCATCCCTCTTCAGATACAATTCAGGGGTAATGTCCGAGCAACTCCTCTCTCCAAATTTCCCTATCTGTATTATATTCAATAAGATTAATACTTCTATTTATCAAACCTTCTCAGTATATACTTCTATAAACATTTATACAACCTCCAGTTATTCAATACTGTGTCGCCTAGGTCTCCCTCCTTATCTTCTCCTTCTTCTTCCAAGTAGATGAGAAACTTGTGTCTGTACAAAACCTCAATTTTGGCTAAAATAGAGCTAGCTACTTAGAGTTTCAGCATGTTGTGGGAATCTAGCCATGGTCTTATCCAATGGAAAACAACAAGATTTAGGATAATTGAGTTTAGCCAGCATGTTAACTGTGACATTCTGCACAGCTGAAGACCCCATACGGTAGAACACACTGGACAAGTTTAGATGCAAGATATAAATAACATGATTGCTTGGAAAATAAGTTGGAGTAGCCAGTTTTAGTTATTGGAGACATCCAGGATTCCAGTGAGAACAATGGATCAAAGGCTACAACAAATTTTGCCAAAGTGAAATGAAATTATGGTTTAATCTTCTTTCCAACATATACAAGAATAGATGGTTATAAATTTATCTCTCATCTCTACCTGGAAGTGCAAATTAATGTGTCCTGGAAGGATGACTTCCATCAAAGATATTTTTTTCAAGATCTTCCATTCTTTATTTGAAGAATGAGTTTTTAAAACCCCCATAGTTCAACAATGGCAGCTCCAAACAGATTAACTGCTTAGCTGTAGGTCACTGCTCTTTCTTATATGTGATTTGGGAGAAATAATGAGCTTTTAACCATTGATTTATTTTTGTTTTGATGATGCAGTGCAAACATTTTATGCTGAGAAAATAGACACATCTAAATAAATGCTTCCATTTGACTGATAACTGATTCAATTTAAATGCCATTTGCACCAGTAAAAGTCTTGTCTTGAATGTATCCTTATGAATCACTTAAAAGAGGACAAAGCAACTGAAAAAAAATAGAAATAAGTTGCAGTAAATGGGATTGGTCCCCATTTATAACAACCCTACCTGTTTTGTTAATGAATTTATTGCAAAGGTACATTTGGTCCTATATGTCAGACATGAATGTGAAATCTTCTGGATCAGTGTGATTAAGGAGTTCTACATGATAGGATTCCATATTTATCACTTTCTTCAAGAGAGGCTAGAATACTTGATTTGTTGAATAAGGTCATTACTATTTACAGAAACAAGATTAGACACCATTGTTGTTTCTTCCTTTTATCTTCTTTCCTTAGTTTATGCTTGGAAGAATCAGCAGAGTATTCATTTAAAACAGTGTTTTTCAAGCTGGGGAATTCTGGGAGTGAAAGTCCATACATCTTAAAGTTGCCGAGTCTGAAAGACACTGATTTAGAGAAATCTTACCTAAATCCAAGATGTTTAGGAAAGAAAAATATTTTACAGTGTATTTTTCTTCTGATACTTTACATCGGGATATTTCCATTATGGATTGTTTCCAGACTACCCTCTGTCTTGCTACTCTGGTTCCTCCAATAATCTTTAGAAATTTGTGATCTTGTCTTTACAATTCTCTGCTTCCTTGACTTTGCACCTTTCTATCTCTTTCCTTTCTTTCTCATCCTCTGTGGCCATTTTCTCTTTAGGCTCAGTGGTATATATCCCAGATTCTTTAAGGATTTTTAGCATTAGCTATTGATGATCTACTGTATATCTCCCAGCACCCATAAGGGTTATGGGGAGTGGCGAGGGATGCTGTGAGTTATAATGCAACAACACTTGAAATACTACAAATTGCCTACTCCTCTCTAGAAATGAAGTTCTGTTTCCTAGTCCCAACCACTTTACTCCATATTATCTTGCTTTCTGGTTTCTTTTAACTTTAAGAGTTCTTTTACTTTCTTTATGTCAGGGCTCTCCAAACTTGGCAACTTTAAGACTTATGGCCTTTGACTCGCAGAATTCCCTAGTCAGTATGACTGGCTGAGGAATTCTGGGAGTTGAAGTCCACAACTCTTAACATTGTCAAGCTTGGAAACCTCTGCTTTATGGATCCATTGTCCTATGATAACAATTATGCATCAGTTGTTGTTTGGGTAGCAGTTCTCTATTTTGTATAGATATTTGTGTTAATCTACTCACGCATTATGGAGAGTATGCAACTAACTGGATCCCTGCGTGCAAAGAGGTCTTATTACATTCAAAAGAATATGAATAGAATCCCATGCAGACCTCCCCCATATGGAAAGATCTGGGAATAAAGGAGTTGTGGACTTCACAGCCAACACATCATGACACCATGGGTATTTTCCAATTGCTTAAACTAGACTATTAAGAAATTTGAGCACCAAATTTCTATTAATGGCATGAATTATTTTGTGTACTTTTTCTCATTTAATCTGAAACCTGGTCATTACTTTTAATGCTCTATACCAGGGGTATTCAAACTTGGTCCTTTTATGACTTGTGGACTTCAACTCCCAGAATTCCTCAGCCAGGCATACTGATTGAGGAATTCTGGGAGTTGAAGTCCACAAATCATAAAAGGGCCAAGTTTGAAGACCCCTACTCTATACAGCACCAGAATACAGTACAGCACCAAAATACATCAGGCAATGCCTTGCCAGAATTGAATCTGCTTGTCTAGTCATCTAACAAAAGTCTGCTGGGTGTCCCCTCTTGTGTGGTTCATGGGAAGTAGATGAGGCAAGAAAGCTTCTCAATAATGGCTTCCATTACATGGATTGTCCTTCACAGGGTTAAAGCAAAAATTATTCCAGTATGATTTCAGCCTCTGCTTGATTTGGTCACCTATGATTATAGTTTTTTAATTCTTTTCTACTGACTTTTGTATTTTCAATTTGCTTTGTTGTTCTAGCCCAAAGATGTGGAAAGCAATGTTTGTTTGTATGTGTGTGCATCTCTCTCTCTGTGTGTGTGTTCAGAATCCCAGATAAGGCCTTGCCCAGTTCTAAGAGAATGCCATTCAACCTTTTCTTCAATCCAAGGATTGCATTTGCTGCTAGATACCCTCAACAGAGGAAAGGTACTTAGACCTTTATACCAAGGAAGGTTGCTTTCATGGAGAAAGAAGGCAACTCCTAGCAGCCTTAGTCAGTAAGCCCAGTGATGAAGGGTGCTGGGAGTTCAGGTTTGATGACATAGCATGGATGTTTGTTTGGTTTGGTCTAGTCTTTGCTAACCAGTTGTTATTTGTTCTCCAAGATCTAAATAGATGAGAGTAGCCATTTAGCATCTTTCACATTCACCACGGCACTCTGTAAAGAATGATTCCCTCCATGTTTGGCCTTTAGTGTGATGTGGCAGGATGGGTACATAGAAACAGAAATGAATGGCAACCTGGGCTTCACAAAAACACTTAATAATGCACTCCACAAGTGTGGACTGAGCACATGCTGGAATACTGACTCTTACCGCCTGGACATCTAAGCAAGAGGAAGAGAAATGCCTTCCCCCAAGAAACTATAGGACGCTAAACCCAGATATGGGGGTCCTACTGATCTTGCCCCCCCACTGCTCAGGAATGCTGTTTGTCTTGCTTCTTATCTGCTCAGTGGTTACCTAATTTAGATAATGCCCCTTCCCAGCCTAGAATGAATTATAAAGTTCACATCTCTACTCTTAATGCAATCCTTAGGAGGAAAACACATAATCTTTTTTACTATTAGAAGTGCGATGTCTATTCTTGATCTTATTCTCAGCTCTCGGGGCACTTATACTGAAGTAAGGATGGAAGCTTCCCTGAGATAGAAGCAAATGAAGCATAGAGACATGAGCACAGGGATGAGAGATACTGAAATGGGAATCTGGCATAATAAAAATATCTGTCTTTTTGGAGGGGCGGGGGGCTTGGAAGAAACGAGAACCGAAATTTCATTTGCTGCCAGCGATCCACATTTATTTTCCCCTGAGGTTAAGGTCTTTGTTTGCCCGGTATCATATTCTAGATTGTGTCTCTGATAAACCTTGGCTGCAATCAAGACTAATTCACAAGGGCTCAGGACTACTGTGGAACAAGATTCAAACAGCCAGGCTTAGTGCAAGGCTTGAAATGATGTTCCAGTGATTCCCCTTCCTTCCTCTCTCTCCCCCTACCCAAGAAAAAATGCTGCAGTTAAATAGAGTATGCCTTCCTTGTTATTTAAGTCCCCCAAAGCTGCTCATTCTTCTATTTCCTTCTGTTTGTGGTATACTAGCAAACAGATGCTCTTTTGTATAACCAAAGAGGAGGAAAAGAAGCAAAAGGAGTAGGAAAGAGATCATGATGATGTCCCCAGAAAAGACTGTCTGAATCTTCAATCTGAGCAATTTTTACCTTCTTCAGAGTAGGTGTATAGGTCTACATCTCCCTCATTCTTTGGCATAACTCTCCTTCAAAAATGGAAGAGGATCCAACTTTGCCAAGATATTGAGATATTTTATTTTTCCATATTCAAATAGTGTGCTAGTATATCTACTGCTAATACACTGTGGGTGTATGTTTTCATATATGATAGTTATGCAGTTGCCTTTGCCAAGCTGCTAACATTTAAATGTGTTGAGCTCTAATTCTAAACATTTCCAGCCAGCATACTTGGTGGTTAATGTCCCTCTCCAACTTTATAGTCATTGTGTGCTCTTAAGATGTTGTGCATGGTACAGATTTAATAGATTTATCAGGTATTTACTTCATTCTGAACAACAGAGTAGAAAAATAGACAATAAACTGCAGGATAGTAGCAACATTATACACTCTTCATAGATCACATTCTGTGAGACTGAGGTAACAGCAGTATATTCCTTCTGTTCATCTGCAGCACTAATTTAGGATTTCAGTAAAGTCATGTGCTGCTCAAATGTTGCAGTGAACAACTACTTGTTGCCTCAGACATTTAAAACTAATTCCTTTTAAACAGGTGCTGGGTTTATGCACTTCGGTGTATCATTTGTGTTCCTCGTTCACACTGAGGAATATCAGTCCCCTATATTCCCTGTATAACTAATGTATCAAACAACAGCTGGTCAATTTCACCTAAGATTTATGGATGAAAACCAAGCAAAACCAAGTGCTGAGTCATATTCCGTGCCAGAACCCAGGAGAATTTCTGCATAGATGTTACTTAAGGACATGCAATAGTATTGTAGCTAAGAAATCAATTCAGATGTTTTTCTATCTTGTCAATCTTCTGTATTAGTATTATTCTTTATTCTGAAAAATTTTCATATGGTGCAAAGTAATCTTCCTTATTTCATTGCATGCATTTCTAAGGGTTCAAGATGGTATAGAAGTAGGGAGAGGGAGAGGGAGAGGGGGGAGGGGAAGAAGGAAAGGGAGAGGGTGAGGGAGAGGGAGGGAGGAAGGGGGAGAGAGAGAGATTGATATGATATGACTTAGTAAGTGTCATAGCTGACAGAAATTTTGAATCCAAATCAGGTCAGAACATAATAACCTAAATTATTATATTATATTCTCCTACTAGCATCTTATATGTATATTACATATCCATTCATGTCTGATATAATCAAAGAAAATACTCCTACATATATTAAAATTGCTTCTAGAATATTCATATTTATCTTCATTTAATCACAAATGTTGTTTTCATTTCTTTTATTAATTGTACGAATTACAGAATTTCCCACAAATCTACCTGAATATAAAACACTTAAGTAAATTGTACTGTTATTTGAATTTCAGCATATTTTCATGGAATAGTTAGGCGATCTTGATGAGTACATGATATCACTTATGGGTGTTTAAATCTTGCTGATTTTGTTTCAAACTTTCTTTTGTATTATCTTTAGGGTCTCATGATTCATTTAGCTTCTATATTGATGAGGCCTCTCCAGTGGGACCTGAGCAGCCAGAAACTGTCCAGAATTTTGTCTCTGTGTTTGGAACTGTGGCTAAAAAGCTGATGAGGAAATGGCTTGCAACACAGACAATGAATTTTACAAGCCAGCTTGGAGCAGGGATACGGTATTTTGACCTTCGGATTTCCACAAAGCCTAGAGACCCTGATAATGAACTCTACTTTGCTCATGGTTTATTCAGTGCCAAAGTCAATGAGGGCCTGGTGGAGATCAGTGCCTTTCTCACTGACCATCTTAAAGAAGTGGTCTTGTTGGACTTCAACCATTTCTACGGGATGCAGAAATGCCACCATGAAAAACTGGTTCAAATGCTCAGAGACACTTTTGGGAGTAAAATGTGCCCGCCCATCTTTGCCCATGAAGTCTGTCTCCAGTACCTGTGGGAGAAGGATTATCAAGTTTTGGTGTTTTATCACAGTCCAGTGGCTTTAGAGGTCCCATTTCTATGGCCAGGACAAATGATGCCAGCTCCTTGGGCAAATACCACAGATCCAGAAAAATTGATCCAGTTTCTCCAGGCATCAATCATTGATCGAAGGAAGAAGGGGTCTTTTTTTATATCTCAGGTGGTGTTGACTCCAAAGGCTAGCACTGTGGTCAAGGGGGTCACTAGTGGTCTTAGAGAAACAATCACAGAAAGGTGAGTACCTGCCCAAATACTGAGATAGTCTCAGATTGATGGCAGTTTGTCTTTTACTTCTGTTAGTTCCTATTAGTAAAGGCAGAGAACCCTTTCCCCATAACTATTATTAATAATTGCAAAATGCTAAGATATTCACACAGAAATCCTGCACTCATCTTAACAAAAGAACAATACTTAAGTCCCTTCCATCTCTGAATCTATTAACAATGAGTAGAAGAAGGAACACATTGCCAAGTTCTTATTATTTCCATGTTATATCTCAAAGGAAGTATTAGAACTATGCCCTATGAAAGCTGCCACCAACTGAACGTTGGCCTCACATGACTGTGATGCTACAAAGTTGAACCAGCTAATTAATGGCTCAACTTCTGTTCCAGAAAAAACATTGGAAAAAGACTTTGCACATTTCTTATGGAAATGTATGGAGAATTGGTTTCCATTGGTGGGAATTCTCACCTTCTTTCTCCCTTAATTTTCTCCTTCTTCTTTCCTATCCTCTTAATTTGTTCCAAGGATGCCTTTAATGGTTCCACTAAATAGTTGACTCACTTTTTTCCTTGACAGAAAAATAAATTTGGAAAGGAAAGATGAGAGAAGGATCTTCTATCTTTAGCCAAGTTCCATGATCTTTCAGAGTAAATAAGAGAAAGGAAGAGATTGGATAACCATTTGTCTGAAGTGGTATAGGGTGTTCCTGCCTGAGCAGGGGTTGGATTAGAAGACCTCCCTTCCAACTCTGTTTTTCTGTTCTGATCGGAATTGGATATTGCATAATGAACAACACCATGTTTGCGTATCCCCAGACCACACTGAATGTGTATGAATATTATATATGTTTGCCATTGCAATCTGCCAGAATATTAATTATGACCATACATTTAAATTTTCTGTCATCTGTATAGTTAGACAATATCAAGTTTTAGTAAACTGAGTAAAATGTATTTACATTTAGAATTGGATTGGAAGAAACTGGATAGATAATTTCTGTTTCTCAGAGGCTTAAGAAGATTCCACTTTATGGAGGAGAATTAGGAGGATCAATTGCAATAAAAGCAGAGGTCATATCACTTCAGTCATGGATTCTTTCTACATGAGGAATTATGGAGTCTTGCAAACTTTAGGATAGTGAAGGTACTAAGATTTCTGTTAGTATGCTGGTCCATAAGAGAGAAATATAGCTTTCAAAATTCCTTGAGGAAAACAATGGTTTGTATACTCATTTTAATACAGCTTGGCAGTCCTGTGGTTGTATATGAATCACAAGAAAACCTTTGATCTGTTCAGTAGTAATTGTTATATCAAGTGTGTGCCTTCTTAGTACATGTGTGCTTACCAAATACAATGAATAATATCGCTCAGTCCTTATTATTATATGTACTCTAGTTTTTTACATTTATTTTTTGAAATGATACTAGGTTTTTGTGGAATTTAGACCAGTTCACTAAGAGGAAGGATGCGTGACAGGAAAGTTGTATGAGGGACTGTGAACTTCATAACTATTGCTGACAGCATATAATACTAAGCCAAGATTTGTTTATTCATGCTTTGTTGTATAAGCCATAATGGTCAAGTTCCCAGATAATGTTAAGTCATAATATAAGAGTTTACAATCATTAATTATATATGGCTTAGCATTAAATGTAAATTGGCCTCATAGGTGAACTAACACGTTCTCATTCTTAAAACACAGCCATTGTGCTTAAAATCACACAGACTTCAATGTGTCGGTTCTTTGGAAAGATTTGGAAGTCTTGCCTAATGGTCCTCACTAACCAGAAAATTAACCTGGAACCTAGAATTCACTACAGTCATGGCATAGAAATCTTAGTAATAAAACAAACTGATCAACTGTCCAATAGTTTCTTTTACTGAGTAATAATCTACTGAAGTTGCCATTATGCAAGTGGATGAAGGCAGATTGCTTCTATATCTGTTTCTCCCTCTTCTGTTCAACTGTGTCCTCAGTTCTCAGAGGCTGGCTGGACAAGTCCCTGCAGTTTTTTTGGCAAGTTTTTCAGAAGTAATTTGTCAATATTTCCTTCCTATTGCTGAGGAAAAGTGATTAGCTGAAGGTCACCCAGCTGGCTTAGTGCCTAAGACACAACTAGGTCTCCTGGTTTCCAGCCTAATGCCTTAACACTATACTTAACAGGCTCTTGCCTGTATATCTAAATCTCATAAATTAAAATTGTTTCTAAAACACATGAACTAGGGGGGTAGAAAGGTCTGCTCATTTCAGGTAATCTTGAAATATGAAATCCCCATCTGATCAACAGAGGACTTCCCTAGAAACCTTCTCTTGAATGAAATTTAGAATTGGATGTCTCTGCAGAACAAGGTTTAGTGCAATTTTAGAGGGGTTTGGACCCAATTCTGGTAGCTACTTTCTAGATTCTTCCTACTGTTTTAAGCCTTCAGATACAGAAAAAATATTAGGGTAGGGGATAGTCACAGGAAGAAAGTCACTCTTTTAGAGCATTCTTTTTATGCCTACTATCTATTTATTAGATTTTTATTCCATCTTTATTATTTATAAGTAACTCAAGGCAGTGAACATACATAATATTCCTCCTATAACAACAGCCCTGTGAGGTGAGTTGGGCTGAGGGAGAGAGAATGACTGGCCTAAGGTCACCCAACTGCCTTTTATGCCTAAAATGGGACTAGAATTCCTAGTCTCCTGGTTTCTAGGCCAGAACCTTAATCACTGGACCCAAACTGCCTCTCTTTCTTTCCATTCTCTACCTGCTGTTTTTGTTTACTGCTTGAGCTGATTGAAAAACACACCTTTTCTGATATGATAGCTGCTACAATACTAACAAGTTTTATAAAATGTAATATACTACATGTAAGTTGTATGTCCTCCCCATTTTAAAAGGATGCTCTTTTGTATGTGCAAATCTATGCAGATTTAACAATTGCATTAAGATCACATTGTAATGCACCATATCTTTCATACTCCAGTATGTGTATTTAATTGTTGATCTTTTTTTGGGTAGAGACAAGTTACTCTTTTTATTTTTGCATTGTTAATACATTTTTATGTATTGATAGACCCATTACTATGAGTAGCCATATATTTAAATAAATAAATAAATAAATAGAATAACTAGAGATACTTGCAGGTAAATAGGCACAGGAGGTTAGTCTTAATGTAGGAAATCATTAATTCAATAGATGTGATAAAAATACACCAATTTTTTTAAGTGGGCAGTTATTCTAATGGGACTGTATTTGTCCTGAGTAGTTTTCATTGTCCATAAATGCATTAATATTGCATTAATTTGAATTAGGTAACCTGCTGTTCTACCGGAGAGCAGAAATACAGGCAGCCAGTCTTGAGAGCTTTCTCCATAGTCCGGCAGCATAAGCCCATAACAAAGCCTCGTGCGATGCTGCTGTCTGTTGAAGCACAAGCACGGTCCCATCTGCCAGAATGCTGTTTCTGTAATGCAGTTGGAATTAGGAGGGCACAGATCATCTTTTCTTGCTGGAAGAAAAATGGGTGTGCTCTTCTCCCACCTCACCCCTTTGAGAACCATGGCAAATGTACAATGCAGGAACATCACTGTAATCAAGATAAAAGGAAGTGAATTTTCAGCGTACTCCTCTATAATACAGCTCAATGGCCAATACACTGTATCTCCTCTGGACCGATAATGTTCACTTCAGGGTTCTGTTATTGATACCAATCTCAAGGATCTCCTAATTTGAAGGAAGAGTGATATCAAACATATCAGTTGTCATGCACAAACAGGAGGAGTTTCCTCCAAATCTTCCTTTCTCCAAGTCCCCAAAGGTAACCTGGCTTAATACAGATACTCCCCAACTTTTGACCAAAACCGAAGCCAACCTTTCTGTTGTTAAGCAAGGCAAATTTTAAGTGAGTCAAACCCCATTTTGCCATGGTTGTTAAGTGAATCACTTTAGTTGTGTGGTTGTTAAGCGAATTTGACTTTGCTTGTCAGAACGCAACAAGGAAGATTGCAAATGGTAATCACATGACCCTGGGTCAGTGCAGGCATCCTAAATGCATGCCTGTTGCCAAGTGCCTGAATATTGATCACGTGACATAGGGACACTGCAATAGTTGTAAACATGCAAGCTGGTCATAAATCATTTATATATTGTTGAATGGTTACTAAATGAATGGTTGTAAGCCAAGGACTGGGAATGGGACAACTCGCCACAGCCAACTTGCCACAGCCAACTCACTGTGGGACAACTCATGGAGGGACAATTTAATAATTCTATTTACCTATTTAAAATAAATAAAAAAAATATTTTAAGTTTTGACATTCACATTTCATTCTGTCCCTCCTTTTGCATCCTTTATTAATGATTCTATTCCACCATTTCTTTGATATTAGTGTAACTTTTGTCTTGCAACAAATTGTCCTGTGACAAGTTGCCCATGGTGAGAGGTCCTGCAGCAAGTTGGCTGTGGCAAGTTGACTGTGGCAAGTTGACTGTGGCAAATTGTCATGGACCCTCAAGGACTACCTGTATTATATACCTCACAATTGACAAAAAATAACTGGCCGGTTTGAGTCAGATACCTGCATTTTACCTTCCCTTTCTTAATTTCCATAACAAATATGGAGAAATCACAGTCTTAACTGATTTGGTAATGCAATACTCTAAGGTGCTTTGCCTTCCATGAAACCACCTCTCCCAATGGGGAAGCCAGGATTCAAAAATAAGAATATAATTCTTAAAAAAACAGGCCAAATCTCACAACATGTAGACTTTCACAAGACCTCAGTGTTCTTGTCCAATGTCTTTTGAAATATTAGCAAAAACATAAACATTTCAGGCAAGAAAACTCATTTCTAAAATGATTGGTTAGGAGGATCTGATACATGCAGATTTTCAATCCTTGAGCTAATTATGAATTGTATAGGGTTATATAAAAGCTTAGTACAGAATTATTTCAAGAAATAATAAATTATTTGCAGAGTAGGGACAAAAATAAGAAAGACATCTACTAATTATTTGAAACAACCGAAGGCCTAAGAAAGGCTTCTGCTAATTGTTCGAAATGAATGAAATTTCATTAATGTGTAGTCTGCCTTTCAGCTTATGAAGCTATCAAGGTTAGCTATAACAATTAATACAAAACATAAAGCATAACAGTAAAATCAATGCAAGGTAAATCAGAATTAAACATCAAATCGATTAACAGTCAAAAGCTTGGCAAAGTGGAGAGGGATTAAGTCAATCAAAATAGAGCTGGGACCTTGGAGGTCTTTTAGTTAAATCCCCCCCTCAAGTAGGAGACACTATACCATTTCAGACAAGTGGCTGTCCAGTCTCTTCTTAGGAACATCCAGTAATGATCTGAAGCATAAATATAAGTATTTATAAAAATAAATATAAGCATTTGAAGGTTCTTTTTTCTTTTGCCATTTTTGTAATTATTGAAGAATGGTAGCCAAGCATAATTTTCTGGCAAAGCATTTCATGGTCTGAAAGCCACCCAGGAGAAGACTCTTTCCCAAGCTTCTGGATGGAGGTTCACCTTCTAAATCACGGGTATGAAACTTGCGACGTATTGTGACTTTTTCCCCATTGCCGGCAATGGGTGGGCGCGGCTTTGGCATGACGCATCCGGCCCATGGGCCGGCAGTTTGACACCCCTGTTCTAAATGCTGCTGCTGCTGATCTGCATCACCAGAGAGGTTCACAATGGGAGGCATATTATTTTACATAGTCAGGCCATTTGTGTCTGGAAAGTTGTTAGCCAGTGCAAATGTTTCAGTAGAGGCATCATATGATCCTTATACTTTGAACTGGATAGTCAATTTCATTCAAGTGCAACTGGAGCCCTAAGACAAGGGCATTATTGATGATCTTGCCCAAAGATGGAATACTTGAGAGTTGCTTGCATAAAGATCTTAATCTAAAGTGTTAGAAATAACTGTATTGAAACTCTGTGGAGATTCTCAGTTATCCAGGTCATAGTTGTCTCAAAGGTGCTTTTTTCCCCTTCCTCTTCTTCCTATCCTATCCTTCCATCTCCCCACTTATTATTCCATCTCCCCAGCATGCAATATCAACTGCCAGTATCAATCCTTCCATTCTTCTGGCCATCAGAACTGATGAGGTTTTTTGGATAAGAAGTGAAACGTTTTCTTCTTGTTCCTCAAGGAAAAAACAGTCCAGTTGCCTTTTGAAGAAAAAAGAGACCTTTAAGTCTCTTTTGAGATAACTGAATTGAAACAATGCAATGCATTAAACCATGGGTTGCTCAAGCATAATTTGTTGCATAGGATGCAGTTGGCTGAATTCATAGCAACATTCCAATACTTGATGGGCTGTCACAGGGAAGAGGGTGTTGATTTATTCTATTTATTCTGAAGGCAGGACAAGAACCAACAGGTGGAAGCTGGTCAGAGATTCAACCTGGAAATGAGGAATTTCTTGACAGTGAGAATGATTAATAAATGGAATAGCTTGCCTCTTAGAATTGTGGGCACTCCATTGCTGGAGGTTTCCAAGAAAAGATTGGACAACCATTTGTCTGGGATGGTTCAAGGGATCCTATCATGGGCAGGGGGGCTGGATTAGAAGACCTCGAGGGTCCCTTTCAGTCCCATGATTCTATGATGCTATAAACTATAGTGAGCATACACTATATATATTATATTATTTATATATATTATAAAATTTGGATTGCTAACAAAGAATTAAGGGAGAATGGGATAGCTATTTCGAGTTTCTTAACTCTTTTCAGCCAGACTTACCCTTCTGAGATTCGAGCCTGGGCTGTGTGCATGTTAGGCACACAGAATTTTATCATTATCTTGCTGGCTTATGTACAGTGTTTATCACAGAAATGGGATTTCTGGCACTGGACATTACAAGAAAACATTGAAAAATCCACATTTCCATGAGATTGATGAGCAGAAGAATGGAATTCAAAAGAATATGTAGCCAGGTGGTGCTATAATCCATTGTCCACTTAAGAGTGTGTGGACTTCAATTTGAACAAGGCTTCTGGTTAAGGCCAGAAATTGACTAATTTAAAGATATCTCATGAATTGGTTGGCTATAATTATATCATACTCAGGAAATGACTTGCATATTTTTAGGGCATCTTAATTTTACATACTGCTTTAATAATAGCAAAGGATAGACAAGCCAATTAATGCCAATTCTTATAAAGCCAGAAAGCTAGCACAGTAGGCATCTATTTATCATAAGTCTCTTATCTGTGCAGACTTTCCATTACACACACACACACACACGATTCGATGCTACTACGGAGAGAATATCAACCACAAATATACAGCAGGCATATTACAGTATTAAAATAATCTTTCAGCTTTGCTTCATTGCATTCGTGTCTCACTTACAGAGTGGCTGATATGATTTCTCCAGAGTTGGCTATTCTGGTCTCATTTTTTTCTTCCAATGAAAAACAAATGATAAGGTCTCACTGAGGTTTTGAGAGGCTAAACCATTCAAATGAAACCAAAGCACTGTTTAATTTTTTTTCCCATGGAAGGAAACTGTAAACTTTTTTATTTCAAGCAGCAGCATGCAATTCAATAACTTCCTTATTGTTCTGATTGGTTTTTGTTGTTTTTTCAAGAGATGACAATTTTGTTAGAGGTAGTCCTCTAGTTACAACCCACTGTTGAGCCCAAAGATTCTGTTGCTAAGTGAGAAAGTGGTTAAGTGTTTTGTCCCATGTTACGACTTTTCTTGCCATAGTGTTAAGTGAATCACTGCAGTCATTAAGTTAGTAACACATTTGTCAGGTGAACCTGGCTTCCCCATTGACTTTGATTGTCAGAAGATTGCAAAGGGTGATCACATGATTCTGGGACACTGCAACGGTCATAAATATGAGTCAGTTGCCAAGCGTCTGAATTTTGATTAAGTGACCACAGGGATGTTGCAACGGTCATAAGTGTGAACAATGGTCATAAGTCACTTTTTTCTGTGTCGTTATAACTTCGAACGGTCACTAAACAAACTGTTGTAAGTTTAGGGCTATCTGTATTTTATTGTCTTTAATGTATTGGACAAGACAATGACAGTGATAATCTTGTCAATACAGACAGACAGACATCTTGATGCTTGGACTGAAATATATAGACCCTCTATTGTAACATGTCTTCTCCAGTCTTCTTGATTGATCTGATAAAATAATGACCATGTATACCAATGGATGGGTTGAAAATGATGGAAGGGTCATTCAATAGACTTTGACCCTTGGTGAGATTTAAAAGTTGTAGAGTTGCTGAAGGAAGAGTTCTGGTAGCTAAGCAACTGTCATGCAGAATATACTGTTGCTTGATAAAGTGAGTTTAAAGAGTGAAGCAAAACTGATTGGGAAGAGCAATTTAGAGCCTTGGAGGTCAGCCAGATCAATTCTTTTGTTTACCAAGACTCAGAGCTTAATCCAAGACAGAACCTTGCCTTCCATGCCTTGAAGTAATTAAAGTAATGTGTAGTATAAAGCATTAACTATCCAAGGCATCATAAACTGGAAATCACCAACATAAGTTCACAGTGGAACCTTAATACAGGTAGTCCTCGACTTACAACAGTTCATTTAGTGACTGTTCAAAGTTACAACAGCACTGAAAAGAGTGACTTATGCCCATTTTTCATAGTTACGACCCTTGTACTGTAGAATCCCCATGATCATGTGATCAAAATTCAGATGCTTGGGAACTGGTTCATACTTATGACCATTGCTGTATCCCAAAGTCATGTGATCAGCTTTTGCAACCTTTTGGCAAACAAAGTCAATGGGGAAGCCAGATTCACTTAACAACCGGGTTACTAACTTATCGACTGCAGTGATTCACTTAACAACTCTGGCAAGAAAGATAATAAAATGGGGTAAAACTCACTTAACAAATCTCTCACTTTAACATAATTTTTGTGCTCAATTATTGTCATAAGTCAAGGACTATCTGTACGGGATTTCCTGTGGAGGTAACAGTGGGAGTTGTACTTATTTTCACTAACCAATTAATCACTAATCAACTTTTGCTTTGAAAAAACTAACTTTTATTTCAGCAAAATCTTGTGGGAGAATATTTTACAGTCTTTCTGAAGACCTGTGTCTAGAATTTCAACTATCTTTAGATTACATCTTAGTGTTTTTTCTTCTTTTTGCTGTGATTGAACTTACAGAATAGTAATCATCAGTATCAGCACTTTATGTTGTCTTGTAGGTTAAGATTATGAAATGGAACTGAAGAAATCTGAGCTACCACTAGATAGCAGAAAAGACACAGTCAAACTAGTTTTTACTGCCATCTAATGGTCATTTGGTATTTTGCAGTTCTGAGCAGATAGCTCTAGTGCATAAGGTTCATATACAAAGGCATCCCAAATCTGTTTTAATCCCTCATATTGTCAAGCAACAGCTCATTTTTGCCATTCAGAAACGATAATACAAGATGAAGTGGCCACCATAAAGCTAGGTAATTTTAGATCCTAAGACCTAATGGTCTTATTAAGGAAGGAATACTTTCTCTTGGATGATAATCCCATATATTATTTGGGATCACAGATTATTTTAACAAATAAAACGTACCAATTTAATTATTTCACTAAATAAAAATGAACTTTTCCTGTGCCCCACCATATATTAAAGTAAGAATTATGTAATAAACATCTATTAACTGTAAAGTGTATTTAAGAATAATATAAAGCAGAGGTCTTCAAACTTGGCAACTTTAAGACTTGTGGACTTCAACTCCCAGAATTCCTCAGCCAGCCAGGGCTGGCTGAGGAATTCTGGAAATTGAAGTCCACAAGTTTTAAAGTTGCCAAGTTTGAAGACCCCTGATATAAAGGATGTTACACAGTTCAGTGAGGTTCTCAACATGGTCAAATCAGATTGGGAGTTCAATAAGGGATTGTTGTTATCCTCATTACTTGCCACTTGTCCATGATTTTATTTTATTTTTTTGGGGAGAGGAGGAAGGTTTCTAGATTTTAAGTCAGGCTGTAGTTGCACTATTGCTAGCTTTGAACCCTAAAGAGGGAAACTGCAGAATCCTGTTTATTCAGGTACCTAGATTCATACAGTGCTCTGTTATTGTTGTTTTACTCAGAGCAGGGTTAAATGAAAGAGATAACTTTTCTTGTGGTTCCTATTTTAGTTCTTGTATGGTGGCCAGGGTCCCTGTTATAAATAAGCAAACGGATAAATATTGCTACTGGCAACAAGAGGCTTCTTGGAAATTCTTATAGTTTTCATTTGCCCAATGGAACTAAAATACGAAGTACAAGGAGAACCAGGAAATATTTCCATGTTTAGTTAGTTAGTCATCAAACCAAGTGCATCTTTCAGATTTGCTCCGAATAGCAAGGAAATGCTGTATTTCCAGTTGTATTATTGCTTGTGTCCAGATTCAGAGTGGATATACTTTCAAAATAAGGGAGCAAGCATTAGAGAAAAGGGCACTTCTTAATTATATAAAATTATAAAATTATTTGAGACTGGAAGTCAAACTAACTCCTGGTTCTGCACAGGAGATGCAGTACAGCCTGCAGCTGAGATATGTTGTCCAGTGGCGCTTAAATATTTCCAATCAATGAGAGATTGAAAATTGGGTGTAACTCACTTCACAACCACCTTGCTTAGCAATGGAAATTCTGTCCCAGTTGTGGTTGTAAGTTGAGGACTACCTTTAAAGACTACATGATGGTTGGCAATAAGAGAGAACTGCTGCAGTTTTGCATTGCAAAATTTCTCAACAGCATTCCTACAATATATGATGGAAGATTTAGCAGTCACACTGGATCTTGCATTGTGGCAAGTGAAATACCTGAAAGTGTCTAATACAGGTACAGGAGAGTTCCCTTATTGCAATCTTGCAGGCATATGAGAGGCCAAAAACCTCTTGGTTTGCAAGGAGCAGCTGAAATCAGAGGATGATCTCAACAAGCTTGAGATCCATCACCTCTTTGGATGGGCATTAGCTTGGAATTTTCAGAGATTAAGTCAATTGTCTAATTTGATGTGACTTAGTTGCAAGGCATCAGAAGCATGTCATGCTAATGTATCTGTTTCTGAGTCCATGTGATTTGGTATGTAAGATTACTCATATTTAAATGAAAAAAAACCTTAGAATGAGAACATATTAAATAAAAAATGCTATGAATGGAGGGGGTCTCTAAAGGCAATTTTTATAAAAGTACAGTGATATAGGATACCTAACATAATTAAGCAAAATCATGACTCGCAGTAAAAGCTGAATTGCGACATAGATTAAATATATATACACTGCAAGGCATTAAAGACCTGAAATGTACTTTAGGTCTTCCTGAAAATTAACCAGGTCAGTGAAGGATAAGTGAAGGAAGCATGTTTATAAGAGTTTGGTTGAATTATTTTCTGCTTGTCCTATTAATATGGTTGGAACAGTGGCCTCTCCATGTATAGCTCTATAACAAGAATAAGTGGATTAGTTTTTCTTCATAAAAATATGCTAAACATCAGTAACCATAATCCCTGTATAGACTAAAGAGAGAGTGAATGAGAGAGAGAGAGAGAGTGACAGAGAGAGGGGGGGGGGAGGGAGGGAGGGAGGGAGGGAGAGAGAAGTAGCAACAAGTTCAAGTATAGTTAAGAATCAGTTACTGCAGTGGTAATGGAATAAAAACTCCATCTGGGGCTAATGTAACCGTGCAAAATATGATTCCTCATTTTTCCTCTATTGTTCCTTTATGAATCTTTCCATTGCTCAGTGACACATGTTGCATTGGTCCCTGAGCTAACTATTGAATTTTGGTTTCCTGAATTTTCACAAGAGTACTCCATTTCACTGCCGCATGATTAACCCTATTACTTTATCTCCTAGGTTCAGTTATTCATTAAATATTCTGTCAAATGGAATGCATTCAACCACAGAGGGATATTTCAATGCATTACTAATTCTCAGAGTATAGAAAGTGCTTTGCTTGTATTATGGCATTGTGTAAATACAGCATATATAAAATGAATGCTTTATACAGAAAGGTAGATCAGAGCTTAATTACATCCAGCCATGATCTTAGCTCTTGATTTAAAAGCCTATACTTTATTGTGAAACTATGATAGGATTTAATGATGGGAATTTAGGCTCAAGAACCTAATGGAAGGCATTCACTCCTAGAATCTACTTTTTTGGATTTAATGGAAGCAGAGAGTATTGGCCAATGAAGGATGAATAGTCCTTGTTTCTTGTTCAGCTTGCCACTGAACTAGCACAACAAGAATCTACAACATCTGGGTCCAAAATTCTCTTTGCCTTTGAAATAATTTAATTCAACAAATTAAAAAAGAAATGAACCAGTAGGAAAAAATGCAAGAACATTTCCTGGACAGCACTGATTAAGGACTAATATTTTGTATTACCCCATTTTCTCCAGCCTGAAACTGAGAAATTCTTTTCCAAGTCATCTGTTCAAGTTTAGTAATAATTCCTCCCTCCCTCCCACAACAAATTTGGAGAGAGGGAAGAAAGTGTTAAAAAGATTTAAAAAAAACCAAAGGAAGTGATAGAAACAGAATGCAGAGCCTTAAGGAATATCCTGAGATAATAAAAGTTCTCAGCATATGTTCTACAACTATAATCCCTTAGGACTGCAATTCAAGTTTGTATTATTGCCAATGTAATTATAGTTGTCTCCATAGGCAACTATAGAGAACCCAACACAGATCAGATGGTACCAAATCAGTATTCCATTGCAAACACAGTCCTGTTCCAAAGGTCTGATTGAATAGAATTGAATACTTTATTTGGTCAAGTGTGATTAGACACAAAAGGAATTTGTCTCCAGTGAGGAAGCTCTCAGTGTACATGCAAAGCAACAGAATGATAATCTTCCTCCTCCTCCTCCTCCTCCTCATCATCATCATCATCATCATCATGATCATCATCATCATGCCAATAAGATGATTGCCATCTACGATATCAATCTTGGTCAAAATAAGTACAAGAAACAGAATCCTTGCCACTCATTACTGTGCCTCATTCATGGAATCAGTAAGGTTATGCAGGATTCAAAAATAATTTAGAAAAAATGTCTCATGTCCAACTTTTCCCTGCTATTCTTTAAAGCAGCCCATCATTTTTCAAACTTCTGCTCAAATCTGAAAAAAAGAGCAGCAATTTTAACAGTTGCAATAACTTTAATAATTTAGCTCCTTAAAGCAACTGCATCTGTTTTCAAAAATGGCTGCCATGTTGCCTCTTGAGTAAGATCCAAACAAACTTATCTCCAAATCATCTTCCAATCCTGATGGGCTCTAGTAGCAAATGATACCAGCTGGTCCTTATGAAATCCTCTTCTCTTATGAGGTAAATACAAACAGGCAGCAAAGAGGCTTTTCTACTGGAGCAGAGACTAATTCATTCAAACCAGCCAATTAGAGCAAGTGCTAGGGTATCTATACTCCTCACTGATAAGTGTGTGATTGCCTGGTGGTCCTTGGCAGAATTCATAATGTTCCTTCAAAGGCTTTAGTGCTTTATTTCTCTATCCTTGAAAGGTGGAACAGAGGATTTTTCTGGTCAGTTAAGAAGGTTATGACTCTCAAAGAGAGGAAAAGATTTCAATAAGCTCACCCTTACTTGATGTCCTTTGAGGCTGCCTGACAGCACATAAGGAAGGTCTTTGCAGCCAAATATCCAGGAAATACAACAACTCTTGGTGACTAGACCGCTTTCATATTTTGTTCAACCATTGGTACATTTTGCACTTCATGCAGAAACTAATGTTTTTTCTGTCCTAATGTGTAACACAAAGTATTGCAAGATTTGTACCCCAAAGGGAAAGATCTACAGCCCAGACTCCTTCAAAAAGTTTTCTTTTCAGAATATTTAGCTTTCATCCATTCCGGTATCCATCCTTTACTTAACAGAAAAATAAAGCAGGTGACTGGCATCTTTTTTTATTTGGAAGAAATAAACTTGCTCTTTTCCCTAGTTCTGTGGACAATGAATTCCAAGGTAATCAAAGGGTTTTTTTAAATTGACTTGAAAAAAAGAAATAAATAGGAGAACACTCATAAATAAATAAATTCTCATACTGTTTAACATTAAATTTGAAAGTGAAATGTTACCTTGATTTTTATAATTTTTCCTTTGTTCAGAAATTAAACGTTCCATTACTATGATGTTCATTGTTATTCATGAAAAAATAACCAGAGTTCTCTTCCAAATTGTTGGTGTAGTGTGCAATTTGTCTATCACCCAGCAATGATCAGTTTGACCATTGGATAAGTTATGGAATACTTATCCATATAAATTATGGAATATTTCCCTTTCTCAGATACCAGGAAGTTACCTCTATGCACACTGTTAATTCAAAATAATCCAAGGTTACCTTGGAGATTAGAGATGGAGCCAAGTCCACATGTGCAGTGCCCACATAGCAGTGAAAATCCTCCCATGGTTAAGTCCTGCTGGGAGAAGAAAGCTAGATACAGCATGTTGAAGCCCAGCAGATGGTTATGGGATTCAGCTCTTAGAGATGCCATAGTTGGAAAGCTTTCTTGCTTTCGTAGAAAGTTTGATCCCCAGCTCATTGGCCAACTAAATGGTAAGATGGGATATTTAAATAAGACAGGAGTTCATGTGTCAATTCTTATCTCTGTGTGAGACATAGATAAGAAAATGTCAAGGATCAAGACTGTGTTAGCACTGTTAAAGGCCAAGTGTTATGCTGCAACCTTTCAAAATACTGACATACTCTGTGTCTCAACATCCTTGGGGAACCTTTTTGAAACAATAACACTGAGCAATTTCAAGTTCAAAGGCTCTAGAGAATCCAGTGCCGTTCAATTCTTGGGACTAAAGTAATTGGAATGCTAACCTCATTAACATTTTAAAAAGGGAACCCAAAGCAAAGCAGATGATGAGCATTTCTTTCATTGAAGGGATATTGAATATTGTTGAAGCAGCGGCAGGATTTGTGTTTGACTCACCCTGGTCTGATGGAGTGACAGAACGCTAATCAAATCAATTTAAAAAAAATGTCAAAAGCAAGCACCTTCAGCTATTCATCATCATGCCTTCCAGGAGAGGCAGAAAGCCAATACCAAAAATGCAGAATAGCTCTCCTCAGCAGGGTGCTAAGATCCAGTTCCCATCATCACCAAACAGCAGATCTGTTGGCTTGAATATTAGGTATTATATTGATTTGTATTCTAGTTCATTTGAAGGCTGGAGCTCACTTGTGGAGGGCACTGAGGAAAAATGATCTGTCCCATTAAATGAGAATGTAACCAAGAATAGCAAGAACAGACAAATATATATTTCTCTGAGAAAATGTAATTTTAAAAAAGGATGCAATTCAATTATTTTCCCTCCTACAGATTTTTTTCAAAGAAGTCTTTGAACTTTATGAGCTTCTGAATATTTGTATTGTATTACAAATGTTTCTGTGTCAATTAGATGGTGCAACTTGAGGAAGTGTGCAAGAAAACATTGATTGAAGATTGTGTACCATCAAGTCATTGTTGACTCCTAGCAACCACATAGATTGATTTTATATTAGAAAAATTCAAATAATTGAACAAAAAAATTGAAAAACCAGTATTAATTATTAATACAATTAATTTAAATATATTCATAATGCCAGAATTCATAATATCGTATCACATCTTATGGTGTATGTATTTTATTGCCAGGCTGGCTGTTGAACTGGTGTGTGTCAGCAGAAGGTGAGAAAAGAAAATGGGGAGGGGAAGCTCAGGTATGGTCTTGAGATGCAACCTCTACTCCCTTGGTGGCAGATATGCTGCCCTGGCTCTTGCCAGGACTCTTGTGGGACAGATGGGCAATATTCTCATTGGCCAACCTAGTTGGGGATCTTGAGCTTGAGAAGGGAACTTCTTGGTTGCTGGAGATAATACTGCAGGGGGAGAGAGAGAGACAGAGAGATAGCTGCCATCATCTTATGCTTGCTTGTGTGCTTCATTAACATGCAGTGACAGTCTGCCATGAACTGTGGAGAGGGTGGATGGGAGGGGGAATACTTGTGGGAAAGCAAAACTAATATCTGTGTCTCCCCCAGATGCTGCCTCAAGGTCACCTGGAGAAAAAGGCAGCTGCATACTAACCTACATTTGAAGTGTCCATTCTGAAAACATCTAATTGGTCATGGGCAGGGGAGGCAGTTAAGGGAGAGATTTTGGCACACAATTGTCAGTTTTGCCTATACATTACTGCAATACACTTGTCTTCTAATAAAATTATACCAAGGATTGTTTCTATTTAGAGGTTTAAGTCTGACAGCATATTGGAGGGAAACACATTACCATATTTGAGCCAAGCGCAGGAAAGCAGAAGTCCAGGCAGTTCAAATTAATATAAGTTTATTGTATGCTAATGCTCTCTACAAGAATCAGAACTACTAATGGTCAAAGCAAATTGGCAGTAAATAAGAGTCAACAGAATACAAAGTGGGCTGGATTTAGCTCTCTTTTGGGCATGAAGGGACTGATGATGCATTTGACCCCTCCCTCAGGCTCAGTCTGGTCATCTCCTACATCTATGTTGCTTGAGATATCAAAACAGATGAAGAGTCTTTGAAGAGACTGTAGGCGAAGTTGGTGTTTAGGGACAGACATCTGACCATTGGCCTGGGCAGTTACCATTTCCTGGCCCCAGAGAGAGAAGAGTGTGAAGATGTTCATTGGAGACTTCTCTGGAAGAAGAGGAGTGAAGACTCAGTCACAGGATGGTGCTTCAAGGTCACCTGGCTGGGAGGAAAAGGCAACTACATACTAACCTACATTTGAAGTGTCCATTCTGAAAACATCTTGCTTGAATCTTTGGGTGCAAACCAAAGACAGGGAGGTAGCTGCCTGCCAAGCACTGCCTGAAGATCTTGGAGGAGCCCCAGACTGGAAGACCTGGAAGAAGATCCATTTCCCAGTAATGTCAATATAGAGGCATAGCTGACAAAGTCCAAAATCCTAGGATGAAAAGCTTTGAGGAGACTTCAAAGTAGCCCAGCCAATTCCCTTCCTAGCCTTCTCTACTAGTGAAATACTGAAGGGGAAAGAGGAGGAGAAGGGGAACTTAGTGACTAAGCAATGGAGCAGGAAGTGGCTAGTAAATAGGCCAAGGGCACCGGTGTCAAACTCGCCACGTCATGTGATGTGTTGCAACATATCGTGACTTTTTTTGCATTGCCGGAGCTGGGGTGAGTGTGGCCTCCACATGATGCAACCAGCCCACGGGCGGCAGTTTGACATCCCTGCCCTAGAAAATAAGTAGAAAAAGATACAAATTGGAAAGTTTGGAAACACTGTTAAAAAGTTTTGGTTTTTCTCTATTAATTCCTGTAAATACTACACATCTGTACATTGTAAAAGAGGTGAAAAAGCCTCCAATATCAATGTTTGTGGGAAATAACTATTGTCTTTAAAGACAGATTATCCCACCCAACTATTAAAGAACCTCCAGCCACACTGTGAGAGAAACTCAGCAGTCAGTCATCTGAATTTAGAGACATCTCCCATTCTTACTCCTAGTCGTCAAATGCATGTTTTTAAAAGTTTCCTGAATACAGGTTAATAATCACTTGTTCAGCAATCTTTCAGACTTATGTAGTTGCAATTAGTCTTTAGAATTCCAGTTGTTGCAGTGTCCTTGCAGTCATCTGATCACAATTTCCAATGTGAAAGCAAAGTCAGTGGGGAAGCTGGCAGGAAGTCAGACTTTGGGGTCATGCCAGGTCCTTGCATACTGAAGGCAACCAGCACTGATGGAATTGCCATTGCTAAGCTGCAGAGTCATGTGATGTTGTGCTTTACGACTGTGTTGCTTAGCAGTGCTAATTCCAGTCCCAGTTGCCATGTTAATTGAGGGTGTAGAACTTAGGTCTGGTTGAAAGGCATTGCGCAGGATGGGAGCTCCTACAGAAAATGCTTGCCTTTGAATCTCTTTTCATAGCACTTCACCTGGAGGAGGGACACTCAACAAGCAGTCTCCACAGGCACACCTGCGAATAAATGAATAAAGGGGTGGAAATAAAGATAGATCTGGAGTAAATCTATCAGTTACAGTGGTGCAGTGGTAGAGAACCTTTGTAAAAGTCCCTTGGATTAATTTCTGAGCTAAATAAATGCTTTGCAATTTTTAAAGCTCTCTTGGCAATCGTCATAGCTTGTGTTGAGCAAGATGTAGCAGTTGTCTGAGCAGTACAAGGCAGTTTCCTACAAGCTTTTTAAAAGAAAAGTCAGAAAAGATCTGACAGTAAATATAATTGCCACATCTCTTTCTGGAGGGCTTAAATAAAAGCAGGCGGGAAGATTTGCTTCAGAAATAAAGGAAGAGAGGAAATTAATTTCTACGAAACAAGTTCCTTTAAAAGCAAAAAATATTCCAGTTTTTTTTTAAAAAAATGAGAGATAAAGAGAGATACTGGCAAAATGAATGCAAACAGACATAAGAAGGGACCAAAATCCAAGTTCCATATATTTCTGCACTGATAACATAGTGTAAAAAAGGGTGAAGTTTTGTTCTCCGAGCTTGTGGGTTGGTTTCTGAATGTTTCATTACCATCAACAGACACATTGACCTACAACCAGCTTATGAACCCCTACAATCAACCACACAGCCAACCAGAGACAGCACTGACCCTCAATCAACCCACGCAAGCCTCCCCTCCCTCCACCAGCAGTTCACCTCCCAATGACCCTGACCAGATGTAACCTCCCCATCACAAGAACCATCACAAGCCTCTCACTGATGACTCACACCTGACCCATCACAAAACCCTCACTTGACACACTCGCACCTTAAGCCCTTATAAACACAACTCCGACACTGACACCCCCTAAGCTTTGCTGAAGATGTTACCTAGCCTGCTAATGAAACCAACCCACAAGCTTGGAGAATAAGCCCTCACCTCCATCCTACACCGGAGCTAAAGATCTTCGCCACTACTGTAAGCTGTAACATTGTATAGAAGACAATGCTAAATCTTTGATTAAATTACATTTTATGGCCTTGAGTCTTGCAAGTGCAGATGTTATCAGAAGAACTCAGTATGTTATATGTAGAAAAGGAAATTTAAAATGCATACTTTTTATAAATCTTGTGTTATCATTAAAAGCCATGCAATATTGGCCTATCTTTTGGGGAAGGAGGAAGGTCATGTTTTTCTTCTTAATTTTCCTGGATTTGTACTTAGTCATACATCGAAAGTAATATAAAATTCAGAGAGGCAGCCAGAAATAAATAAATTATTTATTTCTATCAGTTCCTGTCAGCATTTCTGAACCCCAAGGTCCCTCCCAGCTCTGTTGTTCTGTTCTGTGAAATTCTGGGAGTTGAAGTTGACAGGTTTTTCAGTTGCTAAAGTTCAGAAACGCTGGTTTATATGACTATTCATCTTATGACAGCAACTCTGGGTGGCTTACAGAAAATTAAAACTTAGCACACACACACACACACACACATTCACACATACATAGTCAAGGACAATAATTATTACACATAATCTCAATCTCTGGGGCTCCATTAACCTCTTTGTCCCAGGAAAACAAGTGTGTTTTTAAGGCTTTTTGAGAAAGCAAAATCAGCGCTAGCTGGTTCCCAGGGGCTGGTATTGAAGAGGTCAGTTCAGAGTCAGGCAGCTGTCAGGGGCCTGGTGCTCCAGAGGGCAGATACTACAACAGAAAACACACACTTTCTAGGTCCTGCCAGATGAGTTTGGGAAGTTATGTGGTGACTTTGGTCAAAGAAAAATGCCTGGCCCAGTCTAGTCCCTGTGCTATTATTATGGGGATAAAACAAACCAAACTGACCCGCCCATATAAGCTGTCTTAAGCTTGGGAAGAAAAGGCATGATATAACTCCAATAAATACTTCCCAAAAGGCACTTTTTATCTCAGCCTTTTGTTTAACTATGTAGCAACACTTAAATGACACAACAAATCTGAAAAATTGAAGCAAGGTTAGACATTTTTAGGATGGGCGACCACCAAGTCAAGAAAATCTAGGGCTATATACTCAACTGGGAAGTCAAAAAGATGTCCCAGAAGAAAACTGCCATGAATCATTTCTATGACCAGAAAGGCTAATGTCCATGAGGTTGCATTGAGGGAATGGACCTTACTCTACTTTTCAGTCTAGAGGTGTTCCAAAATCGCTTTCATACAATGATTAAAACTAGGCAGTCCCTGCCTGCTAACTTCTAATTTAAAGATATCAGACATAAAGAAAATGAATGAAGAGGGAAGGGAAGAGAAGAGAAGGGAAGGGAAGGGAAGGGAAGAGAAGGGAAAGGCTGTTTTAGGCACTAGTTCTTCAAGCTGAATAATTTACTCCAGGCTTTGGGACCTTTTGGCTGTAAATGGGATGGGATGGGACTGGATGGGACAAGACGGGATGGAGTTCTCACTAGGACCAACTGGAATGGAAACTGTTTAATGAAGCCAAAAACTTGAGAAGCTGTCTTTATACTAGAGCAGCTAGAATGGCTCTGCTCTTTTCACTTTTCTACAGCTCCCTCGTCACAAAATCCTGTTTTTGCATTGGCAGCATGAAAACCATTGTTTAGGAACAACATACATAATTGGAAATAAACAAATGGATGGACAGTGTTGGCAAATCCACTTTCCCCAGATTAGCACCCTGCAACTAGGAGATTTATTGTTCAGAAGGGCTTATCTATAATTCAACAGTTTACAATTGCTGGATAAAATTTGGAAGCACATTCAATCAGATGGTGCAGTTTAATTTCTTGAGAGGGAACAAATGTTTTAATTATAACTAAAACTGGAAGTCCACTATAGGATTGAGTACAGAAAATCTGATTAGGAATTAGGAGTTAGGACTTGGACCATATCTGATATAGAAAACCTTTCAGCTCTCAACTGTTTTCAAATATTTATACTTCCTCTTCCCTCTCTGTGATCCAATCAGACTATTAAGAGCGACTCAAACTCAAGTCCAACATCTTGGATTTTTATCCCCACTTTTGTAACACAACTCTTTCTATTTTGGGGGCAATACAGGTAGTCCTCAACTTACAACCACAACTGAGCCCAACATTTCTGTTGCTAAGTGAAACTGTTGTTAAGTAAATTTTGCCCCATTTCCTTGCCACAGTTGTTAAAGTGAATCATTGCAGTTGTTAAATTAGTAACACGATTGTTAAGTGAATCTGGCTTCCCCATTGACTTTGCTTGTCGGAAGGTCACAAAAGGGGATCACATGACTCTGGGACACTCCAATGGTCATACATGTGGGTCACTTACGAAGTATCTGAAATTTTGATCATGTGACCATGGAGATGCTGCAATGGTTATAAATGTGAAAAACTGTCATAAGTCATTTTTTTCAGTGCCGTTGTAACTTTGAAGGGTCACTAAACAACCTGTTGTAAGTAGAGGACTACCTGTAAGTAAGTAGTATCTAAGTATCTATATATCTAACCTTTATGAACTGGTCTCTTTGTTCAGAAAAACATGATTAGCCAAGCATATCAACAACCTCTCACACCCCCTTTATTTAATTTATATCTGGAAACCAGAAGATATTTCTGAATTTTAGGGTTTAGAATATAACTGTTCTAAGTTTCCGAGAGCATTCAACCATGCGGGTAGCTGCTACACAGAGTGGTCTCTGTTTTCCTGACTGAAATACTTAATAAGGGCCATTACAAGGATTGAGGCATGCAGAGACTGGAAATTATAAGGAAGGATAAACAACTGTTCTTTTGCCACTGAAAAGGCACCATCCCCCTGGGGGAAAATACCAAATCTGGCTTCTTCCATCACTGAGATCATTACAGGGAGTATTTCCTTATGATCTGCTATACAAGAAAGATATTTATTTATTGTTTGTATCCTACCTTTATTGTTTTTACAAATACTGTAACTCAAGTCTGGGAACATATCCAACATACCTTCCTTCTGCTATTTTCCCCATAACAACAATCCTGTGAGGTGGGGTTGGACTGAGGTAGGTTGGACTGAGAGTGATTGGCCCAAGGTCACTCAGCTGGCTTTTATGGCTAAGGCGAGACCAGAATTTATGGACTCTTGCTTTTAGCCTGATTTTTTTTACAGTGAGAACTAGACACGGAACCACTGATTGGTTCAAAATTGGGAAAGGAGTCCGGCAAGGCTGTATTCTGTCGCCCTGCCTATTTAACTTATATGCAGAGCACATCATGAGAAAGGCAGGGCTAAATGAATCAAAAGTTGGAATTAAGATTGCTGGGAGAAATATCAACAACCTAAGATATGCAGATGATACCACTCTAATGGCAGAAAGTGAAGAGGAACTCCTTCTTGATGTGGGTGAAGAAGGAGAGTGCAAAAGTTGGCGTGAAACTCAACATTAAGAAAGCCAAGATCATGGCATCCGGCCCTCTCAATTCCTGGCAAATAGATGGGGAAGAAATGGAGGTAGTGACAGATTTTATCTTCCTAGGCTCCAAGATCACCACAGATGGGACTGCAGACAAGAAATTAAAATACATTTGCTCCTGGGGAGGAAAGCTATGGCAAATCTAGACAGCATACTAAAAAGCAGAGACATCACCATGCCAACAAAAGTATGTATAGTCAAGGCCATGGTTTTCCCAGTTGCAATTTATGGCTGTGAAAGTTGGACCATAAGAAAGGCTGAGTGCAAAAGAATTGAGGACTTTGAACTATGGTGTTGGAGAAGACTCCCGCAAGTCCCCTGGACTGCAAGGTGATCAAAGCAGTCAGTCCTAGAGGAGATCAACCCTGACTGCCTTTTAGAAGGCCAGATCCTGAAGTTGAAACTCAAGTACTTTGGCCACCTAATGAGAAGGAAGGACTCACTGGAGAAGAGCCTAATGCAGGGAAAGATTGAGGGCAATAGAAGAAGGGGACGACAGAGGTGGCTGGATGGAGTCACTGAAGCAGTAGGCGTGAGCTTAAATGGACTCCAGAAGATGGTAGAGGACAGGAAGACCTGGAGGAACATTGTCCATGGGGTCGCAATGGGTCGGACACAACTTTGCAACTAACAACAATTCTTTTCTGTGAACTTTCTCTTCAGGATAGTGTTAAATGAAAAAGGTATTAGTAATTCATTTTTATGCAGTGAAAGATGGATTTTCTGCTTTAACCTTTTTACTATATCTGTTGACTCAATTACTATTATCATTATAATTTTATTTTGGGCCAATTATAAGAATTTTGTATATAAAGTATACAAAAGGCTTGTTGAGTGTGAGAAGGAATATTTGCATATTTGTGCCATGCTCCAGAGTTCTCTGAAAAATATACTTGCGAACTCCAGTGTGGTTTTGTCTCCATCATCCTCCAGCACAACCAAAGGTGCAACCTTTTGGCTCTGTTTCAGATTTCCTGCAGCTTGCTAAGTAATCCAGCCCAAAAGATGATTCACTTAATTCATGACTAGTGGACAACAAACCAAGACATACTTCATTCATTCTTCTTTTCTTTGCCTTTAAGATTAAACAAAATTCATTTCCTCATATTTCTAATCTTAACTTAGATCAACAGCAAATTGCAGTTATGCTTAAATGCAAGCCTATAAAAATTCTGGGTTCTTAATACATTTTTCTGAATGTGTTTTGTCTTCAATTTTGTCCACTATAGACATGTTTGAAAGTAGCTGTATTTGTGCTGAAAATTAATTTCATTTTATTTGAATATTAATGAAAGTTGGTGTTAGCTTCATAACAGAATAATAGAGTTGGAAAGGACCTTGAAGGTCTTATAGTCCAACTCCCTGCTCAAACAAGAGACCCTACAACATTCCAGACAAGTGGCTGTCCAGTCTCATCTTAAAATCATCCAATGATGGAGCTCTCACAACTTTTGAAGGCAAGCCATTCTACTGGTTAGTTGTTCTCACCATTAGGAAATTTCTCCTTAGTTCTAGGTCAGGAGTGTCAAACTGTCGGACCGTGGGCCGGATGCATTATAGAGAAACCACGCCCACCCCATTGTGAGCAATGGCAAAAAAAGTCACGATACGTTGTGACACGCCATGTGACATTGCAAGCTTGACACCCCTGTTCTAGGTTGTTTCTCTCCTTGATTAGTTTCCATGCATTGTTTCTTGTCCTGCCTTCAGGTGCTTTGGAGAATAGCTTGACTCCCTCTTCTTTGTGGCAACTCCTGAGATATTGGAACACTGCTATCATGTCACCCCTAGTCCTTCTTTTTATTAGACTAGACATACCCAGTTCATGATTTAGCAGAATTAAAAGATGAGAATGGACGTGATGAAAATGGTTAGCAGCTAATGTTTTTGTTTGTTTGTTATAGAATCCAGGACTTTGCTTTGCTTGATAATAATGATTACTTGTTTTCTTTCCAGAGCTCTCCCTGCCATGATGCACTGGGTCCAGGCTCAGACACCAGGAGAAAGCGGTATCAACATTGTCACCGCAGACTTTGTAGAACTTGGAGACTTTGTCAGCACAGTCATAAAACTCAACTACAGCTTGGATGAAGGTGAAGCTGATACAACCTGATAGTAACGTAATATGTCTAACATGCCCCAGAGTTGAACTTTTTTTTCCAGTTATTTTAGGTTAGGTTGTAATCTTGTAACCACAGATTTTGCAAGCACATGCTGAACATCATCATTTTCTTTTGAAAGTGTCGAGGGGTTGGACAGAATAGGCAAAAAGGAAACATTTTTATAAGTTGTAATAATTTCCTGACATTGATGCAACTGTATTTCTTGAAACCCAGTCAGGATTGATTATTTAAGTTATCATAATTCAGAAAGCCATTAATATATATTCTGCCAGCAACCAATGTGGTTTTGGCCCTACGTATGATCATTGCTAAGCTTAATTCATTACTGGCACCATTTACTTTCCTGTTTGCAATAAATTCTCATTGCTGTTAGGAATTTTGCTAATGGATGAGAACTGTGTACTATCATATCAAGGTGTAGCATCTGCCAGTGTACTCCATTAATTAATGTTGAATTAATTGAGGGCATCAGCTCAAATGGAAAGGATAGGCCATCAACATTAAAGACTAATCCCAACTTAACAAGTTGTGTTAGTTCCACTGTCTACTGTGTGTATATTTTCTGGAAATTCAGAACACTTTGAATATTTTTTAATTTTTTAAAAAAGGAACATTACATTGTTAATCTAACTTTGTCTTCTTGCACCTTGTGGACAGTCTGCCACTGATTATTTCTAAAAAGGATTAGAGAGCATTGGATAGTTGCATTAGAGTGACACTATAGAATGGCATTAGCAGTAGACAGGGGCCTATTTTTCCCTTTTACTGCATATTTACCCTTTTGAATTATATTTAAACATATTTAGTTTAGTTATTAAACTGAATTATTATTAGTTATTATGGGTCAGCCACCAAGAATCACATAGAAATAAACCATATTTACACAGCTTTCAAAAGAGATAATAAAAAAGCTATGAAAGAAATACAAAAACCACACATCCCTCCAGCAACCAGTATCCAGATAAGCAGGGATTATCACCAAACAAATAATCAAACAGAAAACAATATCCTAATATCCTACCAAGGAGAAAACCACCACCACTCATTAACACTTGGCAGAATAAGCTCTGTATATAAACAGAGAACAAACCCCACTTTCACTTGCACTGATGATGTTACCTAGTTTAGTAATAAAATGTTTGCAAGCAAACAACCAAGCTCATAAAGCACCAAGGACACCACAGTTCTATCCTAAACTGCATATATTCTCTTGTATTTGTAAGACTGTCAAGATACAGACAATAATATAAGGTTGGATCTATATTTAGCCATGCTTACAGAGATTCATTGAAATCGTGAACTGATATGTCACATTGATTTCACTGGATCATCTCTCAGCCTGACTAGGTCTAAATCTACTCAACTATTTTTTTCTTAGAACTCAGTATTTATACCCCCAAGCAGGGCTTTTTTGTCATAGGACACCCAGAACGGAGTTCTGGCACCTTTTTTGGATGGAACCTTATAGGGTAGGCAAGGCAGGTTGTATGACATGTGTGAGTTCCGGCACCTTTTTTTTTTTTAACAAAAAAACACTGCCCCCAAGTATGGATTTTGATAACACATAAAAGCAGCATACATTTCTATTTAATACTCAGAGAAAAATACTTTCCCAGCTTGTTCTAAGCAAAAAATAGAAAAGGATATCTCTTCAAGAGCATAAACAGTATAGTTCAGTGAGCATTAATAATATGAAGCTAATTTTTCATTGTCTGAGTGAAAGAACACTAATGAAAAAAATCTATCTCAAAAACAACTGTAGTACATTACAATAGAAAATTCTTTCACTCACTTGCCTCATAAGGGAATATTCAAATGCTAAGAGATGAAATAGTGAAAGATGTTAATTAGGCGTGAATAACCTGCATCCTCTTTTATATAAATAATAGTTCCCCAAAACAAACTCAGTTGCTATGACCGTAGAAGACTCCAGAATGTTATAGAGCAGGGGTGTCAAACTGCTGGCCTGCGGGCTGGACAAAACCCCACCCACCCTATTGCTGGCAATGGGGAAAAAGTTCTGATACATTGCGCGACGTCACGTGACATCATGAGTTTGATATGTCAGCAACTTTAAGGTGTGTGGACTTCAACTGCCCATGTTGGCTGGGGAATTCTGGGAGTTGAAGTCCACACATCTTTACAGAACAGAAAAACAGAATTGGAAGGGACCTTGGAGGTCTTCTAGTCCAATCCCCTGCTCATGTCTCCTCAAGCAGGAGACCCTACAACATTTCAGACAAATGGTTGTCCAATATCTTTTTAAAAACCTCCAGAGATGGAGCACCCACAACTTCTGAAGGCAAATTGTTCCACTGATTAATTGTTCTAAGTAGTTAGGAAATTTCTCCTTAGTTCTAGGTTGGTTCTCTCCTTGATTAGTTTCTATCCATTGCTTCTCGTCTTGCCTTCAGGTGCCTTGGGAAATAGGTTGACTCCCTCTTCTTTGTGGCAACTGCTGTGTCAAATCACCAATATCAAGCGCTACCGTCTAATATCCACACCCACATTTCTTTCCCTGTTATAACTTCCTACTCTCCAGGATATTATTATCAGAATATTTCCAAGTCATTTCAGCTTTTGATTTTTTTTCTTCTGTTTCTCCTCATGCAATTCTTTATTCTATTTACTACAACTTTCCTTAATCTGGGGCTTTATAATTCCTACCTAGCAAGAATTATGTTGATGAAGTTGCTGATGATGACAATCATGATTAACTTGCTAATAGCAATTGTTTAGTGTCCTGTTAACCTCCTTTGCCCAAGGAATGGATTTCCCTTTCCTTCCTTTTTATTCTGATTTAAATCTTAACATAGGTTAAGAATTCTTTGAAGTCAGTTTTGATCTGCTCCCAGAATAGCTCCCATTAGTGAGATAAAATATTATGAATGTAGGAAATAATTATCCCAATAAACACTTGTAATCATCTGGGTGGCTAAACTATATCATTCAATCTCTATACCCAGCATATTTTACTTAGAACTGATGAATCAAGGATCTTAATTTTGACATTGATCCTTGCTTGAAATGGTTAATGTAAGAAGTCTACAATGCCAAATTCAGGAAGATTTTTTTCCCTGGTTTGTCAATTTTCTTTTTAAAAGTAAAGTCTTTATTTGAATTAAATAAATATAAATATTTTATTCTTAAGGAGCAAATTCACTTTTGACCAAATCTTACAATCGGACCAAATGGGAAAGGGTCTTCAAAACATAGCTTTAATTTCTCCAGGAATATCTGACTACTTTGTTTGAAAAGAGGTATTAGACAACCTGGCAGAACTACTTTTGTAAATGTATGCACACAGCTGAGAGCAAATTAGTACCACCTTCTTTGTATTCACATTCAAAGCTTTCCTTTGAAGAATAACATTTGACTGTCCTTGGTGAGGGCATGTTATTAGTTTGGGTTATCTTTAGACCAGAAGTCCCCAACCTACGGACTAGGGCCTACTACTGGGCTGTGGCCTATTGGCCACTGGCCACATGAGTGGCTGGCCAGTGTGCATGTGTGTGCGCATGTGCACAGGCCTACTCATGCAAGCAAGCCCACAAGCATCACGGGCATTTGCAGCCCCACTCGCCCGAGCATCATGGGCATTTGCGGCCCCATTTACGCAAGCAGTGGGTGCTCATACACGCGCATGCATGCGTTCACCCACACACAAACTCATCCCTTCTTTTCCCCCTTTCCCCCGCTCCAGGCTGCCAACCCCAAAAGGTTGGGGAACTCTGCTTTAGATGATCCATGACAAGGGAAGATGGAAATTCACATCTGAAGGACTCTAATTTGAGGAATCTTACAACATTATTCCCTTCGGACATTAATGCTAACACCATGTGTAGTCATCTAAAGTGCAAAAGTCTATGAGTCCCATTCCCATAGAAAGTTTGAATTCCAGAATAACATTTAGCTACCTTCACCTGAAGAGTGTCAAAAAGACTAAACAAATCACATGGTGTTGCCTGGTATTCCATGTACCAAACCTTATATAACAGATGCCAGTGTCAAAATGTATACAATGTTCCTTCTCCACAGTTCTCTTCTGGATATGAAGTGTGTTATGACCTGAGCCTGCAAAAGCAGGCTCGGGATGTTGCATTGGTCCCAGACATTCCAAAAGCTGCCTGGGACTAGACTGAGTGGCACCAGCCTTGCGCGCATGCGCAGGGCACGAAACGCTCCGCTAATTGTTGCCATTGTGTCCAGGTCTATGGTCAGATAAGAGAGAACCCTGTGTGCCGTTTGTGTTGTTGGGGTGTTGCTGTTAACGAATAAAGAGCTGTTAACTACACAATGAGTCTTCATCATTCGCCCACGATCAAAGGACTTAACACTGGCAATGAAGGTGGGATGCTTTACAAGCTGAAGAAAAGAAAGCTTTAAAGACTTACCCAAGAAGTCCTGAAGAGGAGAAGACGGCATTGGAATCAGCGTCCCAGCCTGCCAGTATAGCGTCGCTGGAGGGTGAGTTCGGCTGAAAGACCCTTTCCCCAATAGAAGTTGCAGAGGAGTGAGTGGTGAAGACTGTAAACTACAGGATGGAGAAGATTGGTCGTTTATCCGAATTTGATGTCTCACACCCAGAGAAATGGGAATCCTACGTTGCAAGGGTGGAGAATTACTTCAGGGAAAACCAGATTAGAGAAGATGGCTTGAAGGCTGCAACCATGTTGTGTGTCTGTGGACAGGAAGGTTTGGAAATTGCAGAGAACTTGGTGGCCCCTGCACCTCTGGAGTCAGTAATGTATACTGACTTGAAGAAACTGCTGAAGGAACATTTCTAGCCCAAGTTGTCTGTTATTGCCTAGAGGCACACGTTTAAGCAAAAGGACCAGAGGGCAGGTGAATCTGTTAAGGATTTTATTGCGGCCTTAAGGCCAGCAGCCAGACCGTGTGAGTTCAAGGATCTGGAAGAGAGGCTGTGAGATTGCTTTGTATGCGGTTTAAGGAACAGAGACTTACAGCAGAAGATTTTTGGAAAAGAAGATGTCTCTTTCCAAGATGCTCTACGAGAGGTGACAGCTGAGGAAGCAGCAGGCGGGGCAGTAAAGACTTTGCGGCCCACCAGGAGCCCTCCAGGGGCAGCCACCATCCATCAAGAGGACGCTTGAGAATGTTCAGAAGCAGATCATGAAGAAGAGGTGGATAAGCTTTACCAGACAACTGAAAGGAGGCAGAAGGAATGTCCAGACAAGGCCCCAGCACCTCTTCAATGCTTCGGGTGTGGAGGACACCACAAGCGAGCTGACTGCAGGTTCCGCTCTGCCATTTGCAGACTGTATGGCAGGCAAGGCCACATTGTATCCGTCTGTTTGGGTTGCCAGAAGGTCCAACCTCGTGAAGAATTGCGTCTGAAAGGTACCAGGGTCCCCAGCTAACATAAGGTGGGTTTCTGCGCATCGCGCAGGAGTATTTTAAGGACAAGCACACATAAACCCCTAAAGAAGAAACTGTCCATTAAAGTAAGGTTGCAAGGGGTTCCTTTATCCATGGAGTTGGACACTGGGTCCGCTCTCTCCATTACTTCCATTAACACATTCAAAAGGATTTGCAACAGCAGTAGCCTTCGAGCCAAACTCAGGCCATCCAATATAATACTCACAGATTTTCAGAATTCTATGGTGTGTGTTAAGGGGGAGGCCACCCTTAAGGTACAGCATAAGAATTTTGAAGGTCCCCTAGATGTGGTGGTTGTTGGGGGTGAATGCACGAGTCTTATTGGACTCGATTGGTTCGAGGCTCTGGGAATCCAGGTCACTGGGCTGCACCATTTGCAAACATTGAGCCTGGCAGAAGTCTGCAAGGAGTTTGCAGATGTGTTTAGTTCAGAGCTTGGATCCTATAAGGGTCCAATCCTCCAGTTTCGCTACGGTTAGACCCAACCATCATGCCCATCAGGGTTAAGCCTAGGAGGGTACCTTTTGCCCTCAAAGGCGAGATTGATGCCGACAAATTGCTCCAGCAGGACATTTTAGAACCTGTAGACTCAAGTCCATGGGAAACCCCCATAGTAACGCCTCTAAAGGCTAATGGGGACATACACATATGTGCAGACTACAAGTGTACACTGAACAAGGCGCTGCAGCAGCACGCTTATCCAGTGCCTGCGGTAAGTCACATCCTGGCCTCCCTCAAAGGGGGGTGCATTTTTGCGAAGCTTGACCTGGCACAGGCCTATCAACAGCTACCTGTTGATGAGGCAGCTGCTGAGGCCCAGACTATTGTAACTCACAGAGGGGTCTTCAACGTCAAGAGACTGCAATTTGGGGTAAATATAGCCCCTGGCATATTCCAGAGTGTCATGGAGAGCACACTTTGGGGTATTCCTGGGGTCTGTTCCTATTTTGATGATGTCCTCATTGCTGGAGAGTCATCTCAAAATTAAGCAGAGAGATTAAGGGCTATCTTGCTTCGTTTTCAAAAAGCAGGTCTTAAACTAAAGAAGGATAAATGTAAGATAGGAGTCACTTCCACTGACTTCTTAGGATTCAGGATAGATACTCAAGACATTCACCCTGCTGAAACTAAATTGCAAGCTATTCATCAGGCCCCAAGCCCTAAATCTAAGAGTGAGCTACAAGCCTTTTTGGGGCTATTAAATTTTTATCATGCCTTTCTCCCACATAAGGCTGCTGTGGCAGAGCCTTTACACAGGCTCTTGGACAAGCAGGCTCCTTGGCAGTGGACTAAAGTCCATTACAAGAGTTTCAATGAGGTTAAGGCCTTGCTCACATCTAATGCTGTTTTAGCACATTTCAATGAGCAACTGCCTGTTTGTATCGCCTGCGATGCATCTCCTTATGAGGTGGGAGCTGTACTTAGCCATCTGAAGGCTGATGGGACACAGGTCCCTGTGGCCTATTATTCAAGGACTCTGTCTTCTGCAGAGCGTAATTACGCTCAAATTGACAGAGAAGCATTGGCTATATTGGCTGGCATTAAGAAATTTCATGATTTCTTATATCGCCGCCATTTCACGGTCTATACTGACCATAAGCCTCTGCTGAGGTTGTTTACCACTAACAAACAGACCCCACATATCATTTCTCCTCATATGCTGAGATGGTCCATTTTCCTGTCAGCATATGACTATACATTGGTTCACAAACCAGGAAAAGAAATGGGTCAGGCCGATGGCCTGAGCAGATTGCCCTTGAACCAATTGGAGCCTGATCCTGCTCCAGCTGTGAATATCCTGTCCATTCAGAAATTGCCTGAGTCTCCCCTCAATGCTAGGGATGTGGCTGCAGAAACTGCCACTGATCACACGCTTACATGCATGCTGACATGGGTGTTGTCAGGTTGGCCTGACAAGTGCCCAGATACTGAGTTCCAAAGCTTCTGGCACAAGAAGCATGAGTTTTCCACTTTCAAGGGATGCCTGTTATGGGGTAGCAGGGTAGTGATCCCAACCTCACTGAGGTCTAGAATCTTGGTCTCTCTTCATGAAGGCATAGTCAGGATGAAAGTGCTTGCATGCAGCCATCTTTGGTGGCCTGGACTCGATAAAGCCATCGAGGCCCAGGTGCACAGGTGCCAAGTGTGCCAACAGTCTCGGCCTGAAATGCCTCAGGCCCCAGTACATAGGTGGGAGGAAACTCAAACCCCATGGAGCCGAGGTAGCACAGCAGTTAGAGTGCAGTACTGCAGGCCTCTTTAGCTGACTGTGTTCAGCAGGTCAGCAGTTCAAATCTCACCGGCTCAAGATTGACTCAGCCTTCCATCCTTCTGGGGTAGGTAAAATGAGGACCCAGATTGTTGGGGGCAATGTAAATATATATAGACATTGCTTACTGGTGTACACTGCTTAGAGAGTGTTTGCACTTAAAGCGGTATATAAGTCTCATAAATAAATAAATAAATAAATAAATGGTCTGGGGTGTATATAGATTATGCTGGGCCCTTTCAGGGGCAATTCTTCCTGGTTGTTGTTGATAGCCATTCCAAGTGGCTAGAGGTTGTTCCTGTATCCTCCACTACTACTGCCAGGACCATCCAGGTGTTGAGAGGAATTTTTGCATCACACGGCCTTCCAGATGTTCTGGTTTCCGATAATGGTCTCAATTTACCTCTTCTGAGTTCCAGCTTTTCTTCAGGCCAACCTGATCCGCCATGCGACTTCGGCTCCCTTCCATCCATCCTCCAACAGATTGGCAGAGAGAATGGTGCGCACCACCAAAGATGCTCTCAAGAAACTGACTTACAGTAACTGGCATCACAGGTTAGCAGATTTCCTTCTTGCACACCGCACCACACCATACACTGCCACAGGAAAGAGCCCTGTTGAACTCCACTGGGGTTGCCGCCTCATCACTAAACTGAACAGGTTGCACCCCGACCGGGTGGCTTCACAGGTGTCAGGACTGTGGGCACCTAGGAGACTCCAAGTGGGCAATCCGGTCTGGGCATGGAACTATGAGCCTGGTCATCTCTGGGTCACAGCTGTGGTCTACAAGGTCTGTGGACCACTTTCATATAAAGTAGCCTTGGGAGATGGCCGCGTTCTTCGCAGACACATTGACCAACTGCGTTGGAGACTGGACTCTCACCCTTTCGCTCCTGGCTCTGCTCTGGGGGAGGAGGAGGACCATAATATGCATTCTGAGGTTCAGTTTTACAGGCCATCATTAGCCGCTACTGAGGTTCCATAAGTACTCCAGACACCGGGGGTATCAACATTATTCACACATGTCACAGAGTGCTCCAGACAGGGAGACTGACCGGGGGTATCCACAAACAACAAGAGAACAAGAATTATAGCAAGGGCGCTGGCCCAATTCTACAATTGCTCCCAGAAGGAGGTCAACAGGGAAGGGGTAGCCAGGGAGGCGACTCCTGACTCTGGCACTTCTGGCATGTGCTTGGGGGCCACAGAGTACTGGGGCACTTCAGCTACCCAGCACTCTCCATCTGCTGGCTTTGGGTTCGAGGGACAGTGTTCCCAAGAAGGGTCCATTGTGGATCCGGGGACTACCACCCCTCCAAGGTATACTGGCCTGGACTTAGGGGGTCCAGTCAGCCAGCAGATGGGCGGGTCAACTGGGTATTTGGGGCAGCAAAGTTCTGGCCTACTGAGCCTGGTATGCGACAGGTAGGCCAGGCAACAGCACCAGGGTCACCTGGGAATTTAGGGCAGCAAGACCTTGGCCCACCTAGCCTGGTAGGTGAGCAGGTGGGCCAAGCAAATATCTCCTGGTCTGAGAAGGTTGCAGCGGGCCAAGTGCCCACCCAAATATATTAGGGAATTTGTGAAGTTGCTGTCAAGTTCAAAAGGGAACTATTCATATGGGCCCTGAATAAAGGGGCATGATCATTTTGTATTATTTTCTGATTTCGGATACATTTATTCCCAAAACGAAGTGGAGGGGGTTTTGCCTGAGGGTAGCCTCTAATATTCCACATTCTGTGCATTTGATTTATGGAACTATATATAATTTCCCCTAGGTAGGATGTACATGAATGTGCGCAGAGATCTAGGGGGGAGGGGTGTTGTGTCCTGAGCCTTCAAAAGCAGGCTCGGGACGTTGCATTGGTCCCGGGCATTCCAAAAGCTGCCTGGGACTAGACTGAGTGGCGCCAGCCTTGCGCGCATGCCATTGTGTCCGAGTCTCTGGTCAGATAAGAGAGAGGCCTGCGTGCTGTTTGTGTTGTTGGGGTGTTGCTGTTAACGAATAAAGAGCTGTTAACTACACAATGAGTCTTCATCATTTGCCCACGATCAAAGGACTTAACAAAGTGGATTTGGGGAAGGGCTGTCCAAATTGTCAATGTTTCAGTTGACATGACT
Source organism: Crotalus tigris (assembly GCF_016545835.1). Lineage (NCBI taxonomy): Eukaryota > Metazoa > Chordata > Lepidosauria > Squamata > Viperidae > Crotalus > Crotalus tigris. The sequence continues at coordinate 269,188 of NW_024100608.1, forward strand.
CTAGTACCTTCACATAGTCTTTCACAGATGGATACTTAGATCTCTAGAATACAGCCTACAGTCAAGGTCACTGCAAGGAGTTAATGTTGAATAGTCATAAAAGAAGAATGTATAGTGTGTGTGTGTGTGTATGTGTGTTTGTGTGGGTGTATAGCTATAGTACAGTATATCTTAGATTTACTGGAATCATTCAGATGACAGATTGACATCCCTTGTAGTTATTGATTCAAGCTTTAAAAACAAAGAACAGCTCCTGTAGATATAACCAAATATATTTCCTTGTTTTATTGATGTTACTGAACTACAGGTAGAAAAAGAGAGAGGAACATTAATTAATATATATTTACATCTAACTAATAATTACTTTCCTATTAGAGAGATCTAAAATAGTATGGAAATGATGACAGATGGATATATTGGCCTTCATTAAAAAGAGTTAAGGCCCATTTTATTCATTGGTGGAAGTAATCAGTGAGAGACAAAACATCTGATGAACACAGTGGGATAAAGCAAGGCTACACAATTTTAATGGGGAATGTTTGCAATAATACTTTAAAAATTCTCCTGTTCTAATTCAAGTAATTTGGCATTTGAGTCTTTCCACAGCAGGACATTCATACAATTTCAGTGCACTTTATGCACAGTTTTTCCAGGGGAGGGAGGGCCTGCCCCTTACAAATTAGGCCTAAATTAGGCCTGAAATAAAAGCTAATGGTGATTTTTATTAAAATGTAAATCAAATTAACAGAAAATGAACACACTTGATTCATGCATTAAACCTGTCTCGCTTGGGGCACTTTAAAAATGATTAATCTTGTAAAAGCTGTTAGAAATCTGGGGGAATCCTCTAAAGGCTTTCAAAAACTCCATACAGCCCTGGGTCTTGGAGTTATCAAATTTTCAGCTCCAGCATATGATGATTTCATTTGTATATCCTCAACTTTCCCCATTGCTCTTTGACTATCGCTATGCAATGGATTAAAAACATAAGAATAATAAATCTGGCTATCGTCTTTGAATGATCTTTTAAAAAATCCAAAATTTGTCATAAGAACAATGGTGTCTCTTTAATGTCTGAATAGAAATCTTATTCTAGATCAGTAATAGGCAACCTGGCTCTTTCCAAAAACTGCTGCTTTATTTCTTACCAAAGACTGGTTAAGGATGGTGAATGCAATATTTGGAATATTACTTGTTGCCTTCCCTGTTCTAGGCATAGAATTTCCTGTGTAAAAATCAAAAGCATTAGTAAAGAGGTCATAGTACATTGTTCATTCTTTCCACTTCCAGAGAAATCTTTGATAAGCTTCTAATGAATTTAATGGTTTCTACAAAGCTTTCCTTTAAGTCACCTCTAGTGACCAGAAAAGACTATTATATGAAAGACATGAAGGGATAATTCTGCTTATTGGGCCAGTATGGTCTATACTGTTATGCTCCACCATGGCTGAGGAAATTGAGACACTTACATGTTCCTGCCATCCCTTGGAGATAGAAAGGCACAGCATTAAAATAAATTGAAAAGCAATTTCAGAAAGATTGAGGGGTTCTTCCCCAGACAAACCATCCATAGCCTGCCCATGAATGTTCTAAAATCCTGCCCAATTGGCATCTCCCCACCACCACCAAATTGCCACCTCTTCCACAGAACAATTTCCACCAAGATTGTTCTACATTCTTTACCAGGGTTAACTACTTTTTTTTAAAATGATGATGGCATTATTACACAAACTTTTGCCACAGTCCTTCCCTCCCCCCACCAATCACTATGCCCTCACAACATTTCAGTGAGATCCTGTGAGATTGCCAAAGTTTTATGAGATTTGATACACGACTCTTGATACATGTTACCCAAACTCTTATGAGATTTTTAAGGAATAACTTGTGAGCTCAAAGTCCAGCAGATGCTATGGCATCTTGGGAACTGTATTGCAGTCCTGTATTGCAGTCCTCTGTCCTGTACTAGTATTTTATGTAAAGAAGGGAGTCAGCTAATTTCTAACTTCTTGGATCAAGGAATTCCACAGTCATGTTTATGTTCCAGCTAAAAAGGCATGCAAATTTAAACAACTGTCCATTCTTTGTGGTTGGCAGAGTTGTGCACATCACTACAGTAGAGATCTCTTTCACTATGAACAAGGACTCTACATCTACATATAGAATTGTTGTTAATATTACTGGAAGTAGCCCAATTAGTGGAAACATAAATCACCCATATAAATATAGAATGAGGAGACATAGTTCAAAGTAGATTTTGAGAAAAAGATTTCAGTTATAAATATGACTATGCATTCAAACAGCAGCACAATGTGGTTAAAAAGAGCAAACTCAATTTTAGGCTTCACTCAGAATAGTATAGCTTATCAATGGTAATCATTGACTTTATTAATCAGACCGCACCTTAAATACTGCTACCAGATCTGCATACTGCACCTTAGGAAGAGCAAAGCAGAACAAATTCAAAGAAGGACAATAAGGATGATAAGAGGTCTACAATCTTATTCCTGTGAGGTGAAAGAACTTGGAATGGGTAGCCTTGAGAAGAGAAGCTTAAAAAGAGGTATGATAGCATTTTTCACTTACTAAGGCTATCACATAAGGCCAAGAACTGTTTTTTGTCACCCTAGAGCAGAGGTCCCCAACCTTTTGGGCATCAGGGACTGGTTATGTGGAGAGAGGTTTTTCTGCAGACCAGAAGGGGCATGGTTTTGTGTGCTTCCTGCATCCTGCAGATGGGGCTTTCCTTGTTTGTGTGGCCCGGTTGCTGGCACACCACAGCCCGGTATCAGTCCATGGACCGGGGATTGGGGACTCCTGCTCTAGAGGGCATAACATAGAATAATGGATTTTGATCATTGAGAAGACAGATTCCTATTTAAAGTTAAGGGACAAAGATGATCACAGTGGAACAAGCTACCTAGAGAAGTGGTGGGATCCCTTCACTTTCATTTTTACTCCTGCACTGATCAGAAAGATTGGGTTTGATGGCCTTCCAACTCTATTATTCCATGGTTTAGGATGACTATGTTTCTGTCTGTCTTTGTGTTTCTGTTTTTACATTTATTTCAATCCAGTATGATTTTAATTAGTTCAAAGAACTGTCTCCCTTACTGGAATGTAAAAAAAGCAAAAAAAAATTAAAAAGAAACTTTCTGGTTGGGAAGCTTTAGACTAAATATTTCTGAAAGTGACCTGTTCTTCACAGGGTGTTTAATTTCAAAGAGGGCACCTGGAGACACAAGCACAACCATCTATAATGTGTGCTTTGTGTAATTGTAATAGCTCAAATGATAACTTTCTTAGATGTTTCTTTCTTTACAGTGAAGCAAAAGCTAATAGTATATTATACAATCTGTGTGGTATAATTCTTCAGTGGCCTCTGTGTTTACACTGTTCTGAACTGTATCTGTTTACTTAATCACAAGGTTCTTTTAAGAAAAATGCTGTATACAGTGTAAAATGTATTAATGACATATTAGTTGAAACTTTGGTGATTCCCCTCTCCATAATTCTGAAACTGTGCCAGTGTTCCTGTAAGTTCCCTGTGTATGTTTGGGCGTATGTGTGCAGGGGTGTGGGTTGTGAGCATTATACAATTTATGAGAATTAGTAACTTAATTCTAAATGAAAAAGCTGGTTGTGTTTTTTCAAAGTTGCATCTGTTTAAGATTTTGTGAAATCTTGAAGCTTCATGTATGGTTGAGGATTAATGTATATGGACGAAACTCTAGTGAGCGCCTATAAAAATAAAAATGAAACCTTTCATACGGTTCTCTGGTTCATAGCTGCAAGCTTTGATTGTTGTTCTTACTATGCATTTTTTTAAATCATAAACATTAAAATGACTGTGGTATTCTGAAAGAAAATAAATGCAGAACAATAACCATGAATCTCACATTTGAAAATGGGGAAAAAATAATTTCTGTATATTCTTGCTTTGACATATATATTTGTCACCCAATTTGAAATTCATCATCTGTCTGTGTTCCAGCATGAAACCTGAGTTCAGGTCCCAGAAGGAAGATGGATAAATTCTGTAATGTTTAAAACTCAAGTCTATTAATATAACCACCAGTAAATTTTAGCCTTATTACTCTCCAAACCTGAATTTTATATTTATAAGGAAAGGTGGGATATCAATTGTAAAAGTTTTTTTTTTTAAAAAAAAGCCAAACCAAAAAATTCTTTGTTTTGTGGTTAGAGAGATTTTTTTGAATGTTCAGAACTGATTGCACTAAACTAAACCAATGAAAATTAACATATTCATTAATTGATACATAGCTTTAATACATTGGTTTCAAAATAATAGTGATCAGCCACTTTTCACAAATAGGAATAGAAATTTGTCCACAGCTTCTGTCTTGTGTGACTGAAAGCCAATTCAGAATGGGGTAAGCAGATTTAGGAACACTTTTATTTTATTTATTTTATTAATTTATTAAATTAATATGTCTCCCCTCTCATTTCCCCTACCTTTAGCAATGATCAACTGAAGCATTACATAAAAATGATTTTCCCTTCATTCATTATTTACTGATACCTTTTCAGCAAATTCCAGTATTTTACTGACAGATTAAGGTTGCAGTCCTTCTTCACTTTGTTACCTGGAACTAAGTCATAGACTGTACCCTGTGGGACTAAAATAAACTTCCATTAGATCATGCCCTAAAACCATATTCAAATACAAAGAATTCTCTACCCCTTTATAAAAAAATTAGGCATGTAAATATGAGCCCAGATATGTGTCAAACATCAGCAAAAACCTAAAACCAACACATATAAATGTAAAATTTTCTTAGACCAATCATTTATTTTATGCTTTTTCTATCCAATCTTTCTGCTCCCAAAGCACTCAAGAAGGTAATTATTTAAAGGCAAGTTCTCGGGGGAAAAGAGTAAAAATAATTACCTTACATTGTAAAGGCAAAGGCAGAAAGACTCTGTGTGCTGAAAATCCAAGGGACTCCATGGCTGGCTCAGGAATTCTGGGAGTTGAAGTCCATGAGTCATAAAAGAGCCAAGGTTGCCTACCCCTGGGCTAGATCCCCAGATGGGGCCAGAGAGATTCATAAAACGTTTCTTCTTTGCTGCTACTCACTGGTCATCCAGTGGCGTACAGGTAGTCGTTGACTTACAAGAATTCATTTAGTGACCGTTCAAAGTTACAACAGCACTGAAAAAAGTGACTTACGAACGTTTTTCACAGATATGACCATTGCAGCATCCCCATGGTCACGTGATCAAAATTTCAGACACTTGGCAACTGGCTCTTATTTATGATGGTTGCAGTGTTCCGGAGTCATGTGATTCCCACCAAAGTCAATGGGGAAGCTAGATTCACTTAACAGCCATGTTATTAATTTAACAACTGCAAGGATTTGCTTAACAACTATGGTAAGAAAGGGGGTAAAGTGGGGCAAAAATCACTTAGCAACTATCTTGTTTAACAACAGAAATTTTGGGCTACCTGCAATCCAAATATGGGATAAATGGTCACCTTCTTCCCAATTGTCACAAATATGGCAAAGTATACCATGAGAATGACTTACCCCATTTGAGTTAGATTTGCTATAATTAACAAGCTCCAGGAAAATACAAGAAAATATGCTTAGCATTCTGTACCCTAGGTCTGTCCACTGCAATAATTATCCATCCAAGAAATGTCAAGCACACCCTCAGGCTTCTCAAAGGTTGCCAATCACTTCTCTGAAAGGAGCTGCAGTACTATTTGTGGGGTGGCTTAATGTATCTTTCTTTCAATTTGCCATCACTTTCCATATTGCTTAAACTAGAATAATTCCCATTTCGGGTACAAGTATTTTGTAAGTAAGTTCCATCAAGACTTGGTCTCTGTAATGAACACAGGATATATGTTCCATTATCAGGATATGTGTTCCATTAAAATTAATGGAACATAGAAGTTGAATGTCTTCTAATGCTTTCAGTGGGACTTGATCCCAGTTAATTGGAGCTGGAGTAGAGTTGTATTTCTTTTCTAAGAATAGAAAATCACAAAAGTGATGGATTGTTTCACAGGCCAAGATTCATTCTTACATTGCCCTAACTACCTATTGTGAGTTTTGATGTCCTCTGTGTTTCTTCAGAAAAATGGAAAGCCTTCTCTAACAACTCCCTTCTTTTGCTAATGTATTACAGTGACTTAATTTTATTTGGATGGAAATTGTGAATATGTTAACTTGGCTAAAACTGCAATGTGTACCAAAGGTTGTTTTTCTTTTCAAATGTAGGTATTTTAATAAATATTGCATAAAGAAAATAAACCAATCGTCTACAGTTCTGTATAGCAAATGTGAATTTTTATTAAAAAATATATGTAATGTAAAAAAAAAAGACCAAATGTTTCTTTGTATTGCGTGAAATGTCAAATAAAGTCCTGGTAACCGTATTTTTGGTTTGATTATTTGGTTAATGTGTTGATGCAGCATGATTCTAAAATAAAATATTTTATTTTTCTATATGTTAGTTTGTTGATACATTTTTATGGCCTTTGCTTAAATGGAATGGGTAGCTGGAAGACCATCAGAAATCAAACGAAAGACAGGTAAGGCTTTTGACTGAAATGGAGTACATTCGATTATCAATTTCATTGAAATGGCATCGGCTGTTTTAAGAGATGCAAATGTAGAAGTAATTATTCTAACTCAAATAAAATGTATTCTGCTGCTTCACCAGGCAGGGGATGGTTGTGATCAGAGGATCTGTGTTGTGCCTGCAGGTTAATTAGAACTATGCAAAGCATCCTGGAGATGCTGTGATGAATATTTCAGCACACATAGCACTGCTCAGAGTAAGGAAGCCTCTTCCTTCTATTAGCCAACTGCCTATATTGATTTGGTTTGGTTTGGTTTGGTCTGGAGGCTAAAACATATGAAGAATGTTGTTGGAATTGGGTAGGTCTAGTCTAGTGAAAAGAAAGACTAAGAGTGACATGATAGCACAATATCTGCCACAGAAAAGAGGGGGTCAAGCTATTGTCCAAAGCACCTGAAGGCAGGGCAAGAAGCAATAGATGGAAACTAATCAAGGAGAGAAGCAACCTAGAACTAAGAAGAAATTTCCTGACAATTAATCAGCAACTTGCCTCCAGAAGTTGTGAATGCTCCAACACTGGAAGTTTTTAAGAAGAGATTGGACAATCATTTGTCTAAAATAGTATAGGGTTTCCTGTCGAGCAGAGAGTTGAACCAGAAGACCTCCAATGCCTCTTCCAACTCTGTTATTCTGCTATTCTGCTTTGCTTCGCTTTACTCTCTCAGCACTGTTTCAAGTTCTTCAAGTAGAAGCCAGTTCAGATCTTCTGAGCTACACTTACAATAGCCTCTTCCCTTGAAGAGATCTTGCTAATCTTCCAATGGCTTCTCATCTAATCTAGGCAGCCCTTCAAATAGAGGATTATCCAACTGAATCCCATTCAATTTCATATCAATTTAATATACATATTTTCAGGTTTTAGTTACATTTCAAGGAAATAGTATCTGTTCTATTCTGATATTCCGTGACACATAAATTGTGACGCTTTTGCTCAGTCTCACATGGCTCCAAGTTGGTGCAGGCAGCCACAGTTACCCTGCTTTTTTCAGGTCAATTTTCATCTGAGGAAGGATAGACATTCAACAGATGCATCTCCTCAATCATCTGACAGATCTCAACAGTGAATGCATATTGGACAGAAATCTAGTACTTTCCTCTGCTGTTATAATTGTTCAGACAAAAATTCTCATCCAGGTAGTACTCAACTTACAACCACAATTGGGATCAGAATCTCAGAGAAGCAGTCCTAAACACAATCCTGATATTCTCTGGCCTAGGATTCTCCCAATTGTACAATTTGGAGAATGAGATTTCTAAAACCCCACAAGAGTGTGCTTTTTTTTCACAAACATTTTGCAGAAGGAGGTACTCACTTGGAGAATGGCACGAGGTGAGCCTGCCTCACATCAACTGGGGACACCTGTCAGCAATTACAGAAAAATTACAAAGGTAAGTGGGGAGCTTTATAAGCACTGGTGGACCCTTTAACCAGCTGAGGACTCCAAGGATGTGGGACACAGGTGGGCTGGGTAGGTGGCTGAGATGGGAGGGATAGATAGGCAGGTTGTGGGAGGTGCAGTGCCCCTGCAGGCATAAGTGTGGGCAGACTGCCAAGCACCTGACTTTTCATCAAATGACCACAGCAAACTGAAATGGTCATAACCTCAGGCACAGGGTCATAAGTCTCTTTGTTCAGCATGCTGTAATTTTGAATGGTCATTCAGCAAGGACTACCCGTGTCTCTGTTAATGTTGGCTTGCCTCTGTAATTGTGGCTCCTTTGAATCAAGAAACAGTGGCCAATGGAGATACCCATTAAGGAGCAGCCTTTATATTATTGACATTTACTTGTAAAGGAGAATATTTGTAGTTCAGGGTTGACATCAGGAGTACCTGATGTTCTCTTGAGTTTGATTTTTTTCTTCCAGACATTTCATTACCCAAACTAGATAACATCATCAGTGCTAGTTCACATAACATTACTGGTGGAAGTGAAAGATTGAAATTCAACCATGTAGAAAACTCTGAAATCATTAAATAAAAATATTTAGAAGCAAGAGACTTATTATGTTACCTAGTTTAGGTAATGAAATGTCTGCAAGAAAACAAGCAAGCTCAGAGAGTACCAAGGACCCCTCATATTCTACTTGCCATCAAACTCAACACACCTTTTTCATTATTTAGTACACATCATTGAACAATTTGCAGATTTGAGATAAAGATTGTTGTATTGATTTTATGAAATAGCCTCCCTTGTAAGTAACAATGAGCTGCCTCTCTGGATTTGGGATATTATAATGCAGAAGACAATTTGCATTATCTGTTGCTACATGGAGAGGACATGACTACATAGTAATCCATAAAAGATGACTCTCCTGCAAAAGATTGAAAATGCTAGAAAATATAAAATATTAGCAGACAATATCGTCTGAAGTGCATTCTCTGATAGCAGGAAATATTGCTTTAAATAAATATTAAATATTTAAAATAGTAATTTGGAGCATATATGAAACTGAGGAAAACTGGCCAGAAGGGTTTTTTAAAATTATTATTTCATTATTTATGTATTGACTGTATTACTCTGCTGCTTTTTGTCAAGGCATTAGAGGTGCTTCATCATCAAAAACATTAAAGCTACAAAGGTCATATTAAAAAATAGGTGCTTTAAGGCCAGGAATGGAGTTGACGACATTTCATCCTGAGTTTTTTCTTTATTCTCAGAGTACACGGGACTTTTGTGTTCATTTATAGGCACACATCGTGAAGTTCGTGTTTCATTGTCAATCCTGCTGTCCTCCACTTTAAGAAACATAATAACTATAGAAGTATTTCATAATCCATATTCTTTTTGTTCATAGATGTCATTGGGCAGTACAGTGCAAATGTCATGGATGAATCCTTTCTACATATACACATAGCCTTTGATGCCTATATACATGCACAAATTAATAGCAGGCACTATAGAATTCACATAGCCTTACCGGTGGAACTGAAAGATTGAAATTTAATCATGTAGAAAACTCTGCAATCATTAAACAAAAATATCTGGAAGCAAGAGAGAGAGAAAAAAAACTCTGCAACCAATTTGAGAATGCTCTCCTATACATACATTTCCCACCTTCTGAAACACACATAGAAGCCTGCCGAACTTCATAGGTCATTGTGAAAAATGTAATTGAATTGTTTCCATTATTTGCTTTTGTCAAAGGCACGGGTTTTACTCTCTTGGTTGCCTTTCTGAATTTATCATTTCAGACTATGCTTCAAAAAATGGCTCCTCTATACATTACAAAATGTGACAATTTCATTATGGCATTGAGTCAAGCAATCTGAATGCAAATTAGCTGGGGTGACAAGAGGTGATGGCAAGGGAATAAAATGACACAGCTACCTCCTCTTCCTTATCACAGGAAGGTTGATGGTGCTGCATACCAATATGCCCTCTGAAACAAAATTCAGCTGTGACTAAATTAATTAAAATCTAGTTTTCTAGCTCTGGGGATTAGGGCAGAAATTGATCATTGTCATACTTCAGCCATGCCCAGCTCAGTGAAGATTTGAAGTAACGTTTAAGCTCGTAATTCTCAGCACCGGTGTTTTGCTATTTATATCTGGAGTAGATAGAAAAGGCAAATTCAGATGTTAGACAGTAAGCTGCTTTATCCAAAGCCAAAACACCATTCTGAGTATACTATAGTCTCCTGAAACACATTTTTCCTCTCATTCTATCGCTACTGTGAATTAATCCAGGAAAGTACATAGAGAGGCCCTCTGCCACAGAACTATGGCTGCTTGATAAAGAAGCTGAGAAGGGTTCCAACAGATGACTAAGATGAGCATATAACCTATTTTGTAGGTTGGAGTCTGCTCTCTGAGGTTACCGGTAGTTGTTTGCTTACCCAACTATTTTCAGTGCTAGAGAGTGTGGAATTTGCTCCCTGTTTGTATACAATACCTTGCCCTGCCAAGATTGGTAGGGGTGGGATTTTGGTCTTGGTAGTTCTTTTATTAGGATTTTTGTTTTGCTTGATTGTCTGGTTTTTTTTTACAGTAATTTTATTAAAGTTTACAAATACAAAGATAAAAGATTAATACAAAATAAGAAAAAAGTGCAAACAAATTAAAAAAAGAAGAAAAAGTAGATCTATAAAAGATAATTCTCTCCCTCCAAAGAGACATTGTATAAACAATGTCAGTACCTTAACACTTTCTCTAGTATTTCACTTAAAAAAACATTTTCCCAATATCTCATCCCTTATCAATAATCAAATTGTAAGAACTCATCATTCACTCCCAATCAGCAAAAGTCTATTAAGAGCTACCAGAAATAGTAGCAAATGTATCTTAATTAAAAAAGTCCATTTTGTAATCCAATTTATCACTTTCTCTAAGAAATAAAGCAAAATTTATGAACAGCTTCTTGAACCCTCATCTTTCAGTCAAAAATAAATCTGATTAATAGCTACCAGAAACCACAACATATATATTTTAATCCTGATTGAATAAGTTCACTTTATAAACCTTCTGCTTACTTTTAAAAAGCTTGGTCTTTAATCCCATCAAATAATGTCCTACCAGTTGATTTCTCATTAGTTTTCTCTTTGTCCCCTCTCAGAAACAGTTTCCCTGGTTTCATACATTCCTTTTGTAAATGTGAGATAAGAAGGCTTTTCAACTCTTCCGATTTATTATTTGGATGTCCCCTTTAATTACTAAGACATCAGCTAGTTTTATTTCTACTATAAATCCATTTTGGCATATTTCCCCATATCTCTCTTATATTCTTGTATTTTTAAGTCCATGTTCAGAGGGCATTTGGCATCTTTTTCCATATCACTTTTGTAACACAACATTTTTTAAAACTCCGAATCCACATACAACCAGTCTGTTTTATCCAATAAAATCTGTTTCCCTTCGATATCCTCTGTCAAAGCATAAAACATTCTTGTAAGTACAAGTAGTACTCAACTTACAAGTGTAATTGAGCCCAGAATTATGGTTGTAAGTCATGCTGGTTGTTAAGCAGGTCACCATGTGACTATGATCAACTTTACAATCTTTTCTGTAGTAGTTGATAAGTGAACATTGCCGTCATTAAATGAAGTTGGTGATTGCTAAGTAAACCCATTTTAGCTAATGGGCTTTTTTTGCCTGAAACCTGAAGTAAACACTGATTTCTGAATGCTGCAATCCCAACCCGTGGGTCTCAGCTTTTATTTTACGAGAGAGAGAGAGAGAGAGAGAGAGAGAGAGAGAGAGAGAGAGAGAGAGAGAGAGAGAGAGAGAGAGAGAGAGAGAGAGAGAGAGAGAGAGAGAGAGAGAGAGAGAGAGAGAGAGAGAGAGAGAGAGAGAGAGAGATACAAATATCTCCAGTGAAACAGCTCCTTTTTTTTGTAGGGCTTGGCAAAGGTTTTAGAATTGAAGTACTCAGCACATCTGATATCAACCAATGTAGAGCTCAGAATCAAATTCAGTTATTGAGGACATTTCTACTTGCACAATTTATTTGCTTTGACTGGAATTATCACTGAGCATTTTGGAAGGGTTTGTACTATCACATATGAAAAAAATATTACAAGATTATGCACTTTTAATTATCAAAATCTATGATGCAGCAACTGTAAATCAAACAAATTTGGGGTACGTATTATGCTGTTCAATAGAATACTGGCAGCAAAGGGCAACAAGTTAATTTGCTACAGTCCATTCTTAATAAAATGGTTAAGAAGTATAAGGTTTCTGTCAGGAATTATAGCAATAGCACTTAGACTTATATACTGTTCCATAGTGCTTTTCAGCATTCTCTGAGCAGTTTACAATGTCAACATATTGCCCCCAACAATCCGAGTCCTCATTTTACCAACCTCAGAAGGATAAAAAGCTGAGTCAACCTTGAACCAGTGCGGATCGAACTCCAGACTATAGGCAGAATTATCCTGAAATATTGCATTCTAACCACCAGGCTCCTGGGTTTTTTCTCATGCCTGGGGATAGAATATTATTTAAGCCTGTTCTGCTATAAAAATGAATGTTGGTACAAGTAGACCTCTACTTACAACCACTTGTTTAGTGAGTGTTCAAAATTATGATGGCACTGAAAAAAGTGATTTATGATCAGTCCTTACACTTGTGACTGTCACATTATTTTCATGGTAATGTGATCATGATTCAAGATCTTGGCAACTGCCACACATTTACGATGGTTGCAGTGTCTTACATCACATGATTGCCATTTGTGACCTTCACAGCTGGCTTCCAACAAACAAAGTCAACTGGGAAGCCAGTGAGGGAAGTCACAAGTCACAGTTAACAACCACACCATAATGAATTTTCTAGACATTATTGTGGTCATAAATTGAGAACTATTGTAATACCTAGCCTCAAGAATGTGTGGGATTCTTTTTTTCATTTTGATTTTATTTGCTTTTTATTTGTATTAATTTATGCTATCCAGAGTCAGAAATTATTATCAGTTGGGTAGTGGCCTTATAAAATACATACACCTAAATAAATAAGTGCAGCTGTTCTGGAGTTGGCACTGCCAACAACATCAGTAGCAATATGTTAAAGCAGCGGTTCTCAACCTATGGGTCGCGACCCCATTTGGGGTCAATCGATTATTTCACGAGGGTCACCAAGCAAGGCTGTCCGCCATTTTTTCCCCTTTTCCGGCGGGTGCCTTATTTGCCTTGGGCTGGGCCAGCTGGTGGCCCAGGCGGTGGTCGGCCTGCTCCATCTCTGCCGCTTGCCAGCTACGCCTTAGCTGGCACAGGGAAAGTCCGGTTGGGGGTCGCGGCATTAAAAAGGTTGAGAACCACTGTTTTAAAGCATAAATAGCCTCCTTAAATGACAAATAAAAATATGCAATTTAGTGTATTTTCTTTAGTTTTAAAGTGGATAGTGGCACAAAGAAATCTAGACTATGGCAAACAAAATATTGTTAAGAGTGCTCATCACAAGATGTTCCAAGACTTGGTAGTTCAAGTAGATGCAGAACTTAGCTGCCATTAGCTGATCTTGAGAAACCAGAGAGAATTGAACCTGGTCATTCCTAACCTGGTGGTATAACATTCTCTACTTGATGATCTTATAACAAAAATGAAACAAAAGAATCATTTGAATTTTATCCTTTGCAAAGCCTCTTTCCATTCCTTATATTTCTACCAGTGTATGTCACACACATGCTTTATTAAAAGCAACAGTGAAAGAAACTGGAAAGATTTGTTGAGAGAGAGAGAGGGAGACAGAGATTGCAAAGTTAGTTTAATGAAGTAGTTGCAGCTAAATGTGCACTTGTAACTATTCCAGTTTTACAAATCACCTTGGTGAAGAAATTGCACGCTATAATCAGCTTCTTGCTTAAAACAGCTTCAAATATTGCTGACAACTTGTAAGTGTATTTTTTAAGCATTTTTTAAGCAGCCCAGAAAATAAAATATATCCAATAAAACTGGTCCATCTTTTGTCTTGGGCTAGGAATATAAGTACAATGCTGAAAGTGGAATACTTTTTAATGTCCAGTGTACTGAAGCATTATCATTTCCCATGCCTTGCTTCTCACTATAAAACTGATCATACAAAAGACTACACATTCTTTTGCCATCATAACTAAGCAAAATGTCACAGGAGAGAAGCAAGAAATGCCAACAATTCTTTTCTCATTCTGAGACTCAGTGATGTGATTGAAAAATAATCAAGGCAGTCTTGAAAGAACTACCAGCCATAACAGCCTAAGAGATTTTCTGTTGAGGGATTTTAATAAGGAACAAGAATTCCCAGCAAAAATGATAGAGAAAGAAAATTAAAGGTTTAAGGCCTTTTAATGGAGCATATAGATAGGGTCTCAAATTCATTCTGCTTGGCAATTTGGAAGCAGGAATCTCTTCCACTTTCTTCTGCTAATGCTCTAATATGATCTGAGTTGTACTGTTCCTCTAGTTCAGCAACTGAAGCTTTCCTTCCATAAGCCCCTGAAATTTTAGAAACATGATGAAACCTGGTGGCAGGAGAGATTGTGACCTATCATGGCCATAATTTAACAATCTATAATTTCCAAATCTCATTTTACCAGTTCTGTGTCTGTGACATAGAACAACAAGCAGCAAACCAGATTTATAAAGCCGAGGCTTCATACGGAACCATGACATTGTTCCATGTAGCTTAGTACCATCTACACCAGAGTATTTTATTCTGTTATCCTTTGAATGCAGTAGGATCCTACTCTCAAGAGTCCTAAGCAATAATTTAGCAGTATTTAGTAATTCAAGGCATTGGAATCCCCTGAACCCCAAGCTGGGTTTATATGCTGGTGACTGCCTTCCAGAATTGTGGTCATCTGATATTCAGAATATGGGCATTGCTTGAGACTAAAATTATGAGAAAAGCTGACATACTGTACTGCATTCTATTTTTTCCAAAATGTCTTTGAATTTTTGCACAAGCAAAAATATGCCATGAAAACAGATGCTTACGGTACACTGTATACTCTGTACTTCACGGTTTTGGAAACTAAAGGATTGCACAAAGCAAGGCTGGGCTTGAGCAAAGATGCCACAGGTTGATTACTCCTGCAACTCTACAAGAATACATTTTGCTTTTTGATTATGAAAATCGTGTTATTTTGGTGGATCAAATTTTACATGGGGCAACTATGAACAATTAAATTCAAAATAAAGATCAACAAATTACCTGGGGGGAATATCATTGTACCAACGACACAAATTGTCACTTGCATCAGTAGCATGATGCGTCTGATATAGATGAAATAATTAATGTTATTTGTCTGATACCATCATAATGGTATGCAAAAATACCAGGCATTACCGGATTTGAGAATTGCATTTTTTCAAACTCCACTTGCTTGGATTTGGATTTTTGTTTGCCATGGGACTGAGCTGTGCCCTATTCCACTAAGAACTGACATATAGTTGGCCAGACAGCTATGCTTTATATCAAACATGGCCTAATTAGAGTCTTCATGATTTTACCATTCTGTGCCTTAAGGCTAAGCATGAATGGTGTTATCCCTCAAGGTCTAAGCCTTACTTCCAGAATCAGCTCTTAATTGGAATTCAAAGGAATTCTTTAGTGTAAGAAAAGTAGCACGGTATCTTTTTAGAAGGGAATGTATTAATGGGAAAAAAATGCCTAAGAAATATTTGGTGTCCCAAAGAACTTCAGTTGGGAATATGGTGTTACCAGGGAAACGCTGATGTTATGGAAACGGATTAAATTATTGTACAGGAGCATATCCTATATTCTTCCCTTCCAAATTTCTATATCTATCAAAACTATATCCCTTTTTCAAGTATTACAGCCTATTACTGATGTGAAAAATAGCTTACATGTTTTATTTATTTTAGTGTGACTGTGCAGAGGTGCAGTCCAGTTCGGCTACTCTACACGCAATATAGGGAAAAACTGATTTTTCCTCATAGCCCCTTTGAAAAAATAATCTTCTGTGCAGGATTTGTGTTTTCATTTAAAGAACTTCACTGGCACCGGCAGATATATATATTTTTAAAAGCCTCTGGTTACATGTTAGTGTGTACGTAGAAAGAGAATGAGAATTTTAATAAAAAATGACTGGGAGAAGAATTACCTTCTTTCTCTTCAAAGTACAGAGGTCTTCATCCACTCATATTGAACTAAACAAAAACAAGAAATGGAACTATAGGTGTTTTCCCTTTCTGATCATACAAAACGTGTGCTACACTGAGAGTGGTATGATTGGCAAGCCTCTATACTTGTGATGGAGAACCTGTGATGGTTCTAAAATTGCATGAGAATGGGGTACGTTTTTGAGAATAGTTTTTGTTGGGTGTTGGTGAATGCTGGCATGTCATCCAAAATATTGTGCATGTCACCTCTAACATGCGTGTCATAGGTTCGCTATTAGTGTTCTATATCATTATGGGACTTTATCTTTATATATGCAGTACATATGGGAGCCAGTCTGGTATAACGATTAAAGCACCAAGCAAAGAACTAGGAAACTGTGAGTTCTAGTCCTATCTTAGATTATGGATTGTGTTTTACAGAAACTCCAAGCTCCTCTATAGCCCCAATCAAGTTTTGGTCCTTCCCATTTTATTTTTTTAAGGATTTATTAAGCTTCTATACAGTATAGCTGCAATAAAAAAAAACTCTTGATGGTTAGAACATGTGGTATCAACAGCTCCTATTATTTCCTGGGCCCATTAAATAAGGCTATCATATTATAATGAGATTTATGTGCTTGTTTAAGTTACTTCCTAAACCTCCTTTGATATTGCCTACCTTCAAAGCAGCATGTGTGGGTCTCTGGAAGCAATTATATGCAATTAATGTAATTACATGGGGCTATGTTGCCTCCAGTGCTCCAGATGCTGTTGTAGCTTGATCTTCCTGATCCTGTTAACAGCACACTGTTTCTTTTATGCTGCTCTGAAAGACCTGTTCAGATTATCAAAGAGAGGGAGCCCCTTACACACCTCCATTGTTGCTTGAAACTCCTTAGACACAGTAATGCTTTCTCTTTCTTAGATTAGAAAGCTGTTGAATATCTGAACATCAAAAGTGTGCATGAAACTGACTGGGCAGTCAATTTGTTGGCATAAGAAACAGAGCCTTGGAGGGTTTGTACTATAAACAACAATTGGCTGGGTTCATACAGAACATTGAAATACAAACCGCAACTTACAAATGACTAAGCAGGCATGCTACATTAAGCCAAAGTCAAATAAAACAAAGTAAAACAAAGTGAAAGCATTCTATTCAAAGAACCATTACTTTTTCCAGCAAGATGTGGTTACTTCTTAGTGAATTAGGCTTCTCTGTTTAATATATCTATAACTTGAACAGGTTGGGGTATGGAGATTGTTTTATTTATGATTTTGTTCAAATTACACCCCATTTTTCATAGGTACCAGGAGATTGAGGCCAGGTATCCAGGACTCCCTGCTCACTTTTTTCTCACTGTGAGGTAGGTTGGTTTGAAAGAAAGTGACCAATCAAAGTCACCCAACGAACTATAGTGGCAGAGAGTGAATCTTCCTGGCTTCAGTCCAGCAATTTGATGCTACACTGGCTCTATCTTTGGAAGGATGATGCAAACATTCATTAAAATTAAAAAAAAAAGTTGGTAAGAGAATACAATATCAGCTAAGGAAACAATGTTCAGTTAATACCAGTCACAGGAGCATTGGCAAGGAGTGGTCAAAAAGCCACACTGGTGGACACAACTGCATGATCAAAGCCCAGCTCTTTGTATATGCTTCAACGCTGCATGTACATCAAATGGGAGAAGCTATTATCATGGTCATGTCGACCATCTTTGCCCCCAGCCCCATCCCACTTGCAGACATTCCTGGCTATTCCTAAATGGGAATTTAATTATGTTCACCCTCTGAGTTCTTTCAAGAAGAGAAATAACATACTGTAAGCATAGTTTGCTACAGATTTAAAAATGTTGCTGAACATTTAAAATAACTCTTGCTCTGGGAACAGCTTTTTTTCCTGACATTTCTCATGTTTTGGAGTGGTACTGCTCTAAACTGTCTTCCATTTTGTTACTAGCCACTATTGTTATTTCCCCTCAGAGTATTTGCATGCAAGGTGGTTGTGACTTGTCCTCATGCTATGACATTTTCACATGCTGAATCCTGCATCTCAAGTTCTAGCTAGGCCAGGACTTGGGGACTTCAACTCCCAGAATTGTTGAGCCAACATAGCTCAGCTTGGAAACCTTTCCCTTTCCCCTCAGCATGGCTGGCTCAGGAATTCTGGGAGTTGAAGTCCACAAGTCATAAAAGAGCCAAGGTTGCCTGCTCCTAACCTTATTAGAGAACACCCATTGGCAATGTGATTAAAATGCCAGACTAAATCCTTTATTCGTTTAGCTCATTCTTTCCAGATCCTCCAAATATGATGGACTTCAAATATAGTATTCCAAGACACAATATACGATGTTTTGGGACTATGGGAGTAGTAATCAACCATTTGGAAGTGATTGAATCAAGGAACTTGTGCTCTCTCATCCTGGTACTTTTTCCTCAGTCTCAGGTGAAGGCCTCTTTTATTAACTTGCTGCACTGAGCCACTAGCTGGATTCAATGATCCAGGTAGGCCACAGTTTGTTTTAATCCATGATGCCCAAACTGATAATCACAATAATCCCTAAAACATTGCTTGGAACCTTATGGGCAGGCCAAAACCAGTCGTGTTAACATATTTTAGCATGATACCGTTGTCCCCAATTAGGTTCTGAGCCTGGTGCTGAGACTGATGAAGAATACTAGACATGAGGTGCAGGTTTTGTTGTCTTTTATTGAAGCACTCCAAGAAAAAGGATCCTGGCCAAAATGCCAATGAACCAAGAACCACAGAATTAATAAAGCTTTATACATTGACTCTAAAGCAGAAGGCGGGATAAGGTGGGATATATAAGAAATATCATCTAATAAACATTTCAATAATAATCTAACAATTATTCTATTGGTCTCTAGCTATCCCTATTCCAAAGCCTTGGTTAATGAATGTTTCAGGAGTTATCTAATACACATACTATTTGCTCCAGGCCATCCCTGTTCCTAGCTTCTAGCTGAGTTTGGAAGATGCCTAAGTCTTTTGTTACTTTTATCGGCTTTTTGACCACACAGAATTGTTACAAGCTTTACATGTGCACATTCCCTGTGAATAAACATTCTTTGTTCTTGCCAGACAAACTTCCCAATTACAGGCTTCCTGGTCTCCCTTCAAGTGTATGCCAGAATCTTGCTTTGTTTTGACAGACAGCCCATCAATACGCTAGCATAATCCCTGAATACCATTTTAAAAGCAAGCAGTGTCATAGAAGAGTTGGAGATCAGTTAGAAGGCCATATTGTCCAGCCAAGAGCATGTTGGCTGGACTATAAATGTAAAAAAAATCTTGTGACTTCAGCATGACCACTGAGCTACAATCCCTTCTCTGATCTGGTTGTACCATTTTGTAAAGGTCTACAAAATCATTACAAGGTTTTTTTTTTAATCCTCACTAATGTTTTCTCAGATAACCATTTTTGGTGTTGTTTTGTTCTCTGGCTCTGTTCTTGTGTCTTTAAGAGCAGCCTGGCAAAGAAAATAGTCTGGATTTTAGCTCCAGCTCAGTTCCATGCCAGGCACAGATAACACCTGCTGTATTTCCAGATGCCCATCTCCAGATGAAGGTACCACAAGAGCTGGTTTTTTTCCTTTTCCCTCCTTTCTGCCCAGCAAATATGTAAATAAACAGACCTATTTCATGTATTGCAATCATAAAAAGAGGCATCAAATCATTCCATAGTTTGTTTACAGCGTTTGCTTTTTGGCTCTGTTTGACCTGAACTCCAGAAACCCATTCAAAGAGATGGCAGAAAGTCATTAAAAATGTCCTTTGTGTCTTTCCAGATGAATTTTTCAGTTAACTTTACTACATTTTTGTATGTTCCATAAAGGTGATGAGTCTTCCCACAAAAGAGTTTTGTAAGTGGCAAATGGGAAGCCTCTCCTTCTGCAGAGAGAAAGCTTGAAGGAACTTAAATTGCCTGTAAATTTCCAAGCACTTTTCTCCCGCTTCTACAATGGATACCAAATTTTCTACAATTAAGGAAAGGTAAAGAGAGCCATCAACAAAGGCCAGATGCAGCAATGGGTTTCCTTATTTTATCCCACTAAAGAAATTATTCTTTAAGCATTGGTGCTACAGAAGTGAGGGTTTCTTGGAGTGGCTGTCAGAAATCATAGGGATACATTTATACTAGGGATGCCCAACCTTAACAACTTTAAGATCTGTGGACTTCAGCTCCCAGAATTCTGCATTCACAGGTAGCTGGAGAATTCTGGGAATTGAAGTCCACAGATCTTAAAGTTGCCAAGGTTGGGCATTCCTGATTTTTATATTCTTCTCAAGAGGCAAAGCTAAGGGACTGTTTTTCCTGGCTGCTGTGTTGGCACATAATAGATTTTCATATCTAGCATCTTACTTGAACAATACTTTCAAGTATTGTTCAAGTAAGTCCTCATAGTAAAGGCACTGAGCTGGGACTGGAGCCTCTTTCAGCTTGGCAGCTCTTTAGCCTGTGATTTTCTGTCAGACCACTCTATCTCACAGCATTCATCTTTTGGGGAGAAAATGAAGGCACCATGTATGCTTAACTCCCCAAGATACGACCAAATATCAGTCTTCTTATCATAATAAAATAGTAACTTCTACAAAAGTTCCAACAATTAGTAGAAGGCAGAGTGGAAACTCGGCTGCACCAAGAATGTAGTACTTGGGAGAAAAAAAAAGTGTTGGGTTTATCAAGAATACAGGTAGTTCTCGACTTACAACCACAACTGAGCTCAATATTTATGTTGCTAAGTGAGACATTTGTTAAGTGATTTTTGTTCCATTTTATGACTTTTCTTGCCATGGTTGTTAAGCGAATCACTGCGGTTATTAAGTTAGTAACAGGATTGTTAAGTGAATCTGGCTTCCCCGTTGATTTTGCTTGTCAGGTGGTCACAAAAGGTGATCACATCACCCCGGGACACTGCAACGGTCATGAGTCAGTTGACAAGCCTCTTGAATTTCATTCATGTGACCATGGGGATGCTGCAAAGGTCGTAAGTGTGAAAAATGGTCATAAGTCACTTTTTTCAGTGCTGTTGTATCTTCGAACGGTCACTAAATGAACTGTTGTAAGTCAAGGACTACCTGTACAAGAGTGAGCTTGAGTCAATATTGTAATGCTGATGGAGAAATAGAGAACAGGGCTTTGCTTTGCTCAGTGCTTTCAGCCACTGATCTTTAAAGCAGCTGGTTGGCTCAGGATTCAGAAATATACACATCATATTGGTTTTCCATTAAATGTAATGCAAAACTTAATTGACCCAATAAAAATACAGTCATTTAATCAATGCAATTAAAATTAACGCAAAACTCCATTCTGCTATTATTTATTAGTTAATGAAATATTTCACTAATTTAATTACTAAAATCAATAATACGTTAATCTAATATAAAGATAATTGAGATGCTTGCCTGTGCCATCCTGAATCTGAAGGTACATTAGAAACAACTCAACTTTTTTTCCCTTTTCCTTTGGCAGGAAAAAATGGCTTTCCGAATAATTAGTATGCTGGCGCTCCCTAGTGGCAAAGCTTTCTTTAAATAATGAATATAAATTTTGCGTGAAAATGATATCATTCCAGATATATTAATAGATAGTTTTCTGTGTGATTGATCATTTTTGCATATTTTAAAATTGCTGAATTTTAGATATAGCACAGGCCTCAATGACATCAGGCACTTACTTACTGTCCTTGATCTTTTAACTTCTGTTACAAATCATAGGCTTTTCTGTAGATAAGCAATCTGAAACATTAATCTACAGATAGTTCTTGACTTATGACGGTTTTTTTTAACAATGGTTAGAAGTTAGAATGGCCTCAGAAAAAGTGACCTAAAACCTGGTCCTCACAGTTGCAACTGTCTCACCATCCCCGTGATCGTGTAATTATGTAATCACAATTCAGACACTTGGCATCTGGCTCTAATGGTTGCAGATCTTGAGGTCATGTGATCACCTTTTCAATCTTCCCAACAGCTTCCAACAAACAAGGTCAATTGGGGATGTCAGATTTGCTTAACCTTTGTGTGATTCACGTAACAGCTGGGTGATTTGTTACCGCAACCACAATAAAATGGTTGTAAAATTGGGTAAGTCACACTACAGCTTGATTAACAACCACATTGCTTAGCAACCAAAATTCCAATCTGAGTACAAGCCAATGTCTGCCTGTATCAGATTTGTACTGCAAAAAATCTGGATAACCTCTACACAGCCATAAATAGTAATACGTTCTATATGTCCGTGTTGCTACTCATATTTTTGCAAGACAGATATGGTAGCCCTAATCTTCTTTACAATGCTACATATGTAGAACTAATAAAAATAAATTTGGTAAATTGTAAGAACTTGGGATCAAGTTTAGGAACCCTTTCCTGGGGACATTTTTCTTGTTGTTTCTAGCCTAGTAGAGACAAATGTGTGATCATCATTACTTAAAATATCTTTCTCTGGAAGAAAGTTTCACTCAACAGTTTACAACAATATGGACAACTTTTTATTTGATCTTTTATCAGTTTTTAAAAAATTAATTTTAAGATAGTAAAACAGAAAAGAATGTTCTTCAAAACTGAAGAAACTTTGTCTTTTATCATATTTTTTAAAAAAATTATTTTAAGACAGTAAAACAGAAAAAAATCTTCCTTCAAAATTGAAGCAAACCCAATCTACTGAAAGATTGTTTTGCTCCCTTCCTGATATGATTATTTTTTCTACTCCATTTTTAAATATACGTCTGATGTAACATGAATCTGAGGGACATGGGGAAGGTGTGTAAAAGCAGAGTCACTTTTGAATGCTTAAACAAGGACTCCTTGTCTTCCCTGGTGCTAAATATATACTACCAAACCGTTTTTCTACGGAATTAGGAATTAGATGCCTCTAAAGATATTCAGAGAAATACCTATCTTGTCACACACCAAACAAACTAAATGGAAAGTTTAGGATATATGGATGATTCAAGGCTGAAGAAGAGTCTATAAATAGCTTTAGGAAAAGAACTTTAATGGTAAGATTTATCTGAACTATGGATACACAGTTATGGATCTCCAGATGTTGCTGAATTACAAATCATTAATAGCTATTTATCATTAATGACATATTGTGAGTTGTAATTCAGCAACTTCCCCGATAGTATGGTTTTCTGTGGATTGAGAGTTTGTCTTTAAAAACAAATGAGTTCAACTCAACATTAATAGTCCTACTATAATATATTTTTATTTCAGCCAAATTCTGCCAAGAACTCCATGCAACATATATGATCTTTCCTAGTCCAACAGATCTTTAGAACAATCTTTAGAGATCATAGATTGCCAAGATGATATTCCTCCTCCTCCTCCTCCTCCTCCTCCTCCTCCTCCTCCTCCTCCTCCTCCTCCTCCTCCTCCTCCTCCTCCTCCTCGTCTTCCTCCTCCATTGCATTAAACTGATGTCAATGAAAAGCAGAGAAAAATACTAAGGTACTCAAGTAACTCTGAAATCACATAAGCAAAGTTTTTTTCTCTCTGAATATAGAATCTTAGCTTTTGCTTAGTTGCTATAGCAGGTTGCCACAGTAACAGCCATTATTAAAACCCATTAAACTATTTATTAGAATTAGGGCAGAAGGGGTGAAGGTTGGGAAGAGGTAGAAAGCAGTCTAAAAAAGTAAAGATTATACAATTAAGAATAAGGTAACAAAATTCTGAGGATACTATCCCAATGTGTTTCAACAGCCCAAGATATACATTCAGAATCAGAATAGAGCTGGAAGGGACTTTGGAGGTCTTCTAGTCCAGCCCCCCACTCAAGCAGGAGACCCTACAGCATTTCAGACAAGTGGCTGGCCAGTCTCTTCTTAAAAACCTTCAGTGATGAAGCACCCACAACATCTGAAGGCAAGTGTTCCACTAGTTAATTATTTTCACAATTGTTCTCTCAGGAGATGTTTATATAGGAAAGCAGGTAACTGGGCTTCCCTTGTCATCAAACATGATCATTATTTTTTAACATGTTCATTTAGAAGGATCAGTTGCGGAAGAGAAAGATCTTAGAACGGGGGTGTCAAACTTGCAACGTCACGTGACATGTCATGAAGTATCGCAACTTTTTTTTCCATTGCTGGCAATGGGATGGGCACAGTTTCAGCATGATGCATCTGGCCTATGGGTTGGCAGTTTGACACCCCGTCTTAAAACTTTCTAAATCTGTACTTATGAGAGCTACAAAGACTTACCAGTACTTACCAGGAAGAGCAGCTGTGCTCAAGTTTTGGCTTGATATACCTAGAACATTTTTATAAAAAAAAAAATCTGTAAGTGCTGGGGGGGGGGGGAAAAGCAATCACAAATATTTTAATATAATTTCCAAATTATGGGAAGTAATCATTCCAGTCTATTTTACATTATCATTATCAACTCACTATTTCCAGTTTTGGACACTGGCTGTGTTCCTACTACATGCTAACCATAGTTTACTCAACTGTGGGTTAAAATAAAATCCAGCTACCTTGATCTGCATAACACACTGAGCCATGTTTATCTAGCGTGATGTGAAAACTCAGTTTTTAAGAATGTAAACAAAGTGTAAGAGATCACATCAGGAACATGGAAAGTAAATCTTGTGTGAAGAGACCGAGGAACTGAATATGTTCAACCTTAAAAGGAAACAAAGAAGAATTGGGAATCGCGAAGTGATAGCACTTAACACTTGAAAGAATGTAGCAATCAAAAAGCCCGTTGTCCTGGAATATAGGACACATAATAGTAGTCATGAATTGCAAAAAGAGGGATTCCCCTCCCCTGAACATAAGGAAAACTTACTCCATCAGGAAAAAGTTTGACAGAGGAGCCAATTACATAAGCAAGTGGTGATCTCACAGTGACTGGATGTTTTAAGCAGAGGATGGACAGCTATTGATTAATTTAGATTCCAGTAAAGGAGAATATTTATGGCTCAGGATTGAAATGAGGGACCCTTAGTGCTCTCTGAGCTTGGTTGTTTTCTTGCAGACATTTCATTACTCGAACTAGGTAACATCACCAGTGCTAGTGTTAGACTAGACTAGCACTGATGATGTTACCTAGTTTGGGTAATAAAACATCTGCAAGAAAACAACCAAGCTCAGAGAGCACTAAGACCCCTGATTTAGATTCCTCCATGAAACAGACAGTTGCATCTGAAAGGCATAAATAGTGTGTTCAAATCTAATGATTGTATGATTCTATGAAACTACCCATAATCTATATAATTAATTTAGAATTATTCCCACTCCCTCTTCAATTAGATTCCAAGTGAGGATATTGAATTCTTAGAAAAGCACTTGGAATTTTCCTCCTCCTCCTTAAATGAACTGGGAATTCTGCTGACTAAATCTAACAAATCTCTAAATGCCTGTAATATTTAAAAATCATTAAAATTTCTAAGTTGCTGTCTGGAATGTATTTGTTCCTACTGTTGAAATGCAATTAAAGTCATACTGAAAACATTTATTAACTGCAGAGCAGTGAATATTTAGATATCAGTAGTAACACAATTGTTTTTCCCATGGAGACTCCAAATTTCTTATTTTTATTAATGCTTTATTGAGACATTTCATTTTACAGTCTATAAGAATAGAATATCTTTTAAATATTTACATAAAAGCAATGAAAGTAACTCAGAACTTCCACCTAAGAGTCTTGGATATGAACCTAGAAGAATAGTTTTTCACAGCATTGCTCATAGAGATGCCAAGGATTTCAAATAATACTGAAAGTTGTACAAGCTTTTCAAGAAAGAGAGTTAAAGTAGAAGCCAAGGAACAGAACCCCATAATACAAATTGCTCAGCTTTAGAAACACTCACATTTTATGTACTGAGAAGGCATAATGAAGACCAAATAATGGAAATATGATTAAGGAGCAATCTATGTAATATATTTTTACATTCTTTATTATAGGAAACATTAACATTTTCACTTTCTATGTATGAAATAATAGCAATAGCACTTAGACCAGCGATTCTCAACCTTTCTAATGCCGTGACCCCATAATACAGTTCCCCATGTTGTGGTGACCCCCAAGTGGGTGTGGCCACCAATAAGAGGGAGCAGGACAGCTAGGGAAAAGGGAAAAAAATGGCGGACAGCATGGTTTGGTGACCCCTGTGAAATGGTCATTCGACCCCAAATGGGGTCCCGACCCACAGGTTGAGAACCACTGACTTAGACTTATATACCGCTTCACAGTGCTTTACAGCCCTCTCTAAGCAGTTTTACAGAGTCAGCATATTGCTCCAACAATCTGGTCCTCATTTTAACAACCTCGGAAGGATGGAAGGCTGAGTCAACCTTGAGCCGGTGAGAACTGAACTGCCGAACTGCTGGCAGCCAACAATCAATAAAAATAGCATGCAGTACTGCATTCTAACTACTGCACCAGCACCATATATATGTATGTAACCCCAGAACATCTGAGATTCATAAGCATCAGTAAACTAAGACATCAATTAGTCATGAATTGCTATTAGTGAATTAGTTGTAATCAGTGCTTTTTTTGTAAAAAAAAAAAAAAAAAAAGGTGCCAGAACTCACACACGTCATACAACCTGCCTTGCCTACCCTACAAGGTTCCATCCAAAAAAGGTGCCAGAACTCCATTCTGGGCGTTCTATGAGAAAAAAAGCCCTGGTTGTAGGAGATGATCAGGCTGAGTCTGAGGAAGGGGTCAAATGCATCATTGGTCATGAGTCCTTTTGTGCCTAGAGATCTAAGTCCAGCCGACTTTGAATTCCTGTGACTCTTATTCACCAGTGTCTCACTGTTACTCTTATTCCTGTGCTTAGGCAGTTTTTTTGGGGGGGGTGGATGAAGTAAGTGGGTGCGCATGGGGCACCTCCACCCCTCCCCCACCTGCCTTGCCTCATTGATGTGCCATGCAGCCTCCTGCCATGAGTGGCCACAGAAGAAGTGGGCCATCAGTCACACGGACTTCAGCTGGATGCTGCTGCCATGAGGTGAAAAATATAAGACATCCCCCCAAAATAAGACCTGATGCCTCTTTTGGAGGCAAAAATAATATTTTTGGGGAAATACAGTAGTAGTTCAGATTCTTGTAGAGAACGTAAGCTTGCAACAAACCTTTATACCCATTTGAACTGCCTGGATCTCCTGATTCCCCTGGCACTTGACATTAGTCTTCCTTTCATTGCATGTTTTTTTTTTTTTGGTCTAGACTAATCTGTATCAGGAGCCAGCAAAAAGAGGTTTTATTTTTAAAATCATTCTTGGTGCCATCATCATAGATTCATAGGCAATCTTCTAGCACAGTTCCCTGCCCAGGGCAGAAATCTTTGTACCATCCCAGATAAATGGCTGTCCAACTTTTGCTTGAAAATCTCCAATAATGGAGCACTCAAGACTCCAGGAGACAGGTTATCCTACTGTTTCACTGCTTGAATCCCAGTTTTGGTTGAAGCAACAATGATGTCCTTTGCATAACAACTCACTGAATAAATGAGATCATGATGGTTATGATATCTCTTGTCTCTTATAATCCTCAGCATAAAAATGGTGTACAAATATAAGTGTTTGGGAAAAAGTTGTACTGAGAAATTTATTTCATTGATTGTACATTTATCTAATAATGAACATTGTAACTAATGGGCTGCAGTTGACATTTTCCTGTTCTAGTAAAGTTATAACATTAAAATTATTTTATCCTGACGGTCTCTATGCTTAGTAGTTAGTAGAAGGCAACATGATGATTCTATGGCTTCACTGTAGCAACTATAAGAAGCTTTGTAGCTATTATTACTTTTTTTAAAAAAAAAAATGGGTGGCCAATGTTCTGTTCTTCGCGTTGGTAGGCATTGAACAGTCAGAGTCATGCACAGATAAGTCTTTATTCAAGTAGAAACAGAACAACAACAAAATGGCTCCAACCCCTTTTATACAATCTCCCTGGGGCGTCACCAGCCAATCATTGCAATGGCCTTTCCCGCTCAAATTGCATGCTTATTCATTCCTTGCAGACAGCAGGTCTCCCTGGGCAGACCACGTGATCTGCTGATTGTTCTGGTGCAGCTCCCTGCACCTGCTCTCAATCAAACCCAGTACATAACAGCCGGAATGCTTAAAAATGAAGCACTTCCTTCCAGATACCTGACGATTGATTTCAGTTGACATACTTCTATTACCGGATTACAAGCTTAGTTACAGTTTAATTGATTGCAAACAAAACCTTTGAGTTGCACCATCATTTGCTCTGATGGTTTGAGGTCAGCCCTGCTCTTAGCTAGTACGGAATCTTTTTAAGTAGCTGTCTTTGGTGAATTATTATATTCAGGCTGTGCTTCTATTCAAATAGAAAAGGTAAGTTTTAATACATTCATCTATATAGTTATAATTATTAAAAACATCTTTGGCATTTATTATGTTCTAAAAGAGCATATCATCTAAACACCAAGAATGTATTTGATAAGACAGATTAGCCTTTGACAGATGTGGCATACTGATTTCAAAGCTGAGAAAGAACTGAGATAAATTGTAATTTTCATGTAACTAGTACAACTCCCTCTCTCTTTCCCTCTGCCTCCTCCCTCCCTTCCCCTGTCTCTGTCTTTCTCTTTTTCTTGTGTACATGCAGTGGTGGTATGTAGCCAATTCGCACCAGTTCAGTAGAACCGGTAGCCAATTTTTTGTTGCCCAGGCCAGAATGGACTTCCAGAAGTGGCATCCACACAGAGAACTAGTTGTTCACATATTTGAATCCCACCACTGTGTACATGTCTCACAGACAGACATGTACATGCTTAGAAGTATGGCACATTTGACCTCTGGAAATTGTCTTCTTTTAAAGTCATCTAAAGTTGGTTATTTGGATCTGCAATTCATTTAGTATCTTTTGTTCAATAATTATTGGAATAATTTTAAATAAAAAATTAAGCTTTGCAAAAAGTTATTACCTTTACAGTTCTTCCTAACCCAGACAATTTTACCTTTTTCCATTTTAAGATATATATCATTATATTATTCCAAGTCTGTAAATAATTATTCTTAAATAAACCTTTGTTTCATTTTGTTAAATAAATTATCTGGCATTTAATTTCTGTTCGATGTTTATAATAAATAAATATATAGGGGGATTTGTCACAAACAAAAGGGTTGTAACTTTTCAACAGGAGGTTCATATTCCCAAATATTTTGGGGAAAAGAATTAAAAATAATAGCATATTTTATAGAAGCTGACAGATATCTGAAATGTTTTAAGAAAATTCACATGCTGGGCCTGTCTTGAAATTCTGAAATGGTAGAAGCAGGTTGCTTTTTCACACTTGCTTTTCTTTTCTTTTTACATTTGGTATGAAAATGGTATAAATTGCAGATATATCCCCAGGCAGAAATCCTATCAAGAGAAAAAAGTTCGTATTTTGTATTATTTTTGTTGTTATTGTTGTCTTCACAATCGGTACCAGTCATAAAAACCACACAAAACAGTGGTTCATGATGGAAGCGAAACATACATTAGCAGAAGCAGAAAACCTTGATAACTGAACTTTCTACTGAAGCAACTGTCTCATTCTTCACCTTGTCTTCAGCTCTCACAAGCTTCACCAATGTTCTTTCTGCTCCTAACAAAGCAAATGGAAGCTGGAAAACTCCTGCAATACATCTCTTCTGCATCACCTGGTTAATGATTATTGTGAAGTTCCAGATGATACAACAGTAGTGGGCCTTATTCATGATGATAATGAGGGCATTTACCGCAAGGAGGTTGAGGGGTTGGTGAACTGGTGTAAGGAAACAGCCTAGTTTAAATACTGGAAAAACTAAAGGAATCATTGTTGATTTCAGAAAAGGCAAGCATAGCCACACTTCTCTGTGCATTAATGATTCACCTGTGGATGGTTACCAGCATCAAATTCCTGGGTGTGCAGCTAATGAGTAGGCTGGCTTGGTCACTCAACAGCGAGACACTGGTGAAGTGGGCACAGCAGCGCCTGCATTTTCTGCGTCGCATGAGAAAAGCACATCTTCCTTCTATCCTTACCACTTTACACAGGGGGACAATTGAGAACATCCTGTCATATAGCATTATAGTCTGGTTTGGAAGCATCACTGCTTCAGACAGGAATGCGGTGCAGAGAGTGGAGAGAATGGCTGAAAAGATCATTGGCAGTACCCTCCCTCCCATCCAGGACGTAGCACAGAAGCGTTGCTTAAGCAGGGTCGCAAGATTGTCTGGGACACTACACAGCCTCTTCACGACTTGTTTTCCTTGTTACCTTCTGGGAGGAGGATTCGTGGTATCCAAAGCAGAACATCCAGATTCAGTCATAGTTTCATTCCATACAGCATTTGTGAACTCTCAAGCTTTCTTCTTCCATTATATTTTCAAGATGGACAGTGTTTAATATTTATTTGTTATGTATATGTAGGAATGTGAGTCTATACATTTGTTGTATATAGTATATTAGGTGTGTGTTTGAAAGTGGGCAACTAAATTTCATTTAGTGTCATTGTGCCCACAGTAAAAAAAAATCACAATAAAAGTTATCTTATCTTATTAATGCATTCCAGTAAAATATGTGTGATTGCAACCAAGAGCTGTCAGCCATGAATCTCGCCCTCTCCTTCCCCCCCACTTCCTTTTTCTACCCCTTCTGGACTTCTCTGATATAAAAAATAGACAAAGGGAGAAGTTTTTGTCAGCATCCTAATTACTAATATTAGATTAGTAATATCCTAATATTACTAATCATTAGGCATGCAGATGGGTATCAATTTGTTTGTATAATACATTATTATATTAAAGCTATGGAATAGAACGGGTCCCCAACACCCATTCTGTGGACTAGTACTGGGCTGCGGAATGCCAGCAACGGGGCCGCACAAACAAGCAAAGCCCCATCCACGGGATGCAGGCAGCACACAAAACCATGCCCCCTCCAGTCTGCGGAAAAACCTCTCCACAGAACCGATCCCTGGTGCCCAAAAGTTTGGGGACCTCTGGAATACAACAATAGGCCTGTCAATCAATTCTGCCTTGTAGCATATGACCCATTGTCCCTCCTACATCTGCATTTACTTTCCCGTCTCTCCCAGTCCATAAAAGTATTTCCAATATTTACCCTCTCAATAGCTGAGAAGAGGTGGATCCGGAACAGCCTTTATCTGTTGAGCAGCTACTTGTTCAGCTCTTCAGATCCAATCTGTGGAAACAGAAATATCATTTTTCAAAGATGGTACTCCTTCCACTGTGGTAATGCCATTCTCCAGTAAAAAGAGAAATGTGAAATTTCACATAGTAACATAAAATGCATACAAGCAAGCTTATATTAATAAATATAACTTGCAAATATGCTTTATACTGGGCAAATTTGCTTGCAAGAAAATGGGTCCATTAGGCAAAAGTGAATGTAATACATGGATATGTTAAAAAAAGAAGAAGACAAAATTGACATGGCAAAAGGACAAATATATATTCTACTAAAACTTTCATTGTCGTGTCCTTTAACTGTGTGAAATGCTATATCATGAGGCAACAAGTTTTTAACCAAGGTACTTCAAATAGAGAATGTGTCCAAAATCCATTTAGAGAATGTGTCCAAAATCCAGGAACCATGACTCCCAAGGGAATAAAATTTGGGAAGTTTGTGGCTGCTTTAGTGCCACTGGCTGCTTCTATATTGCTGTGTGCTGTTGTGTTCATATGATCTTCTTCTTCAATATTCTGTGAAGTTTCCCAGCCAGTCTCACAATCCGTCTCTCCTTTCCCCATCCACCCAGCAGAACTCACTTACCTGCCTACTGGAAAGAGAAGGGAAGGGGTAAAGAAGAAACAAATGAAGGATGGGAGGGAGAAACAGAGAGGAAGGAACTCTTTTGTACCCTTCTGACCTCTGTTACAATCCTGCATTCCTTCCCTGACCAGCGAGAAACCTCTTGTGTGTCCCCATGCACTCTCAGGCACTCTTCCCAACCTAACCCACTCTTCCATATTTCTCATGCTCCCATGCAACCCTCATGCCTTCTTCTTAACCCATACTGTCCCTTTCCCCTCATGGGCCTATCATACTTTCAGGGTCTGACTCAGTTGCAGTGCAGTTGCTCCAGGTACTCACTTGCCCCCCCCCCCAGCAATTCCTCCTGGGATTTCTGCACATCACTGAAGTGTGTGACTCATGATCAAGCAGCATGATGCTGAACTCACTACCAATATTCACAGCTGTGAATCTTCCATAGAGAGTGCATTTAAGTTCCCATAGGGACAACTGACCTCTTGCTAGAAGCAACAGTAGAATTTGGCTTGTCCATTGTGGCACTTGGAATCTAGTTATTTACAACCCTGGCTTGTTGACTAACAACATCCTCATCTCTCCCTTGGCATCATAAATCTTTGGCTTGACTTTGGACTGCTCAATTTGGAAACTTGCCTTGCTCAGCTAAGTCTTATCTATGATTAATTGCTGTTTCCTGCCACTTGTTGGGATTTGCAGAAGCAACACTCTGAATGCTTAGGAACTATATCTGGCTTCTGAAGAGGTGCTAGTGCAGTGGTTCTCAACCTGTGGGTCGGGACCCCATTTGGGGTCGAACGACCATTTCACGGGGGTCGCCAAACAAGGCTGTCCGCCATTTTTCCTTTTCTTTGGCCACGCCCCTGGCCAGTGGCCAAGTGATGTATAAGTGGTTGGGGGTGATGTATAAGTGGTTGGGGGTCACCACAACATGGAGAACTGTATTATGGGGTCGTGGCATTAGAAAGGTTGAGAACCACTGTGCTAGTGTTTCTCAATCTTGACAATTTTAAGGCATGTGGACTTCAACTCCCAGAATTCCACAGCCAGCATTGCTGGCTGTGGAATTCTGGGAGTTGAAGTCCACATGTCTTAAAATTGTCAAGGTTGAGAAACACTGTGCTAAAAGAAGCCAGGATGAGAAATCAGCCTATTTGACTGATGTAGCATCTCTTACACACACCTGTGACCCTCACTCACTCTTCTTGAACCACATGGTCTCCCTGAATACCCTATCCTACCCACACAACACTTTGTGCACCCTTCTTGATCTTTGCCACTCACTTGCATGCTCTCCCCAACCAATGTAGCATTCCTAGCATGCATCCATACACCCTTCCCAATACATAGGGCAATCTCATGCATCCCATATAACATTCTTGACAGGCATCCCCTTGCTCCTTCCCCCACCCAGTAGCAGCCACTTACCGGCCTGATTGCCTTGTACTTGAAGTCTCCTGCTGGATTCCCCACTGACTTGCTCTGTGCAAACTTCCAACAAGCAAAATAACTGAGAAGGAAGGAAAAATTCTGATGCCCGCTTTTAGTTTCCCACAACTCAATGGGAAAGCCAGCATGAATTTAGAAGACACTCCCATTCCCACTGTGTTTTTGCCCATATATGGTCATTCTATTTCTCTGTGTATGTAAAGAAATATCTCTGAAATGGAGTACAGGTTGCCTGGTTGAATTTAAATGAGAACCTGGAATACTAAAGTCTCCCTCTGATGGTTCCCTTTCAGAAATTAGAGTGCTTTGATAACTCCTTTGCTGCACTTTTAACTTTGGTGTCCTTGGGGTTGTCCTGATGCTTGTGCTCAACGAGTCAGCAGTTTTACTATGATTTCACAGTTATCACAGCTGGATGCAGCTTTAGATTGCTCCTTGCAGTGCATGTTGCAGCACATTAGTTTTTCAGTTGCCACAGTATTAAAACAGATATCAAACTGGTCTAACTGAACTTTGTTTGTCTGTATTGTAGGCTTCATTGACTTCTTCAGGCTGGTAGTCATGAACAAAGCATATAACTGGCTGTTCCTAATCTTGCTGCTGGTTGCAATTGAGAATAGCGAGGGGTGCTTCTGTGACCATTATCCATGGACTCCCTGGTCTGGCTGTTCAAGGACCTGCAATTATGGGACTCAAAATAGGCATAGGTAAGTAGAAAATATCATGGTGATCACAGAACTGATACATTATTATTATTCAATCATCTTAAAAGGATATAAAAGGCCTCTGACTTTTCCCTACTTGCTTGCCTTCAAAAGTTGGATCAAAGCTTTAAGAAATATCCATTCACACTAGACCATCCTAATCCTGAATCCTTGACATAACTGCCCAAAGAAATTTTCTTCAGAAGTCTACATATGTTGGATCGAAGCTATTTATCTCAGTTGGGAATGATGGGTATTGCAATAAAATACATCCAAGGAGAAGCCTGTTGTCAGGTCCCCAAACCAAAAACATAAGTTCAGTTATTTATTGATCCACATCTATAGACAGAATCTTGTCAAACTGAAGCACTTTACTATTGCATCTAGTAAATATTAAATATGTGCCTTGACGTTCTGGATCAAATAGCTGCACCCTAAACTGTAGCCATGCTTTGTCCTTTTCAGCATGGATTCCATGGATCTTAGTTTCCTTGGTTTAACAGATTCTTCTGGTCACAACAATGCTTTTTTGGAATTCTAGGCAAATCAAAGTGGATGACTATTACCGAAAAAACTTCTGTGCACAAATTTGCACCACCCAGGAATCCAGAGCCTGTAACCAGCAGATGTGTCCAATCAACTGCCAGCTTGGAGACTTTGGCCCCTGGTCAGAATGTGATCCATGTGTTAAAAAACAAGTAAGTAAAATGTATGTTGGAAAAGATATAGATGTAGAGAGTAAGGAAGTTGATCTTGAGGGAGATATGCAAGAATCATTGCTTTGGCAAAAGGGGCTCAGTATTTTTTTAAGTTCAGAAGAGCGAGATAACATTTGAAAGCAGCTCAGGCAGATGACACCCGAATTTACCAGAGTATAAGAAGGAGGAGAACAAGGAAATACAGCACAATCAGGCTTGCAAGATTCTTTTTTATGTCCAACCTCAATAAAGATAGTTTCAGCATTTGAGGACCAGGAGTTGGCTTTTGGATTTATTGGCCACTTGATAAGCAAATGCCCAACTCATTTCAAGAGTGTCACATTCCTCACAGTGTCAGGAATATTTTTAAAGTCCATCTCCCAAGAGCTCCCAAAACATTGAAGGGGCCTACTCAGACAAAGAAATCTCAAAGGGGTGTTGTTCCCATTACTCTTTATTTAGATTCAGGTAACAATATACACTTGAAGGTGACTGCTAATTTCATAAATAAGAACATAGTATAAAAATTAAGCTTAACCACCAGACACTCCAAAGCTAACAGTGGTAGATCCAATAGATGAACAGATGCTGCTTGGTCCAGTCCAGTCCAGTCCAGTTTTTTTTATTATTATTATTATTATTATTATTATTATTATTATTATTATTATTATTATTGATGTTGGAAGAGACCTTGGAGGTCATCTAGTCCAACCCCCTGCTCAGGCAGGAAACCTTATACCATTACAGATAAATGGCTGTCCAGTTTCTTCTTAAAAGCTTCCAGTGTTGGAGCATTCGCAATTTCTGGAGGCAGGTTGTTTCACTGATTAATTATTCTAACTGTCAGAACATTTCTCCTTAGTTCTAGGTTGCTTCTCTTTTTGGTTAGTTTCCATCCGTTGTTTCTTATCCTGCCTTCAGGTACTTTGGAGAATAGCTTGACCTCTTCTTTGTGGCAGCCCCTGAGATATTGGAACACTGTTAGCGTGTCACTCCTAGTCCTTATCTTCCCATTGTCTTAGGAATTAAGTTGCTGCAGTTACAAATCGAGATTTGGACTGGGCACAAGAAACTATTTCATTCCCATCCCCAAAATGTCAGTAACACTGGTTGTCCCCATAACCCAGTTCAGTACAGCAAATGATTTATTTTTACATAAAATACTCAGATTTTGCAGATGGGTTTGGAAAAGAAGAGGGTTAAGGAGCTTAACCACCATCTCAGGGTGGTTAAGCTCCTTAACCAGGTAAAGTGCCCCCATGACCTTTTATCCAAGTACTAATTAAGTCCAATCCTGTTATGATTTATTTATTATTTTGAGGTCAGCCAAGGTGGGTTTGGTGGTTCCAATTGCTTCATTCCTTTCTCTAAAAGTACCTGGATAAAACAATCTCTGTTTAGTTATTATCCTTCTGTTTTTTTCAGTTTCGTACTAGATCCTTTAACCAACTAGCTCAGTTTAAAGGTCAACCATGCAATGAACCTTTGGTGGAGTC
Source organism: Crotalus tigris (assembly GCF_016545835.1). Taxonomy (NCBI): domain Eukaryota; kingdom Metazoa; phylum Chordata; class Lepidosauria; order Squamata; family Viperidae; genus Crotalus; species Crotalus tigris. The sequence continues at coordinate 305,455 of NW_024100608.1, forward strand.
GCGACCGTGTTTTTCCACAAAACTTTGCAACCTGGAGGAAATAAACTGTGGCAACAAATTCCATTGTGAAAATGGTAACTTGATAGTATCTTCCTTTTTATGATTTTGATGCATTAAAAATACAAATAGTATAAATACAAATAATATGCTTTTAAAAAGACAATAAAAGTGCAATTTTTAAAAAAGACACATTCATGAAAATGAAAGACCTTATTTTCGCAGTTCAAGAACAATTTTGATGAACAAAGGTAATAAAAATTGAAACAGAAAATTTTGTAAGACAGTAAATGCTGGTTATGCAAAGAACAGGAAAAGACTGTTAAACATTTGGTATGTGGATGTAATAAGATTATTCAGAGTATTTGGAAATAGTGACTATATTGATTCATTGGACTAAGAATTATAACTTATAAACATCAGTTGCTGGAGACAGAAGGTTCAATGGAAAGAACTAGAAAAATAATAGAGAAATATAAAGATCTTCAAATATAGCTGGAGTGAATGGTGAAAATGAAAGTAATAGTGTGCCAGTTGTTATGGATTGGGATGTATCAAAAGATCTGGAAAAGTATTTAAGGCACAATTCCATGGGAATGGAGAAAATCTCAACTCATCAATTACAAAAAGTCTCAGTATTTGAAACAGCACATTTATTGTAATATCGTAAAAGTGTCAAATCCAGAAATATCTTATAGACTAAGTGTAAATAGTAACAACAATAATAATTAATTGATAGTAATAACAATACCATTGGACGATCATCTATCCGAAACCATCTCTGCAATTTTAAAATGTTGCTTAGTACATTAACGTCATGTATTGACTTTGGAGGCATGGAAGACACCGTATCTATACATATGTTGCTAAGCCAGAGTCTTTGGGTATAGCTACCTCAGGCTGGGATCTGGAAGTGGCAGGAACCCCTCCAGATGTGGAGAAGCTTTCAATAGAGAAGAAACTTCTATTGGCCATAGCTGAGGGCAATTTCTTATTCTTTGACACTCTTGTCAAATTTTTGGTTTCTTCCCTTGAATTACGATGTGTTTCTATGGTTCCCTCCCTTTCCCCCATAAGCATTCTGTGTATTTCCAATGATAGTTGTAGAGTTATCCCAATTTTACTGGCTCAAGCCTACATATGCACAATATTTCTTTCCTGCATAATAATGTAAGCCTTCATGGAAGTATTCATTCCTTACAGAGTCATTTGTCTGCTTTCCTTTATGGCTTCCAACTCCTCCTCCTCCTCCTCCTCCTCCTCCTCCTCCTCCTCCTCCTCTTCTTCTTCTTCTTCTTCTTCTTCTTCTTCTTCTTCTTCTTCTTCTTCTTCTTCTTCTTCTTCTTCTTCTTCTTCTTCTTCTTCTTCTTCTTCTTCTTCTTCTTCTTCTTCTTCTTCAAAGGTCGTTGCATTAGTCAGAAGTTAAAGTGCAATGGAGAAAATGACTGTGAGGACAATTCAGACGAAAGGAACTGTCCACGTGTGAGACCCGTATGCACTAGAAAACATGAGAGTATTCCTGGTGGGAACTTAATGGGCCTTGGGTAAGCCAAGTTTAACGTGCTCAAGGGGAAAGAGGAATTAGAAGCAATAATTCAAAGGAATCAAAGGCATAAGCTATGAAAAGGAAAAGAAAACACATCTAACACTCGTTTATATAAAGACCATTTGTTATACTGTTTGATACTTTTCTGACCTTGCAAACCATCCAGGCTTCCTCCATATCTGTACATGGCTTCAAATGTTACCACCTGTTCTATAGTTATACATTAAAATGTTCAATTTCATTTAGAAGCAGTTATCTGAGAAGAGAAGAAGAGAGAGAGAAAGACTGCAGATAAACATTTAGAAAAGAACTTGTGACAGATAAGAACATGGAAAAAAAGGGAATCTAGTCTAATTTTATCAAACGTGATGCCTTCCAAGTATTTTAGATACAGCTCCCATCAGACAATAGGGCAACTATGGTTAGATATGATAAGAACTGTAATCAAGTATCTGGAGGTCACCAGCAATCATTTAAGTTATTGATGAATTTAATGAATCAGCTTTTGGCCTGTTTGCTCTGTTACAATATAAGCATGTGGCTTTATTTATTCTTCAGAAAAACACCAGCTTGAGTAGAACCCCCTCCCTTACTATGAATAATTAAGGACCTGGTCCAGGGTGCTTTGTGTGACTGGATGCAAAATTCCTATTGCTTTCCCTTAGATATCATATTCTGGCAGGAATGCATCGAGGTGAAGTTCTCCATAATTCTTTCAATGGAGACACCTGCAGACTTATCAAGACCAATGACTTGAGGAAAACATATCGTCTCCCTGCAAACTTAGAGTCTGTTTTCTTTCAGGTAACTATCAAAAAATATTAAACATGTTAGCTGTAAGCATGGGTTTTTACTCACCAACAAGTTATATTTATATGCACAAATGCTTTACAATGAGTGCTAGAAGTGTCTGCAGGACCTGGTCAAAAGAGTCAACACAGTGGCTGTGGATGGAAACTCTGCTTGTTCTTAACATGTCCACAAGGAGGGAGAGAAAATGGAACTAGAGAAAGGAGGTTACAGACATGCCAGGCTCAACCTAGACTTGAGCGGTGTGCAGGCGAACAGGTAATGAAAAATGTCAGCTCTTTGAAATAGGCCAGATCAAGAAACTGACATTTATATTTACTACTAATTTATTGTTGTGGTTTGTCAAAAACCATCACTGCTCTTTTCAAGGACAACAAGGTCATGATGGAGCTGTTCTGTATCTCCTCACTCTATATACTTTTTCAGAGTTGAGCAACCTTCAACATCCGAATGGCTTGCCTTCAGATGCTGGGGGTAACCCATCATTGCAGGCTTTCAAGAAGAGACTGGACAGTTTTTTGTCTGAAATAGTGTAGGGTCTCCATAATAATCTCCAAGGTCCCTTCCAACTCTGTTATTCTATATTCTAACCATTCTACATTTCTCACCTCTTCCTTAAGACCAAAGCTAAATTTCTCTGTAGAAGACACTTTTAAAAAAATGCAGCTGTGGGAATTCCAGCTATGGGGACTGGGTATCCGTTCTTTTCACTGCCCTTTAAGAAGTAAGATTCAGTCCTTTGTCAAACCAAGTGTCTGTAATTATATCTCTCCATAGGTAGTGAATGAAGAAGATGAAGTGGTTTCAGAATTTTACAATGACTTAATTCCCTTTGAAACCCATACTTCTCAGAGTGGTTCTTTCTCTGGTTCTGGCAAAAGTCGATCTGGAATCCCATTCCTGTTCTCCAAGAAGACAAAAGTTCACATCACATCCTCTTCCTCCTTCAAGGAAGCAATACAAGCATCAAAGAAAAAGGTATTGCTGTTTTCATTCTAGCTTTCGACTCCATCTACATAAGGGAGAGACCAGGAAAAGTCAGTGGTTCATTAGCCTGCTCATATAGAAAACATTTCTCTACTGAATTGCCTTTTGCTTTGCATGTGAGTGACAAACATTACTGCGTGCCTGAAATGTCAATGCCAATTGTTATAAATTTCAAGAAAAGGCTGTTCAATTCAGTTGGCGTGGTGGGAGAACAGAGCTATTATTTTTCCTATCCAGGTCATTCATTTCTGTTTTAAAAATGAAATTAAACTAGTTCAAAATGAGAAACATTTCTGTTTCCTAGTTGGTGACATCTGGCTTCTCAAATATATGACGTCTTTGGATTTGTAGCCAAATAAGACAGATCTCCTTTTATATAGTGATTACCAATGCCAACTAGAGACCAATAATCTTGCAGTATATCCATTTCAAAAATATAGCAGTCGTAAAATTTAAAGCACCACTGCCCCGCAATCAGGATATGAGTAGGTAGATGTGTGTCCAGAAGTGACTCCCCCATGTATTTGCTGGAAAAGTGCAGTAAAAGAATTATCCAAGAAGAACGTATCCAAGTCAGGAGTAGTGCCTTTTGTGAAGCAAGGTATAGGCAGTCCTCGGTTTATGACTGAGACTCTCCATTGATTCCATAGACAGTTGTCTTGGCAAGTAAGATCATTAAATGGGACAAAATTCACTTAACAATTGTCTTGCTTAGCAACAGAAATGTTGGGCTTAATAAGTCAAGGACTACCTGCATACAGGTGCCTTATTTGAAAGTAAGGGACTTGATAAAATCCTTTTGTTATAACTTCCACCTTCCTTCTAATAAATTCTATCCTGGCTGGACATGGAGCAGCATTTCTGCTTTTGTCTTAATATTTATATATGTGCAAATGCAACATGAACCCTCACTGGCTAAAAGCATATAATAAAGGGCCGAGGTGGCGCAGCAGTTAGAGTGCAGTACTGCAGGCCACTTTAGCTGACTGTGTTCAGCAGGTCAGCGGTTCAAATCTCACCGGCTCAAGGTTGACTCAGCCTTCCATCCTTCCGGGGTAGGTAAAATGAGGACCCAGATTTTTGGGGGCAATGTAAATATATATATACATTGCTTACTGGTGTATACCGCTTAGAGAGTGCTTGCACTTAAAGCGGTATATAAGTCTCATAAATAAATAAATATTACAATCCAGAATGTTTACTTTAAACAAATATGCTTAATGGCATTTGTTCCATTCGAAGTCTATATTCATTTTTCCAAGGAAGGCAAATGTGAGCATGATTTCTAATATTGTTTCCAGTTATAAAAACTGCTTTTATTACTGCAAAGATTATGTACAACTATTATTTAAATCTCGTACACTATTATTTAAATCTTTAGGATTAAAAAAATATTACACTCTACTATTAAATGAAGTAGAGAACTTAAAAGGGAGCTGGAAATTTTTTTCTAGTTTGGAGTGGGATTTTATTTATTTCATACTAAAAGGCTTCAAGTTGTATAGTAATGGTGCCACAAGTGGAAACATAGCTAATAGGTTCACTTCTCTTTTGGGGTTTCTGGGGAGTTTCAGGATAGCTTAAAACATGATAGCCCATGATGCCATCATGATGTATCTGTTTTAGAGCTTAATTGATCAAATAAAAGACATATATTGTATTTCCCAGACATAGTGTGCGTATGTGTTTGGGTATTTGGGTGCGCACGTGCATGTGTGCATGTATTCAGGAGCCACAGAAATGGATCGAGGACTATGTGCTACCTAAGTACAAATTGCTGACTTTCTCATTAAAAAACCTATTTCTTAAAAAAAAATATGGCCCTGGCTATTTATTTTGTTGGCTTTAAAAGATGACTGACAGATTCCAGTTTTGGTTCAACAGAACCATAATCATTACTAATCATTGCATAACATAGGTCTAGGGAAAAGATATTTTAATTATCAACTGGAGTCACATCCACATTTTCTCATCTTCATTTTTAGGTGTCCAACTTTATTAGGATTCATAGAGTCATAGCAGTATCCAACTTCACAACGAAGGGATCAGACTTGCAGCTGTCTAAGGTGTTCTTAGAGGCGCTTAACAGCTTGCCCCTGGAGTACAACTATCCCCTTTACAGCCGGATATTTGATGATTTTGGGACCCATTACTATGCCTCTGGATCACTGGGAGGCAGATATGACCTTCTCTATCAGTACAGCGCTGAAGAGCTGAGAAATTCAGGTATATGGTCCTTAGCCAAAGAAGATGGGGCCCATTACTGGGCCAGTAACTATATTGGGAAAGGAAAAGTTGCCTTACTATTTCACTGTGCAGCACTGTAATTCATCCTTTTCTTTCCAAGGGTTTTTTTTAGGGAGCAGGAGGTTGGACTAGAAGACCTCTAAGGTCCCTTCCAACTCTGTTATTCTCAGATGATTAAAAGAGAAGGGAACCAAAGATATATTTCTATCAAAGTCTGAAAAACAGAGTTTGGGAGAAGAGAATACTTAGAAAAATGGAAGGCATATAAAATGATAACATCTGGGAGAGGTCCTTGGTGGTCTCTGAGACATTTCATTACCCACACTAAGTAATATCATCAGTGGTGACATTACCTAGTTGGGTAATAAAACATCTGCAAGAAAACAACCAAGTTCAGAGAGCACCAAGGACCCATCATTCAACCCTGAGCTATGTTATTGATAACATCTGTGTTGCTGGAAGCTTTCTCTATGAGAAAGACCATTTAAAAAGGCAGATTTACGTGACTGCTTCACAGAGTGATCCTGCTGTGGTAGAGAAATACTCCAGTCATAGAGAGCAACTTAAACCCAACTGATGAGAAGAAATAAACAGCAAGGAATGTTTTCATTTCTTGGTTATTTTATTGTCTTTTACTATATTAAAATAATCACTGCATCCAGATGAACAGCTAATGGCACAAGAAGCTTCTTATTAATGTACTGCTAAGAATAAAATGCATCCTGCTTTTTCATCATTAAAAATATACCTGGCGTAAGAATACACATCATTTGCAGTAGCTAAAAACAACTAATTAAACCCCAAATAACAATTCTATTAAAGGTTGCTTAGAAAACTTATATAAGAAATGGGAAATTGGAACAATAATATCCAACCAAACCAAAAAAGTAAAGCAGCCTCAAATTAAGAAAAAACTGCATGTACAGATATAATTAAGAACAATATGTCCTTTGGGTCTTCCTATTGTAAACTCATTTTAATTTTAATTTTTCAGTCTCGCTTCCTTATATGTCAAATGCATATAATTTAGATGAAACTGTGGTTTCAGAGGGGAGGAAACAAGCGTGAATACTTATTTTGTAAATGCCAAAGAAAAATTTGGAAATAATTTTCATTTCTTAAGGTTTAACACAGGCAGCATCACAAGAATGCATCCGGACAGAAACAACCAGGCGTATCTTTGGTTTTAAAAGGAGGAAAGTGAGAACAAGCTGTACAAGCAACAGAATGGTTGCCCGTCATGAAGGTGATTATCAAGGAAAACATGACCCTTTGGGAACAGAGTGTTATAATTTCACTCCAAGAGCTTCCAATGACGAATTATAAGAATGTTAATACTGTTAGGATTGACTCAAACACTCGTGTGTCTCCTTTAATTTTCTGTTATCTTTCAGGAGGAGAGATCTAAAAATAGCAATAGCATTTATATACCACTTCACAGTGCTTTACAGCACTCTATAAGCAGTTTACAGAGTCAGCATATTGCCTCCAACAATTTGAAGGCTGAGCTGGTGAGGTTTGAACTCCTGGCAGTGGGCAAAGTCAGCCTGTAATACTGCATTCTAACCACTGCGCAAGCACGGCTCCTAAATATAAGTAGTCCTTGACTTACAATCACAGTTGAGACCAGAATTTCCATTGCTAAACTAGGTGGTTTTTAAATGAATCATATCCAATTTTACTCCCTTTTTGCCATGATTGTTAACTGAATCACTGCAGTTGTTAGGTGAATCACATGGTCATTAGGTAAATCCAGCTTCCCCCCAGTAACTTTGCTTGTTGGAAGTCAACTGGGAAGGTCACAAATGACAATCACATGATCTTGGGATGCTGCAACCATTGTACATATATGCCAGTTGCCAAGCACCTGAATTTTGATCAAATGACTATGGGCGTGCTGCAAAAGCCATAAATGTGAGGACCACTCATAATTTTCCAGTGCTGGTATAACTTTGAACCACTAAACTAATGGATGAAAGTCAAGGGCTACTTGCAAAGCACAGAGGACTAGGACTTCTTATGTTTTGAGAATTAAAAGAGACCAGCCCAAATGTTGCTTGCTGCAAGCTCATCAAATCTATAGATATCAAAAGAAAGATGCATCTTTTGTATGTAATAAAGAGAATAATTTCAAAAAGGGCAAATAGCTGGAAGGGATGTCCAAAAGTTAGGGTTAAAAAGAAAGTTGATAGTGGTGGTTCATTCAAGGATCTGCCTGTTTTATATGTGCATTGCACATCTTGACTTTTTTGATCTATATTTGTTTCTGAGATATCGAACGAAGAAAGTTCAGAACCAAAATGTAAATAATGTAAAATGAAAAGGTTCTATTCCATGATAAGCAAACATTATGTAAATTTTAGTGAATTTCTATGGAAGTCCAAAACATTTGATTTCCTAAAGATAGAAAACTGGTTCCCCAGCTTCTAGTACCCATACTCTGCTTCAGTTTTCAGAAATTCTACAAGATTCTTTCAAAATGCTTGAGGGCTAGAAGCTTGTTATGAAAAGGGAGGGAAGGATGTTTATTTGGGGGCCATCTGTTAAATTCTGCAAAGGAGGATGTTGAATACATACAGCTTTATTAATAGCCCTTAGTGTAGCCAAAGCTCTTGTTTTATAGCGTTTATATGGTTGTTGAAGAAGTTTTATAGCATAATAAATCCTGCAGAAGCTATAAGTGTGAGGACCACTCATAATTTTTCGGTGCACAATGGATAAATCCATTCAAAAATGTAGCAAAGGACATTGATAGGTGAAGATGGTTTACTTTATTTCTTTCTGATTTCCAAGAGTGTCTTTGATAAAATCTTTTCTGTTTTGACTTCTGATGGTTGCTATGAACCTACTTGCTTATGTTGTTGCGCCAATCACAGGCCTTAAATCTGCCTTCCAGGTTCATTTCTGCAATCCTCAGAGAAGTCTGTATCCTTCATCAGAGGTGGAAGATCCCAATTTGCTGCAGCTCTTGCCTGGGAAAGAAAGGGGGCTTTTCCTGAGCACACCCTCTTTACCAATTGGCTGGAGTCAATGAAGGACAATCCAGCTGTGATTGACTTTGAGGTAAAGATAAAGGAGAATATTTGTAGCTCAGGGTTGAAATGTGGGGCCCTTGGTGCTCTCTTTTCTTGCAGACATTTCATTACCCAAACTAGGTAACATTGTCCTTTGAGGTAGGAAATCAAATTATCTTTCTTCTAAATATTGAGCAATTCTCTCTTTTGCAGCCTTCAATTTGCTATACCATTCCTTATAATATTTCTTAATTATCTTTTTTATTTCTTCCTTTTTAAATTGTAAACAACCTTTCCCATCTACTAAGTTATGTATTATTTTCTTCTCTTTCTGTTTTTTGAGCTTATAAGCTAGCCATCTTCCTGGCTTGTTGGCATTTTCGAAAAAAAATTGTTTTGCTCTCTTTATTTGTTCCGCCAATTTTTCTGAGTCCAACAAATTCAGCTTATGTTTTATTATTTCCATTTCTCTTTTCAAAGTCTTTTTCTGTGGATTTTGTTGTAATTCTGTCTTCAAGTTTATAAATTTTTCTTTTAATAATAAATATTGCTGTCTTCTCCGTTTATTTTTCTTTGCCATATGTTGTTCGTCCATCGATTTTGATGAAGACCTTGACATCTTGCGGGTTATGGGCCATCAACGATGTGTCCGTAGGTGGCTAATAAGACCGATGTTAGCACGAAATGTTCTGCCACATACTGAACAAAGAAATGTAGACACTGTTACTTCAGCATTTGCAGTTATACCGCTAAAATACGCTTTAACTATATCCCATACGTTTTGTAGTGATGTGTCTTCTTCTTTATTTTCTTTAAAGAAGAATTCCATTTCTCTTTTTGCCAAGCCTATGAATTCTTTATCTTTTAGTGTAGATTGATTTAAAATCCATCTTGGGTTTTTTTGTGTTCCTTTCCATGTTGCTTTTAAAGGGTTATGATCTGCCCATGTACCTATTTCTATCTCAATTTCCTGTATATCCATCTTTAATTCAGAAGTCATCCAGATCATATCAATTCTTGACCAGGATTTATGGCTATTTGAGTAAAAGGTATATTGTCAATTTTGAGGATTGATTTCTCTCCAGACATCTTGAAATCCAATTTCTTCTGCCATATCAAAGAATGTCTTGGGTAGTCTTCTTCTTACGGGTTTTCCTGTTTTGCTACTTTTGTAATCCATTGTTCCATCTACTAATGCATTAAAGTCTCCTATTAAGCAAATATTTTGGTATTCCATTTCTATTAATTTCCTATGTAATCTTTGATAAAATTGTTCTTGACTATCATTTGGGGCATAAATTGCCACTAACAGTATTTGTTTTTGATGTAAATATATTTCAACCATTACAATTCTTCCTTCTTCATCTGAATATATTAATTTAGAATCTATTGTCTCTTTAACGTATTATCGCCACCCCTCGTTTCTTTTTTTTGTGCTGATGTATAATAAAGCTTCCTCATTTTCAGGTATTCCAACAATTTATAATGTTGTTTTTTATGTGTGTCTCTTGTAAACAGATTATATCTATATTTAATTTCTGAAGTTTCCTAAAAATTTTATTTCTTTTTATTGGGGAATTTAGTCCATTTACGTTTACCGAAAAAAATTCATTTTTTTCTCCATTTCCTCTTTCATTACTTGTATTTTGGTTTAGTCGATCTTGTAGTCCTTTGCTCTCTGACAATTCCTCCTCTTTCACCTGTTTGTTCACTTTTCTCCTGCTGTTGTTCTGCTATCCTCTTGTTGTTGCTGCAATCCTTCATCCAAAATTACTCTATTTCTTACTTCAAAGTCCTCTGCTTTCCAAATTGAGTCCAGTCGATATCTTGTATTATTCCAGTTTATTAAAATGCCTTCTGGCATTAGCCATCTGAAATTTATGCCTTTGGCAATCAATTTTGTAGTTAGAAAATGGTAGTGTCTCCGGGTATCCCTTACTCTCCTGGGTATCTGTTTTAGGACCACAATTTCTTTATTTTTATATTATAAGGGTTCCTCTCTCACTTTTCTCATACTTCATCTGTTATTGAAGAAATCAAACTATCTCTGAGGGTAGCCTTCCATTTGTTTCTGAATGGAAGCCTTGAATCTTCTTAGAAAAATGGCAACAGGAGAAGCATTTGTCAGCCACCTGTGACTATCAGGAATACAAAGCGAGATATTACTAATCAGATTGCAATAACAGTGTAGGTAGTCCTTGACATACGACCGGAATGGAGCCTGCCTGTTATGATCATATGTCTTGATGGTGATAAAAGGCTTAGTCCAGTGGTGGGATTCAAATATGTGAACAACTGGTTCTCTGTGTGGATGCCGCTTCCGGAAGTCCATTCTGGGCCTGGGCAAAAAAAAAAAAAAAACTACCGGTTCTGCCAAAGTGGTGGAAACTGGCTGAATCCCATCACTGGCTTAGCCCCAAATGAGCTTTGTACCATTGGCCTTTGTGCAGGAAATAGGATTGCTGGTGTCTGAAAATAAATGTGCTTTTTTGCAGCAGTCGTTAAGTGAACTCCACTAGCATTAAACTAACCAATGATTTGCAATAGGCATGGTTTTGCCAAAAACCAAACAATTTTGGCAAAATCGTTATAAAACACAGTTACGTGACTCTGGGAAAAATGGCCATAAATGCTGCAGTGCTGCTGAGTGCCCAAAGATCAGTCATATGATTGTGGAAGGGCTCAACTGTTGGAGCCTCAGAACTGGGTCATAAGTCCCCTTTTTTTGGGTTGGTGGTAATTTCAAATGGGTGCTAAGCAACTGGTCATAACTCGAGGACTACTTGTAATAAATAGCCTGGTAGAGTTTTGCTATTCAAGATCTCCCATTGCATTTCCCCATCCAGTCTTCCCCCCTCCCCTACCAGAACAGCCAAGGAGCATTAATTGAACTTGCTCAGCATTAATGGAGACCTCCAGTTTTTTTCTTCCAGCAGCTGAGGTTTCCCCCCATTCCTTGACACTTCTGTCTGAGATCATAGCTGATACTAGTTGGCTCCTACCTCTGAAGATAAAAAGTATAGGAAAATGACTGCAAATTTGAAATAATTTTAAAAGGTTTGAGAAAAAATGCAGTTCCCTGATCACAGGCCTACTGTTTAATAGACATAATAGAAAAGAGGGAATGGATGGAAAGGGATTAGGAGAATGAGGAATTTCAAGCATAATGTTCCATAAAGTGTTACAATACCGAAATAATGAGAGATTTAAAGGTTCTGGGCAGCCTTCCCCACTGTCAGTATATATAAAATTAAATTTCCTTTCCAATTGCTGTTGGGGAAACAAAGAGAAATACACAGGAAGAAAACATAAATAGATTCATTGCATTACAACCTTTGGTTGCTATGTGTTTTTCTGCTATCACATAGATCAACAGCCAAGGGATTTATTGTTCTCCTCCTCCTCAAGTTCATTCCTCATTTAAACAAAGACACAAATACCATACTTTAGAAATCAAAGACAACCCTGATTTCATGAGGTTAAATAATTAGTCAACATTACATGTGATTGCAAGGTGGGGAATTCCCAGAACTTAAAAAGCTTGCCAACTTCTGTGATATGATATAGTCTCAGTGAAATAGAAAGCTGGATATGCAAATATATTGAAAGGAAATGTTAGCATTAGACATTGAACCAGGAAGTTATTTCTGACAAATCTTTTAATTTGAAAACCTAATAGAGCCACAATATGTTTGGAAGTAATGTATCTTGTAATCTATGTGCCTGCTGAACATAATACTGTTGGAGGTTATGCCAAAATATTACATCTTATGCATTTCTGATTATTTGTAGGGTGGTAAGGTTTTTTTTTAAAAAAATAAAATAAAAATAGAATTTGTGGCTGAAACAAATAATTCAACTCTAATTTTTCTTTCATTTCAAGTAGGAGCAGGCTTATTTTCAGACACTGCCACTCCTATTTCCTGCACAAAGGCCAAAGGTGCAAAGCTGATTTGTGGCTTATCCCAGCTGGCACCAATCTGACACCTCTTACAGACGTGTTGGACTAAAGCTCCCAGAATGTCCACCCAACATAGTCAACTATGTCATGTGTGAAATATAGTCAGATATGGTTGTTTCCTTTTACCAAATGGTCAACAAAATCTTTGACCTTGGCAAGAGGAATGCTAGTTATCTGTCTTCACATCAACTGGATTATGTTCCAAGGTCCAGGCTAGGAGAAGCTTTATTGTTTGACTGAGCAATTCTAGGAGTTGAAGTCCACACATCTTCAAGTTGCCAAGGTTGAGAAACACTGGTCTAAAGAGCATCGAATTCTGAGAGTCACTTTGATATTAAGCATAACGGAAGTAAAACAATCACTTATGGCTGGAATCCAGAATAAAGAAAGGGCATCAACTGCATAGGATTGATTAAAGTGAAAGGGAAGAAATGCAGAAACAAGATTAAAGAACCTCTGAGGTTTGCTAACATCGGCCTTTGTTCAATGTTCTATGTAAAGCACATAGAAAATACAGTTTTGTTTTGTTATGACTTCCTGATCAATACCATAAGGAATATTCAATGGTGGGATGAATGAAACATTCAAGCAGCTAAGGCTGTAGGGGAGTCTTCTTCAACCTAATGCTTTCCAAAAGTTCTGGAACATAGTTTCTATTATCAATAATTGTTTGTCCTGCTATCCAGACAGTTCTATAGATAGTCCTCGAGTTACAACTATAACTGAGCTTGACATTGTAAATTGTAAGTTGTGATGGTTGGTTGTAAAGTTGATAACCATGTGATCATCCTGATTTTATGACCATCTTTGTGGGTAGTCATTAGCTGCATACTGTGGTATTAAGCAAACATTGTGGTCATTAAGTGAATGCTGCAGTTGTTAAGCAAAGCCATTGTTTGCTATGGGCTGTTGTTTTGCTGGAAATCCAAAGTAAATACTTGTTTTTGACAAAACCACTGTAAATTGTGATCATATGACACAGGGCACTGCAAATGGCTGTAAACGCAGGCTGATTGCCAAGGACCCAAAATGCAGTCACATGACTGCGGGTAATATTGGAACTTCAAAACCAGGTCGTAAGTCCGTTTTGTGGAGTCTGTTATAGTCAGATGATTCCAAGGTGAAGAATTCCCAGAACTTAAAAAGCTTGTTAACTTCTGTGATATGATATAAATGAAACAGAAACTGGACATTCTAATATATAGGTAGGAAATGTTAGCATTAGATATTGAACTAAGAAGTTATTTCTGTCATTTTTAAACATTTGAATATCTAATAAATGGAACTTCAAAATCAGATTGTAAGTCCCTTTTGAGGAGTCTGTTGCAACTTTGAATGATTGCTAAGCTATCTCTAAACTATCTGAAGGGCACCCACTTCAAAAATTATTGGTGAGAAAAAACAATGTTCTAACAAAATGCGACCATATTGACTTTTCACAATCATTAGAACTAAGTTCTTGTAAAACTAAGGAGGAACCATAATGATTTCTTCAGCAAATGGCAATGATGACTCCGGTGTGATGATGTCATTGCACAAACGCTTCTTTTAGATATTTGCATGATAAGGTCCAACCCAAGTATATGTCACAGAATGGAGTATGATGTCATCATGCAAGAGTCCCTTCCCTTCCTCTCCCCTCACCCCGAATTGTTCAAATTTTGCCTGCTATCAGATGCTTGCAGAGTAAAATTGTGGTAGAGTGGACTGTTCATAGCTCTGTTGGTGTCTACCTCTTGTGTTTATTAGCTGACTTCCATTCTGGAGCTGGTGAAGAACATCCCCTGTGCAGCAACTAAGCGTAGCAATCTCAGAAGAGCTCTTGCTGAGTATGCAGCACAATTTGACCCATGCCAGTGTGCTCCATGCCCCAACAATGGCAAGACAGTGCTGTCTGGAACAGAGTGCTTGTGTGTGTGCCAGGCTGGGACCTATGGCGATAACTGTGAAATACGGGCACCAGATTACCATTCAGGTATGTGAATTTAGAGTAAGAATGCAAGTATTTCATTACATAGAGCTTTCCTAATCTTCTAGATTTTGATATAAAACGTGTCTTAGGTTAATCCAGGCTGTTTCAACTTTTGGCAAATCTGTTCCCCCTCTCCCTTTCCTTAGAATTCTTCCTGTTCATATATTAGCCCCAGGTAAAGTTAGTAAGGATGAAACTGAGTGGAGATAATTAGGAATAAATAGGCTGGAACTGTTTTCTTTCAAGTGAGATAAAGAGAACAAGCTCTCCTTTTCTTCAACAGGAATGAACAATTTGGCAAAGCATTAAACTGCTTCAGTGTATGCATTCCCTCCCTTGCATTAAGTAGTTAAATCCCCCTTTCTTTAACTATTTATCATATTTCCTTCCTTCCTTCCTTCCTTCCTTCCTTCCTTCCTTCCTTCCTTCCTTCCTCCCTTCCTTCCTTCCTTCCTTTTTTAAATGTGGGTGAGAAGAACTGCCCTAAAATGGAATCTCCTCATCCACAGAGACGATAGTAATGGCAATATATCAAGATGGGTAAATATAATCCTTTGATCATAATTTCATTTGACTGAAAAGAGGTTTATTATCTCACATCAAAACCAGGACTGTACCTTAAATAGAATAGAAAGCATATTATTGAGCAATATCTAATTGCAGCACTAAGTTGGATGATGCCATATGGAGGTTTCTCACTCCATGGGCTGGCAATACCATTGGGCATATAGGCTGAAACTGACAGAAATTGTAGCCTACAGCATCTGGAAAGCATCAGGTTGCTTATGCCTCTGAAATATTCAGCTATTTCTGGGTGGAAATAAACAGGCCAGGAAAAACCAGGATCAATGGGTAAATGCAGCTCAAGAGAAACTATCATTCATAAGAAAGGAGCTAAAGATGAAAAAGAGGAATAGTTGATAATGGGAAGGAAGGAAAGAATAAACAAGTACCACAGATTTGCTCTTGATTTGGGGATGGTGTAGCAACCTTTCCTCTACTTCTTGACCATCAAAATGCTAGAAAAGCATCAAAGAAAAATTATACAAATTCCTGAGCCAAAAGAACAACTTTGGGGGCAGAAGGATCTTCCTTCTCCATCTGCCTCTTCTTACCAATGTACCAATATCTTCAGGGAAAGTTTTAAAAGGAAAGTTGATTGTTCAAGCAGTGCCACTGAAGCTTTACCCCATTGTACAACATACATGTACAATGTCAACAATTTAGAAAAAGGTCGGGATTTCAATGGTACAACTGTGAACACCATCTAGCCTTTTTGTGATTCCCTCCCCATGGATGTGGGCAATGTGTATCAGCTGTGTATCATGAAAAACAGTTAGAAAAACCTGGAAGAAGGGTTCCCAACCAATATTCAGGGATGACTGATGCTCCATACGCATTTTGTGGGTATCAAAATGAAAATAAATATAAAGATTAAATTAATAATGTTAAATAAGGTTTTTTTTAATGGCCCAATTCTCAGGAGACAAACATTTTTATATTATTTTGGCTTTACCACTGAAAATCTTGTAAGTTTGGGTGATTTCAGAATAATTTAGGTTTCTTAAAAAAAATAATTGTATTTAATTTGGAAATCATGTTTGTAGCAACTATAGATAGAGTAGGTGTCTTCTTGCTACTTCCCAGTTATTAGAATTGTCATCTTAAGCTTTTGATGGTGAATTTTTTGGGCTTGGTGTGTCAAAAATTCAGAAAATATTTGACTTGACTCTGTTGGTGTGTCATCCCCAAATAAAAGAGAAACAATTCTTTATATATTTGTTTATTTTTTAAAAAATACAGTCCAATCATGTGTGATCTCCAGAAAAAGAGATGTTAATAAAATGTTCATGACTGGGCAGGATGTTTATTCCTATCTTAATTAACAAAGTGGCTTGGGATGGGTTAATGTACAAACGCTTTACTTTCACTATATAATCTTCCCTTCATTGTCTGCTACTTCTCTGGTTCCCTACATTAAATGAAGCTCCCAAAAAAGATCTCATGAGAAAACCTTTTAAATAAAGGGTTTTGTTTTCCAGATCAGGAAGTATGGGGGGAAAATGTAGTAAGAACATTGCCAAAAGAATCAAGATGGTGGCGTAGGCTTTGATCTCATAGTTACAACTGCCATCTTGATTTTTTTATCCTTTTCAGAGAATGCAACTCGTGCTCCAGACACACACAGAAATATTAATAGGAAAGAGGGCATCTTTCTTTACCTCGCAAAAAAGAGCACCAAGAACAGGACACAGAGATGAATTCTAATGCTGTGTAAAAAGGAAATAAAAAAAAAGAAACCTCTTTTTGGGGGAAGAAAACTTTCAGGAATCCAGAGAGCAGGTTTTAGCATCATATTTATATTTTGCCCTTGGCTGAGATAGCCCAGCATCATCTGCAGTGATAATATGATCCACTTTATCAAAGTGCCTTCTCTCTCTCTCTCTCTCTCTCTCTCTCTCTCTCTCTCTCTCTCTCTCTCTCTCTCTCTCTCTCCTTCAGTGGTGTCTTCTGCTCCATATAGGGGAGATGCTTTACTTTGTTCCTTAGAAACTGGGAGCAATGTTGCTCTTGAAACCCCTTCAGTGTGCTTTGCTTGAAACATCACAACTTTGCTCATTTTAGCCCTGGGCAAATGCTGTGGCTAACATTGAGACAAGCAAGAATATTGGAATGTAACAGAGCACAAATAAAAAGACATTTAACATGTTGGGAAACGCAAGAGAAGTTAAACCAATGTAACTCTGAACAAAGCAGCAGTAGAAGTGGCGATGGGTGAATGATCTAAGAATGAAGATTTGTGTTTGTTTCCATCAGTCTATACGCATGAGGAGATTTGTGTTTGCCTTGGACCAACAGAGTTTTCAGATTGGCACATCTACCTGTGGTCTAACAAACTCCTTTGTACCCAAGAGGTTGATTGTACCTATGGAATTCTCAAAGGGGCTGGTCTGCCCACTAGCTAATCCATGTTAACCAACAGCTAGATAGGGCTGAGAGGATTTTCACAGGGCCAGGCCAATCTGAGATACAATTCCATGTTAGTTAGTAAATACATTGGTCTGACAAGTCATTTTGTAAAGCCGTATTTTTAATAATGAAATTTTATTAAAACTTAAAAAAAATAAAAACTAATACAAAATAATACAAATTATTTTTGTATTATAAAGTGAAGAAGAGACAAAGAAAGCAAAGAGAGAACCAAAAGGTGCAAGAAAGAAACAAAACTGAAGAAAAATGCAAAAAGAAGAAAATAAATACAAAGCAAGGTTTTCTGATATTCTTCACAGCAGTTATAAGCACAATTATACTTTAACCTCTGACTTTAAAGTTATATCACTGAAAGTCAGAATTAACTACCATATGAATGGGGTTATTCCCAGGTCATTTTGTCAGGTTAATGGACTACTTCATCTAAAGCACACTGTCTCTTCCTCTATTTCTCTACCTCATTTTTCAGAAAACCATCTGCACTGTTATTTATGTCTAATGGAAGATCTCCAAACCTAATCTTGTTTGGGGATCGTCAATTCCTAGGCAGTGTGAGAAGATTCTTAACTAAGATGTTTTGTGAAACCTTTTGATATATTCCAGTTGCGGTGGATGGTAATTGGAATTGCTGGGGTTCATGGAGTCCCTGTGATGGTTCCCATAAGAGGCGGAGGAGCCGGAGCTGTAACAACCCGTCCTCTCAAAATGGAGGGAAGCCATGTGAAGGCGAACAAGAGGAAGAGGAAGCATGCTATTTTTCCATATTTGTTGACAGGTAACTCACAGTGTTTTAGAAAAAAGCTGTAGCTCTTTCTTTGCATATGCAACATCTTGGATTCAATCTTTTGTAATTTCAGATAAATCTGAGAAAAGACTTGTATTTAATCACTGCCAGTCAGTTCTTTTGCTTCACTGGTGACAACAATTAAAAGAAGATAAAAAGAAAAGCCATCAAAAACTATCTATGAACTCAGTTCCCATTCTCATTACAAGCTCAAAGCAAAAAGCCTTGTAGCAACTCCAGAAACCTTTGATGACACTCCAAGCCAGAATAGTCAACCTATTACCCTCGATTGATCACAGGAACCCAGCATTTTTCATTATAGCCATTCTGATTAGCACTTATGGGAGTGCAGTTCATATGGAAAGTACATGTTACTTCCTCCTACTTTGAGCACTTTTGAAGAAGATGCCAAAATCTCTTGGCACATATCAATTGTAGGGGGGATTGAGAGTTTTGACCACTCTGTTCCTTTTATTGATTTATTTGTTCTTTCCTTCTCTGTTTTCTGAGACAGAACATCCAGGATTATTATGTAAAAGACTACTCTCTGTTTACTGCGAGGATCCTGTGATGTGCAGAATTTCTTGATAACCATTTAGATCCCAAAATGGGATTACCACCATGTCTCCCAGCAGAATTTACTGTTACTTTGGCTAAAGTGTCATGCAGTTCAAAACAAAGTTAAATTGTTCATGAGATCCTGTAGCTGATTTTGAAAAACCCCATATAAATACACAGAGTGCTAATTTAAGAGCAATGATTCACAGGAGTCTACAATGGTTGTCTTTTTTCTGGTTAGGAGTACTGGGACAAGTATGTGGGGGCTATATTGTAAAAGCATAAAAGGCTCAGTGGGCTGCTTTCTCAGCCTTTTGTCCACACCTTTCTCTAATTTCTCCACTCATTTCTCATTGTCATTTAGGACTATAATTTGCACTGAATCAGCAGTTAATGGTGAAGTGATGCTGGCACAGTGGGTCCCAGTATTTCCTCCACCCTCTGTTTTAGGTTAGCCTTTAATTCCACTTCCCACAACACCAAGATATCATACCTTTGAGTTTAATTGCCATAGAAATACTCAGCCATAACATTCCAGGCAGAATCAAGGGATTCTTCCTATATTGGAGACCCAGCTATGCATGCCATACAGACAACTCAGTGCTCCCTAAACCATCCCACTGCCTTAAAATGCAATACAATACTGTGTCCAAATGCCACTGCTGAAGCTAAACTGGGTGTAGAATGGAGGCCACCCTGCCTCTGGCTGCAGGCAAGGCCTGGTATGGTTACTTATGGTACTGGTCTCAAGAGTTTTCATATCACCAGTTATCCAGTCTCTTCAAGTAGAAATCCTATAACTAAACATGGTTCTTCACATGTTTCCAGCATAAAATATGATTTTCCCCTCTCCTCCAGAATCTGAAAAGATGGCTGTCTAGTGATTTCCCATTCCATGGTTCTTTTCTTTTAGAGGAGCTATATGTGTAAATGATGACGAAGCGACAAGGGAGGGGGACATTGCAGTTGAGAGGCCTGAATCAGGATGCCTCAAACCAGATCCACCAGAACATGGATTTATCAGGGTAGGTGTTTTAGAACTTCTCAGCCAGCAACATCTGTGATAGGTGAATGTGTTAAAGTCAGCAAGATGGCAGATGGAGCATTGTGATGCAAATTCATCCCTTTTGAGCATGCATGCAATGTCAATACACCTACAGAAAGGCAGAAAGGACAGGTTATGCAACATGAGCCTCCATCCACCATGTTGCTGATTTTGACTCTTCACCTCCCCCCCCCCCCATGAACATCCCTGTTCTCAGTTGTTGTTTTTTTTCTTATCCTTCTTGGATACAGATACGTATTTTAAAAAAGCAAAGGATTAAGCAAATGTGCTAGCAAGGGATTAAGTCTTAAACACATCCTCTGGAAGAACTGGTATGCAATCTGGGGTTCTTCCTGGACTCATGAAAAGAATCATGTCAAGGTCATCACAAAATAGTGTGATATTGAGGAGTACCTTTCCATAAATACATCCAACACTATTCCTAGATCAGGAAGAACTGTTCATCATCATAGATGCATTAGTAATTTCCCAATAGAATTATTGCAATACATTATATATGGGCTGCCTGTGAAGACCATTTGATTTTGTTTACCACCCAAAGTTCCACTGGCTAGATAGGAGTTCATATAAATTTGTTAAATGAATGAAATGAATTCCTAAATAGAACTATTGTGTTTAAGCTGGTATATCTTTCACAGCCAGGCATTTGATATAAATGGACTTGCTGGAGTCTTTGGCAGCTACAATGCTATAATTCACAGCCATTTGTGCTGTTTTAAGAAAATGTACAAGATAATATTAAGATTCATTGTAACTTAAGTAATAATTTATTAAGAAACTAAGGTCAGGGAGACCCTATTTCAAATCCAAATTCAGTCACAAAACTCATTGGGCTAGCCTTAGTCCAGCTATTCATTCATGTAGCCTTACTGAATTTGTGAGTTGTTGTGGAGATCAAACAATGAAAAAAAAAACCCTATGGATTTTTATAATTCTGAGAGAACTTCTGCTAATGGGTACAATAAAGTTTGCCTAAATAATTCTGAATGGATGAACTCCTCAAACAAAGTTGCATGAAAAACTTGGATTTGAAGGATAATAAGGTGCTGTTTTTATTCCATAACAAGTATATGAAGAATTTCCTCTGGTTAATTTCAGAACGAGAAGAACCTTTATAACGTTGGGGAAAATGCTGAAGTTGTGTGCTTCAATGGATACACTCTTACTGGATATCCATTCTTTAGCTGCCAGCCAGATCAAACTTGGTTGCAACGTTCTGTCGAATGCCAATGTAAGAATCATTAAGAGACTTGAGACTTAAACTACTAATCTGAGAAAATTAAATAAGAAGAGGATACAGTATATCAGTCCCATAATCACTTGCAAAGTGCTGAAGCTCAGCTGAGTACAGAAAGTCCAGATTTTGGAGAACTTGGCTACTCTTGAATTAGAAATGTGGAAAGGGATGGGGAAAGTTGTCTTGAAATCTTGGCACATCATTGGTATTAATTTTCAACAGTATTGTCATAGATAGATCAGTGTTTGACTTAGTATGACCATTGGAAGGGGCTATAATTCAAACATCTGTTTTGTATGCAAGTTTAGTCCTGCATGTCGAGAAGGACTATAGTTTTATTCCATGAGAGTTGTCACCAGTCATTGTCAATTATTAAGGATAAGTGGACTAACGTATTGACTTTGGTACGCAGCTTCTTATGTTCCTAATTTTATGAACAGAACTTTTATTCCTAAGAGAGCCAAGTATTCAAAGAATGTTATGTTAAATGAGATGTTGCAAACAGTATATCCCTCCTTGAGATATTTAAGGCTTGTTACATCTGCTTCAGTGGCTTTCCTTGGTCATTTCTGCATATAAGTAAGCAGGCCACATTGTTTCTTTTGGAAATCCTAGCAGAAATGTTATCTCTGTAGGCACATGGATATGATGATGAACTGAGAGCTGCAATGAGCAACCTTTGAGAGAACATGGTCGCCTCCACATTTCTGCTTTAAGGAAAGGCCTGATTGCCTTCTTGCATTACCTGAATTCCTGATAGGGAAGGCAGGGGTATACTTTTTCAATAGCTCAATCCAGTGTTTCTCAACCTTGGCAATTTTAAGATATGTGGACTTCAACTTCCAGAATTTCCCAGCTAATCATGCTAGCTGAGAAATTCTGGGAGGTGAAGTCCACAGATCTTCGGGTTCCTAAGGTTGAAAAAAACTAACTTAATCCAAAACTAGCCAACCAGTTCATAGTCCAGGCCTTGTGATTAGTTCAGGGTTCAATTCAAACTCAGAAAACTAGTTTAACTGGGTAATCTCAATTAAACTAACAATAAGTAGATGTACTATGTGAATATAACCAGCGAATTAATGTTTCAGTTTTCAAACTGGATTTTTAAATTGTTAATTGTTTACATTCTTTTGATATAAAGCCTTTACAAAACATTTGAATTTTATGTTTAATTTGCAGTTCTTCTCTCATAACATGTTAATCTCATTTACCTCCCTCCATTCCTTCTTTTTTCAGTATCTGCATGTCGCAGACCAGCAGCCTCAGATGTTGTCTCCATTTTACCCTTTAAAAATGAATATAACATTGGGGAAACAATCCGCCTAAGTTGTGCACCAACCTTTAGGTTAACTGGCCAATCAGAATACACTTGTATAAGTGGCCCATCCTGGCGTCCTGCTGTAGTGAGACTGCTTACCTGTGAGAAAGGTAAGTGAATAGTTCATGTAGCATGGAGATTCACCTGCTCAATAACGGGGTTTGGAGCAATGGGTTCAAATCCTCACTCAGCCATGCCACTCAGTCTGATCTTCCTTTCAGGACTGTTGAATGAGCATATCATAAAGGGTGGGTGGGTGATGTTACATATGAATGCCTTGAAGGAAAAATGGGATTAAGAGAAATAAAATGATGAAACTGGGTGTTCTCAAATAAAACAAAATGAAGAAGCACCAAAGTCTAGGAGGGCTTTATTGTTAATAGCTATATTATACAAAGTATAATATATATCCACATCCAACATGGAGATACAGCCAAGGTGTTTTCTTGTCAACAGTACAAAACAGTCTTATTCCAGGCTTTTTATTCCCCCCCCCCAAATCTAGCCTATGTCCCTGGCATGTCTGGGTAATCTACCACAAAAATATGAATCAGCTCCAACCTTACTTGATTTTCAAGATGACCAAAATCACTTCAGTGATACCATTTGTTGTGATTTATTTTTACTGTTAGATTCATACATATCTGCATGGTCAGGAAAGCAACAAATCTGAACTCTCAGAATTGTGTGTACAATCCATTCTCTCCAAAAAATGATAAGCCATGTCCCTCAGAACTTCTCCCCCAATTGCTGACACTATGTAATATTTTGCTTGACAAGAGGAGAAAATTATTAAATATACAGGAACTATCCGGAGTGAATGAAATGAAACACTTTGTGTTCATTAAGAAAATTGATATGAAATATTTAAAATTGAATTGACAGTATCAAGGGAATTAGGAGAAAAATATACAAAGAATGTGGGAATATTACAAACAGAATGTCAAGGTTCCGACTGATGTTGAACCCAAAGAAGTAAGCATAACTGAGACGATGTAATTTCTAATGCAACATTTTATTGAGCACATCATTTCAGCACAGATGAAAGGAAAGCCAGCTCTGGTTATTTTGTGCCTAAATTGCTATATTAAAATAGAGAAACCTCCCTCCCCTTATTAGTGCAGGTGACATTATCCAATTATAAGTCAGAGAATTATTATGAGAGAATGTCTTTAGTTCTGAGTAAAAAAAATATTGAGTGACCTTGGTTTTCACATCTGGCAGTCGATGTCTGAAGACTGCATTCCATTCTTCTTTTCTCTTCCTCCCCTGAGTCTGTAGGTAAGAAGCAATAACGGCTGACACAGCATAGGCATTTTTCAAGACTTGACACAGAGAATGTTAGGATGCTTGCTCAGGCTGTTCATGCATGACAAAAGAGAATAAAGTTAGCAATCCACATAGTGTATACTTTAAAATAATAGCATAAAATACAAGGAACTGTTGATAGATAAAGTAATGCAATTATACAAAAGAGATTTGAGAGGAATAAACTTCTCTGTGAAACCTGAAAAGATAGAATATAATAGCTGATGTGGTAGGTATACACCAAAACATAAATACCTTTAAGAAGTTAAAAAAGTAACCAGCACTTAATAAGCCTGAGACATTTCTGGCTATCTATGCTCAGGAAGGCTCAGATGCCCTTTATTATCTTGATTTTACATCCCACCATGCAAAACTTGGTCACCTTATTTCAGCGCTGAGACTGGAAAGGCGAAATTGCTTGTATTGATTGGTGAATCCTGCTTTACTGGTCAGAAATGGGGTGATTAGAGCATTTTGGGGTTCTGCATAAAGGTGTCGGTACAGAAGAACTTTCAATTCCAGAACAATTGTATCTAGCAAATTTAATCGGAATTCAGTTGTTTATTTTAAATCATGCTTCATTTTTGCTCTGTCCACATCTACTTTGGGGAATGGGACCCATGGATGCTATTCAAAACTAAATATGAGCTTTGGCTCCAAACAATTGTACATTGTAGTTTAATATCAATCCTGAAAATTTCTATCTATCAAGCTTTTATATAGTATATCTAATAGTATTCCTATGTATTTATGCTTCATTTTTTGGCATCCCTTATCCTCTTGCAGATGATTATTTAAGTTCTCAAAGCAACTGCAAACCAGGAGAGAAGCAAGTTGACTCCCAATGTGTGTGTATGAATCCCAGAGAAGACTGCAGGTAAATTATACAGATAAAAGGTTTCACCATGCTACATGTTGAGATTTGTATCACCTTAAGGAAAAATGCTTACTTCAACTTGTATCCAACCCCTCAAGTTTTTCTTAATGGATCTTAATTAAGAGGAAGCTCTTTCCTACAGAGAACTTTAACATTGTATAAAACTATCCATTTGCATACTGGTGTAGGCTTCCACAGCCAGTATCTTTTGAACTGTGTTGGGCTTCAGAGTTTTGTGACCATTATCTAGACCAGGGCTTTTCAACCAGTGGTACGAGTACCACCTGTGGTACATTAGCACCTGGCAGGTGGTACACGACCATCCTAGAAAAGTGGTAGCAGGGGAGGGGAATGAGCTGAACTGGTGGCAGCACACACAAGCCTGAGTGAGAGATGGCTGGAGCTGCAGGGCTGTCAGGGCTCAGCGGAAGCACTAGGATCAGTGCCACTTTCCAACTGATTGGCACTTCTTTGGGACTGTCAGGGCTCAGTGGAAGCACCAGGATCAGCGCCAGGTTCCAGCTGGAGCTCGGCGCTGATCCTGGTGCTTCTGCTGAGCCCTGAAGAAGCGCCGATCAGCTGGTATGTTGCAGCTCCAGGGTCTTGTGATTTACATTCAGATGCTTGGCAACTGATTCATATTTATGACGGTCACAGTGTCCCAGGGTCATGTGAAGTGACCAAACCCTGCTTCAACTACCCAGCAGATGGGGGAAATAAAAACCAAACACCCCACCACCACACCCCCGCTGCCAATCCTCAACAGAAATGCTCACAACAATAAAAACCTCGGACAGGAGGAAGAGCGCCGCCGGGTGGGCAGGCAGGTGTCTTGCTCAGCTGTGGCTTGGGGGGCACTTTTTTCAGTGCCATTTTAACTTCAAACAGTCACTAAGTGAACTGTTTTAAGTTGAGGACTACCTATACTTTATCACTTTTTTCTGGGATTTTTCTTTTTTGGTCATCAAGTTTTTGACACCTTGCTAGGTAGTTGGTGGTACTCGGATATTGCCATCTCCAAAAAGTGGTACAATGGGTGAAAAGGTTGAAAAGCCCTGATCTAGACAACATATTTCCTGACATTTCACCAACAACTGTGATTGACATCTTCAGAAGTTCATTGGGCTCCTGTCTTTATAGCCAAGTATTCTGATTTGTGATTGGTCAATAATATATTGCTCAGTATCTTTGTGTCTGAAGATGCCAGCCACAGTTGCCATGGAAACCTCAGGAAATCTGTTCACTAGACCATGGTGTAAAAAGAAAATTCTTCATCAGGGTCCAGTCCAAGCTGGGAATAAACAAAATGGAGACTGCTTTAGAAAGAATGTTCTTGTTTATTTAGTTGACATAAACTAAAGCAGCATGTTTCTGGGTGATTGAATCACATGGAGCTGGGTGTGGTGGGTTTTTATACCTTCTTGGGCTTTTGTGTTTGGAGTTGTTCCTGTTCCTGTGGCATGAACTTTGACCTGAGGTTCAGTGTGCCCTTCTGATATTCTGATGGTGGTGGGTTAATCCTATCATGTCCTAAAGGTCATATCTTTCTTCCCTGCGGTTGTGGTTGATGGCTATGTCCTTTGTTGGATTTTTTTTGGTTGAGGGGTTGTTGGTTCTAGGGATCTTTGTCTTTCTAATCCCATCAGCTCCAAGCTTCCTGGCTCCAGTCTTTCTGAAAGGATTATCAAATCTGCATTTCTACAGAGCTGGTTTCTGCTCGGGGCAGAGAGACTGGGGATGGGGGGTTCTGCCTAAGATTTTCTATTATTCCTTTGGGGAAATATATCTGCTTTTTAAAAATATCTCCCAAAATATTTCTTTCTCTGGGGGAGTGTTGTCTTCCTACAATGGTCACTAAATTCTTCAGCCCTACCCTGCCCATTATCTACTTGTGTCTGTCCTTTGCTTAGGAAGATTCCACACTCCCCACTGGATTCACATGGGCAGATGTTTTGTGTATTCCCTTTGATGGGGGTTGATCAATTTTTCCCCGTGTGGTATGTTCTCAAGCTTCCTCTGTCTCCTCCAAGCTCTCTCATCTCATGAAATGCCATAATCACATCTCCTCCACCCTCCTGAGAACTTGCATATTGTTATACAACATCCTGCAAAATGTCAACATGGCCTGATATTTGGTGATACGGCTAGGATTGGAATGTGTAAGTAAAATAAAGAAAGAGATTGGAGTTCACTTGTGAATATGTTGTTGCTAACCTATTTTATACCTTTTGTTTTACCACCTTTTAAAAAAATTCTTCTCTAAACAGAATTTGGAAAATTCTGTTAATGTCCATCTGATATGAATAGTGATAATCACTCCAGATATTTTTTTAAAAAAATAACTTGGCTAACCAGCTCCAGCTAACTTCCCAAACAGATGTACCAAATGTTATAAACAATAATGAAAAATGCTTCTTTATTAATTGTTTGCTTCATCCCTCTCTTCACCAATAATCATGGGATTGCTTTTGTTTACTTTGGCTTTGTGTTTTGGTCATTTGGCAGACACTATTCTGAAGATATCTGTGTACTGGATGCCACTTCTGAACAAGCACTTACAAAGCCCAGCTGTCCATATTTGGCTGAAAAATGCTTGGATCAGCAGTCATTCCATTTCTTGCATTCTGGCCCCTGCCGGACTGGGACCGATGTGAGTTGGGCTAAGGAAAGGCTCAGAATTGCTACGGACAGCATAAATAGAGAAGCTTGTGGCTATGACACATGTTATGATTGGGAGCAGTGCTCAGGTACGCAACTATGCATGGATGCACTAACTTGTTATTGTTCCTGGACCATGTTTATGAAGTCAGATTAGAGGCACCAATTTAGGTCTCAAAATAATTTCATTAAGTGATCTGATTTGATCTGGCATGATTTAGAGATGGCCAGATTCAATCTGCGGTCAGATCCTGATTGAAATTCAAAGTTTGATCCTCCCATTTACTGTGGTGAAATCAAAATCTTCTAGCATTTCCCAGTTACAAACAAGGTTAGAGCCACAATTTAACAAGATAAATGAGCAAACGCAATAAACACAATGCAATATTCTGTCAGGATATTGAACAAAGGGATCACAGTTTAAAAGAGAACACAATATTTTACCAAAAGGAGTGGCAAGTTAGGGCAAAGTCTGGTTTGAAAGGGTAAGAAATTTGGAAGAGACCCAAAGGAGAAATGATTCCTCCTCCTTCATTCTGTCTCTCCATTGTGATATTTTCCCCACTCCCAATATTACTCCTGGATCAGCATTGGATTCTTACACCATTGTCCAGATTTGGTAGCTAAACCAACTGATTTCAGGCTTAGCCACAAAGCAGAGCAAACTTTGCGAACTAAATATTCCAGTTTACCTTTTGAGACCAAAGTGCTTGGAGACAAGTGGGTTTTTTTTTTTCTCATTGGCAGGGAAATATCTTTAAGAAACAATGTGTATAACACTTTAGATTCCTTTCTCCTCAAAGAATTTTACCCTAACCCTGAATGGGAAATGGAACAAAACTACAAATTGAGATGGGGGGAAAAACCCATATTAATAAGAATTTGTGCAAGAAACCTCAACTTGAGACTTTGGATATACTGAAAAATGCACTGTCCTTGCAAGGAAGAAGAAAGGTTAATGACCCAGCAGGCAGGGTTATAGACTATGAATAACTTTCATTTCTAACATTCCCAAGTAGCAGACATAATGTTCTGCAGATCAGACCATAAGGTTTTCAGGCTCGTCTGCAGCCAAAACGAGATCATTTTTCTAATTCTTACAAGCATCCTTGGAAATCCCCTTTCTTTCTTTCCCACAAAACAATCATTCTGTACAAACTGCTACAACTGAAGAACTTAATAAGATTTTTTGGGGTGTGTGTGTGTGTTAGACTTTGATTAAAAAAGAGGTTATAGTTTGTACCTATGTGCATATTAAAAACAAAGTTCCTGTGGAATTATAGGGTTGAATGTTATTCTGCAAAAAGAGAAAAAAGAGCTATGTTTTTCAAGAGTGATTATGAAATGTTTGTTGGCCAGCATGTAAGGTAGTAAGCTCCTGCCAGAAAAAAGGTGAGATGATGGCTCTATGTCAACAGAGACCTGGAGGGGATTTTATTGGTAAGAGAATTGCTTCCCTTAATCAATTATTATAGAACTGGTAGGGACCTTGGAGGTCTTCTAATCCAACCCCCTGTTCAAGCAGGAGACACCATACCATTTCAGACAAGTGACTGTCCAATCTCTTCTTAAAACCTCCACTGATGGAGCACCCCCAACTTCTGGAGGCAAGCTGTTCCACTGTTAGGAAGTTTCTCCTTATTTCCAGGTTGCTTTTCCGCTTGATTAGTTTCCATCCATCATTTCTTGTCCTGCTCAATGGTTCTTTGGAAAATAATTGACCTCCTCTTCTTTCTGGCAGCCCCTCAAATACTAGAATATTGCTATCATGTCACCCTTAGTCCTTCTTTTCTCTAGACTAGCCATAAACAATTCCTGCAACCGTTTTTCATATGTTTTAGTCTCTAGGACTTTAATCATCTTAGTTGCTCTTATTAAAGACCTGGAAACTAAAATATATGAAGAACGGTTTTGGAATTGGTTTAAAATTCCTTACAAGCCAGTATTCTACATATTTGTTTCTGAGATGCTGAACTGTCTATGGAGATTCTCAGTCATCCAGGTCATAGTTGTCCCAAAGTTGCTTTTTTCATGAGCATCTTTGGGAGATACTGAACTGAGAACAGTAGCTTCATCACCATCAGAGTAGGAGACTTTTTTTTAGACAGCCAATTCAGAGCCAGGTCTACAACATTTGCTGCCTGGGGCAAGAAAAATGCTCCCACAAAGTTAACCCATTTAGGTGGAATTTTAGTTCAGGCCTTGTGGTGTGGGTGGCATCCTTTGCCAGACCAAAGAGAAAAGCACAGGGATCTGGGGAGGCAGAGCAAACACTGCTTGGTATCTCAGATGTAGTGTGTAGGGCAGGGGTTCTCAACCTTGGCAACTTTAAGACTTGTAGACTTCAACTCCCAGAATTCCTCAGCCAGCAAAGCTTGAATATTGAGAACCCCTGGTGTAGGGAGATTCTCAGTCATCCAGATCATGGTTGTCCCAAAGGTGCTTTTTCACGAGGCAATTGGACTCATTGAGTAAACTAATCCAGTCCAGTTGCCTCATGAAAAAAACACCTTTTGGGCTCAGATGTAGTGGGCATTTTCTACTTGGTCTTTTCAATCAATAAAGGGGGAGGGAGTCTTCCTCATAGTATAACCCCTGAAATCCCTGTAAAGACAGTAAGATTCTCCCCACCTCTCCCAATTAGCAAAAGAGAAGGATCATAGAAGAATTACTACAACTGTCCATCCCTGAACATCCACTGCCTGGCTATTTCCCGTTATTGAGTGGTCTACCTTCTCAGATCTAGAGAAGAGGAAACCTTTCCTTGTTTTCTACAGCCTTATGATTGCTAGTTAAAGGTGGGAGTCAGAGAATGAAATGATTAAATCTAGCCTAAAATTTTGATATGACCTCCAGCAGCATGTACTACTTGTATGTATAAGTAGTCCTCAATTTACAACCACAATTGGGACCAGAATCTCTGTTACTAAACAAGGCAGTTATTAAGTAGAATCACACCTGATTTCATGACCTTTTTTGCCATAGTTGGTTAGATAATCAATGCAGTTGTTAAGTGAATTGTATGGTGATTAAGTGAATTGGTTTCCCTCATTGACTTTGTTTGTTAGAAGCTGGCTAGAAAGGCTGCAAATGGCAGTCACATGACCCCCCCCAATATTAAACAGACCAGTATTGCATTGATGGTTTGATACATCTCTGAATATCATTTGACTAGAACTAAAAGCCTTTTTTTTTTCTTACAGAGCCGCTTGCTAAATGTGTCTGCTTGCTGCCTAACCAATGCCCGCGTGGTGGGGACCCCATTTCCTGCATCCAAATAAGGACAAGAAAGATGACAGCAAACCTCTGCATGCTGGGAGCATTGAAGTGCTCCAATACAGACATTGTAATTTTACATGAAGGGAGCTGTCCAAACTAACAGATACCAGTTTCCCACTCATGGACTAGCCACAGCACAAATGTTTTTTTTTTGTTTGTTTGTTTTGTGCTCTGGCCTTTAATTATAAAGATTATCATTAACATTGCTTTAATTCCAGCATCCAAGTTTCTCATTCCAGCCTTTCTTATTCATGTCATCAACACATATCTTGAGGTTCATGACAATTCCACTTTTCTCCAACTGAATAACTGAGCATGGATCAAGTGCACTGCATACAAAAAGTTGGCAGAGCTTTGATTCCACTTTTCACAGCCACCTTCTGGGCTCCTTTCTTTTGATGGAATTCAGTTCCCAATTGCAAATGTCAGGAGTAAGTGTCCAGTGTCCATTCCAATAGTATGAGCTCTCTAAGCTGGACCATAAATAGCAGCTGTCCCTTCAATATGGCCGCTGCTTCTTCTGTCATTCTGACAAGCATTTTTGCACTGTTTTATGTTGCTCTTTTGAAGCAGTAGGCGTGAACTTAAATGGACTCCAGAAGATGGTAGAGGACGGGAAGACCTGAAGGAATATTGGCCATGGGGTCGTGATGGGTCGGACACGACTTCGCAATTAACAACAACAACAATGTTACTCTTTAAAGCTCCTCCTTGCCAGATATTCCAATGCACTAAAAAAAAAAGCAACAGACAATTCTCTGCTTCCTTCTTGGTTTTGCCTTCACCTCACTATTCTGTGGCCAGAAAGCCAAGCAGATCAAAAACAAACAGTTCACTTAGACCAGCTACAGTGTGATAGTGGCATCTGGATGTCATCTGCATTCCAAAATAAGATCAATACTTTCAATCTACCATTTTCATTTAAAAAAAAATATCTGAAAGCAGAGGTAGGAAGACCTTGACAAGCCAAGAACCACTGACATAAAATAGTTTTTTCCTAACTAAGTTCCCTCCAGATGCATTGAAAAAGCAAGTCCCAGAATTCCTTAACAACCCCAAAATCAGTACAGATAATATTAGCATAGGTAGCCCAATGCTGTGGCTGCTAATTTCTTGATACTTCTCAATTGAACACTATTAAGTTGCTAACTAGAATTATTGGTAGTTGTAGTACTGATGTATTTGAAAACTACAAGCTTTGTCTGGCCTGAATTATCCTAATGTCTAATTTGAGGGAACTCCTTAAATATCATGTTGGGAAATAATATTTTAATGAGACACAAATCTCTGAAATTCACTGAGCTCAGTGAAATTTATTCTCTGCTTACACAATTGCAACCAAAATCTGTTTTCAAAAAAGATTATAACTGAGTTGTTACTTAACTCTTATGCAATGCACAGGACAATCCATAGACTTTATTCTGAACAAAAAGATTATTCTATCTATAATAATTGCTCAGCATTAATGCACTGTAACCTTGGAACTGGCTTGGCTTAGGTTTTCCAACTTTCTATTCTGTTAACACTTAACTAATACAAATAAATGGCTGCTGCAAACAGCCAACCAGTTTTCTTGTTTTTATGACTCATCTCTTTAAAATAATCATTGGTATTTATTAAGAGTGCAGATTTTATTGGAATGTAAGTGATCTATGCCCTCAGTACTATTTCCATTGCTATATTATTAGCTAAGCTTCCCGTGAATATTTTAATCCAATAGGGTAAGTCTCAATTCTTTTACAATGATTTATTATTATATGGGGCTATTTTGTGCAGTACTGTATTACTAAAACATTTTTTTAAATAATTGCTTTCCTGGATCAGCCCATCTTTTTGTCTCTAGGTATGTAGCAATCTAATAGCGACCTTTGATGTATTTCTAGGGTGCTTCTAAGTGTGGTGTAATCCTAATTTTTTTTTGTTGTTTTTAATTCCAGCATTTGAATTGCTGGCTCTTAAAGGAACAGATTCTATTTAACTGTCATTTACTGTGCAGATAATCCTTGCTCAACAACCCTAACTAAGACCAGCAACTCTCAGGTGTTGTTAAGTGAAATATCACCTGATTGCCATGCTTAGAGAATCACCTTCTGTTATTTAGCAAATCATTACGTTCTGTGATTTCCAATCTCCTGCTGGCTGCTCCATGGATTTTGCTTGTCAGAAACTATCTGGAAAGGTTGCAAATGAAGATTAGATGATTGTAAATGCAAGATAGTTCCCAAGTGCTTGAATTATGATCATGTTACTGCAGGAATGTTGCAATGGTACTGACTGCGAGGACTGGTTGTAAGTCACCTTTTGCAGCACCATTGTAGCTCTGACTAGTCACTAAATGAATGGTTGGTAAATAAGGATTCCCTGTAATAGTAAACTTTGGTAGTGAGTGTCAGTAGAAAAGAAAAGAGCATGATATTAGCATGCCTGAAAAAAATCCCTGAAATATACAAATATATGTCTGTGGATAATGTGTATGTACATATTTTTTGTCCCATCAAAAGAAGTGACACTTAGTGGTGGTGAATGAAATGGTTGCAATCTACAAAAGGAGCACTTTTGTTTCAAAAATCAGGATGCAACAATTCATTGCAGATTTTATTAGTAATGGCTATAATTCAGTGTAACAATTATGCCTTTTAAAATTATGGCTCTGGAGCTCCCATGAATGGAGCCATACTTTTAATTTCAGCTGTCATGCCTCCAGCATATAATTTGTGTATTTTTATTGCTGCTGTTGTTCTTCAAAGTGTTTTGAACTCCATTTGGTGCTCAAACACAAATCTTTCATTTCTTAAAGCATTGGTTTTGGTAGCATTTTGATCCTACTGAGTATCCATATTCTTTAAGAAGCTAAACTCCACTTTGTAATGTTTTGAGGTAACAAACATCTAGAAGAATTCACCTTAGTCTGTGACACATACTCTTCTGAAGACAAAATCTATATCCCATACACAGCATTGATGTTTTACCTCATCCTGTTTTTAAATAAAGTATCAAGATTTACATTTATGGCTTTGACTTATTGAAGGATAGGAGGGTTTATATGCATGTTGAGCTACACACAGGGTAATGTGTATTGAGGACAGAACATCAGCTATAAATGTATTCTATAAAACGTGTACATTCTAGTACAATTAACTAATCTAGTTATTCATGGAATGGTAGAAGTGGATGCTTTCTAAAGTATTTATGCAGCTGAGTAAACACAAGCTTTTTATTTTTAAAAATTATATAAACATAGGTATTTCTCAATAAGAGCACATATTTCACCTCCATTTACCATCCTGTCATATCATTTAAGACAAATATTGACAGACTGGAATATGTCCAGAGGAGGGCTAGCAGAATGAAAGCTGGAATCAAGCCCTACAAGAAATGATTGAAAGTTTTGGATATATAGTATTCAATCTGGGCATGAAATCATGAACAGATAAGAGGATTGTTATGTTCCAGTATTTGAAAGCTATCACATAGTAGATAAGACACTATTGTTTTTCAATTGTGCCAGGAAGCAAAATTAAAGCATAAAAAACGCAGAGATGCAACAAAACATTAGGAGAAACATTGAAACAACTTGGAAGTCTCAGACAGTAGCAGGATCTTCTTTATCAGAGATATTTAAGAATAACCAGTCAGCTGCTGAATGGTCATCTGCGGTCATTTGCTGCACTCAGAAAGGTCCTGGGGATCCCAATTTCCTTCCAAATACATTGAAACTACCACTTTATGATTCTATGATTGGTCACTGAATGCCGTGTTTTACTTCTGTATTTAAATATTATCCCATATCTTTCAGTATCTTTTGCAACATTATTCTCTGTCCCATTTACACATTAACTGGGGCATTTTGCCATGTTTGGGATGCCCAGCTGTAGACTGGATATTGGGAAATACGGGTGTCAAGGTTTACCCAGTTGCAATAAAGGCTTCATTTATTTTTTTTACCATTCTGTGCGTAATTGGATGGTCTGATTGTTTTATCTAAACAGCTCAGTTTATTTTTGTGAGAACAGGTAAATGCAATTTTACAATGGCATGAGCTTGGGAATATTGTGGAATCTTCTTTTCTAGTTATTTTCCAGAGGAGGCTGGGCCAGTTTCTGTCTGAGGTGCTTCAAAGCTAGTTCTCACACCCAAAATGTGTCCTTATGGTAGCAGTATAAAAGGTGGCTGGCATGTATGTACAATCTGCCACAGATGCAGTCTTGTCTGTTGACCCATTGGTGGGAGACTTTAAGAAAGTTGGGATGGAACTGAACACAAAGATAATGTATGCAGCTCTGGATTATGTGATCCTGTCAGGTTGAGAGAGGCTTAATATAATCAAAGTTAGGACTTTGAGCCACATCTTGTACTCATGAATTTAATTTTGATTCCAGGTATGATTTATAACCAACAACTCAGGGATGTTTGCAGGGAGAAAAAGTCAAGATGGCAATTACAAAAGCACACATAAAAACTGGGTACAGCTTTGACTGCACTATTGCAGGTGTCATTTTGACCTTATCATTACATGGACACTTCTGTGGGATTTACAATTAAACGTTGCTCTGTGAAATCTTCTCTTTCAGGTTTAAACAATGACTATGAGACATTCTTGACTATGGGATAAGAACTTTTTGCTATTTACATCTCTTTCCACAGTGCCCTTTCCCTGCTATTTTACTTTCATTTCTCATTCAGGCATCCATTCTGTTAGTTGTATTTTTTATTAGACTTTTATCTCACCTTTATTACTTTTATAAGTCCCTCAAAGAAGAGAATGTACTTAATATTCCTCCCTCTCCTATTTTTCCACAACAAAATGCTGTAAGGTGAGTTGGGTTGAGAGAAAATGACTGGCCCAAAGTCACTTGACTAACTTTTTTGGTTAAGGCACAAGTAGAACTGCAGTCTCCTGATTTCTAGATCAGTACCTTAAACAGTAGACCAAACTGGATTCTTTGAGATAGTGAAAATGACATGATCTATCCAAAATCAGAAAGATAAGATTATTCATTTGTGCAGTTTAAGATGCATCAACTTTTGGAATTGTCCAGTCAGCCATGCTGGTTGCAGAATTCTGGGAGTTGAAATCCACATGTCTTAAAGCTGCCAAGGTTGGGAGATTAGATATTCTGTAAGTGATTTTCCAGTCATGCAATAAAAATATCATTTTAATAAATTGTTCCCTTACTGCAGTTAACTTCACCCTCTCCTGTTTCATTTGCTCTTTAATAGTTTTTACTATTTTTCATGATTATTTTTATATGTGCTTATTGTTTTTCTTTTTAATTAAGTGTTGACTGCTGCCCAGAGTCACTCTTTTTTAGATGACGGCCATACAAATATGATAATTAATAATAAACATAGTATTATTATAGAAATGAAGTCCAGATCTTTTATGGTATAAAATTATTTCCAAAATCCATAATGTGAAACGTAATTGGTCTGGGATCTATATTTGTTGTTGTAAACTATTATCATGTAATACATCATATATTTCTAAGTAGCCATCCTTTGTAGTTTGATATTTTTTAGCCATGGAGAGAAACATCTTCATATGTGTTATCCTTCTGAGCTTTGTAGTTGAAAAAGGGTTTGGATGTTTCTGCGATCATTATCCATGGAGTCCTTGGTCCAGATGTTCAAAAACGTGCAATTTTGGGACACAAAGCCGAACCAGGTTGGTACAAGAATAAGAAGATTTCTTTTCCCTGTAAGAGGAACTATAAGTTCCACTTCATTAAGAAGATACTTAAACATGTATTCTAAGGATATTATAGACAAGCATATAAATGTTTTAGTTTTCAATGATAGTGAAGGGAAGAGGGAGGAAGTGTTGGAAGGTATTGAAAAGTGTTCCAATATCTAAGGGGCAAAGGGGGAGTGTGTGTCAAACTTTTCTCTAAAGCACCTAAAGGAGGACAAGAAGCAATGGATGGAAATTAATCAAGAGAACCAATCTAGAAATAAGGAAAAAATTCCTAACAGAACAGGAAATTAAAGGTTGCCTCTAGAAGTTGTGGCTACTCCATCAGTGGAAGCTTTTCCCTGTAGAGATTGGACAGTCATTTGTCTGAGACAGGTGGCACACAGAGCCCTCTCTGGGCACACGCACCATCATCCCAGTCCTAGGCCTTCAGCTGGGTTTTATAAAACCTTTTCACTTTGGGCCTTCGCCACTGTGTGCAAAAAAAAAAAAAAAAGGTTCAATCAATCAATCAATTTCAACTTCTCAGGAAAAAAAAAAGATCTCGCAAAGTTGGAATTGATTGATTGAACTTTTTAGTCCCACCCAGTCTGCTGTTACCACTGCAGCCACACCCACCCAATAGGCCATGCCCATCCAATTGGCCACACCTACCCAATGGGACACGCCCACCCAGCACCCAACGATACATAAGTGGGTTTTGGGCTGCAGTTTGGGCACTCGGTCTTTAAAAGGTTCGCAACCACTGGTATAGGGTCTTGGTTTGAGATCTTCAAAACTCACTTTTGTGCCTCTCTTCCTCTTGAGAGAGCAGTAGGAATGGAAAGCATGAAGCTCTTTATGTGATAAGATTCCTCTCTGGTTTGGGATCCGTCCTCACAAAAATGAGCTTTATACGTAATATGTGGCTATTTGCCATGCCTGCCAAATCCGTAGCTAACCTTTGTGATGCTTGCTAAATGCATAAATAATAGAATGACCAGATGGAGTATATGTCTGCAGCATAGAGAAAAGTAGCCCATAGGAATACAGGTGTATCTCCCCATCCTCATCTTCTTGGCATAAGTTTCAGGATAAATGTACAATATCTTCATTTTGCAGGGCAAAAGTCCAAAATGATTATTATTATAAGAATTTTTGTGAACAACTGTGCCAATGGGCTGAATCTCGGCCTTGTAGCCAGCAAGCATGTCCCATCAACTGCCAACTCGGTGACTGGGAAGAGTGGTCAGAATGTGACCCATGTGTTAAAAAACAGGTAATTTGACCATGATATATGAGAAACAATGCAGTTGCCTCTATTTTCACATGCATGATGCAGAAAATGTTTCAGGCATTCTGAAATATGGATGCAGAGGGACAATATTTTTTTAAAAAAGAAAAGGTACATGGAACCCCAAGTACTAGTTCTATTTCCTGCATCAAGTACCAGGTTCTAGCTTTGCATGACCCGCTAACAAAAATAAAGTGTCTCTGCAGCTGAAATTTTAGATGAGGTATGGAACTGTGAAACCTACATTAAGAAAATTTGTTTTATTTTTTCCCCATACATGGATTTCGCCTTTTAGTTCCGCATTAGGTCTCTTGAACAACCATCTCAGTTTGGAGGTCAGGCCTCTTGTGGGCAGCTGGTGGATGACCGGCCCTGTTTTCCAGAAAAATTATGCAACATAGAGGAAGTGAACTGTGAAAATAAATTTCACTGTGATAACGGTAATCCCTGTTTTATTATCTTTATGGTGAACTACAATAAACATTCAATTTAACCAGGGGAGCCTGAGGGGAGGAAGTAAAAAGTAAAAAAAAAAATCAAAATGGTGGTCTCAACCAGGCAGTTGAAACTCCATCCCCTTTTACCTATGGGGGAGATGTTGTTGTGGTCACCGCCATCTTGATTCTCCTGGATTTAACAGGTTTTGGTTAGCTGATTTAAGGCACATTAAAAAAATATGAAAATATATACCTTGCATAAAATATATATTCATAATATATGCAAAATTCCATTCCCATTTCACACAAGCCTAAAATAGGTAAAATGAATAAAATAAGTAAGCATAGCATCCCATTCATTTTTAATGGGAATTATTCTTTAATGGGCATGACTTTCCCTGTATTGGTCTGTTAAAACAAAGGTGTCCTATTAATCATTCTTTAAATTCTGAACATGAAACAAATAATAGTGCGGTTCTAACCTCATGACTTGTCAATATAAAATTCCACTTAGGTGTTATCAAAAGCAGTTACAATGATGTTTTCCCCAAGTAAACCAAATGACTCATTTGCCATCTTGTCCTTTCTGTGCTCATTAGATCTAGATTTTTTTATCTCAACTTTATTATTACTTAAGGCAATAAACAAGTCTAAAATTCCTTCCTTCTTCTCCCCCCCCCACAATAACAACCCTATGTAGTTGAGCTGGGAGAGAGCAGCTGGCCCAAAGTTACCCAGACAACTTTCATTCATAATCTCCTAGCCTGGTGTCCTAACCACTACAGGAAACTGGCTCATTTCCCAATTAACCAGGGCAGTGGTATTTCCTAATAATATTTTCATGCTTCCCTTTACCTGTTTTCCAAAGCCAGCAGTTTTTTGAATTCCAGTTTTGGGGAGATCTTGAGTTATGACTGCCACATCTGAGTTCCAAAATCTGTGTCATTCACTAGACAGCACCAAAAAGCCAATGTTTTCTGTATCATTGCTGCCATTTATGGTCCCCTGACCCAGCTAAGGGAATGCTACCTTAAGAGTAAGGTGGGGAACTCAGAATACCTGTCTACTCGGAGCAATGCCATAGAGTCAATGTTAGATTCTGTATCTGAAATTGACAAAGCCACCATGATTTTTCCAAAACAGGACGCTGTATTGCCAGGAAACTAGAATGTAATGGAGAAAATGACTGTGGAGACAATTCGGATGAACAAAATTGTCGGAAAATAAAGCCTGTCTGCAGGTCGAAAGTTGAAAGCATACCCAAGGTGCAACTCATGGGCCTCGGGTAATATATATGAAGAGCTCTTCTCCATTATTGAACAATGACAGCTAGTAGTCCTTGAGCTAGCAATAAGAACACCACCATCTAGCAATATTGTTATACAGTTATATAAGGATGAACATGTTAGGCCTAACATGTTCATCCTTATATAACTGTATAACAATATTGCTAGATGGTGGTGTTCTTATTTAGAGGACTAAGAGCATATTATGGAGTGATGGATTCCCTGGATAAGTGAAGTCTTGCCTGCATCATCAGTAAGATGGTAACGACAAGGAAACCCATCAAAAATTATGGTACCACTAAAAGAATCCAGAAGTCAAGATTGTGGTTGTGACAATGACTGATGCACATCAAAAGGGTGTGGGCATTGGTTGCTTTTTTGCAGCCATCATCTTGACTCTCTCAATCCCTTCCTGGTGACCCCTGGTGAACTCCCCTGGTGAACTCCCATAAACACCAACTATATAATCCTTTTGTCTTATTTAGGAGTGAAATAGTCTTTGGGGCCATTTAATGTAATTTCAAATCTGCCAATAACTTGTACAGTGTATTTGAAAATTCCATAATTTTAGTTGGCTGGCATGCTCACAAAATAGAATAGCAATGTTGCTTATTCACAAGATTGTTGCCAGGGCAGGTGTGGCCAATCACAAAAGATTAGTTTTCCAGAATGTTCTCTTCCATGCCAGTATGAACTTTGTAGGTTTCATATAAATGTAGATACTCGCATACCAGCTTTCTATTCATTTTAATAAATTAAAATGTACTTTGTAAAATTTGATAGGATATGTAGCCTGGTGCCCATTGTGGGAGCTGTCTAAGAGCTCATATGGGCTTATTTGTTTGTTTGTTTGTTTATCCATCCAATTGATATGGCTGCCTCTCTCAACTATTGACTCTAGGTGGTGAACTGAATTAAAATAAAATAAAAACAATTATAAACATTACATATATTAAATATCAAACTCAAATCAGTAATACAACCAAGAAGCAGTGGCTGTACAAACACTCAGAGGTCCAGGGCCAAGCACAGAACTACATTTTTAGGGCCTTACAAAAGGCCATCAAATCAGGCTCATTCTGATTTCTGGAGAGAGATTGTTCCACAAGGTGGATACTACAACAGAAAAGGCACATCTACTAGGTCCTGCCAATGACCATTCTTTGGCTGATGGGATCCAGAGCATGCCCAACCTGCCTGCCTGGATAAAAACAACTGAGGAAAGAAAGTTCCAGGTAACCAATCCAAAAACATGAAGAGATTTAAAGGTGAAAACCAGCACCTTCAATTGCACCAAAAAGAACAGTGACAATCAATGTAGCTCATGGAGTTTTGGTGTTATATATGTTTCATAACTGCACCACTTATTACCCATGTCACCACATTCTGCACCAGTTGAAGTTTTGGAATGCATTTCAAGGGCAGTCCCACGTAGAGCACATTGCAGTAACCCAGATGAGAAATCAGAAGTGCTTATCATTGTTCTGATCATCTTTCTTTGATTACAATGATGTTCTAGGTATCATGTCCTGGCTGGAGAAACTCGTGGAGAAGTCCTTGATAATTCATTCAACAATGGTAGCTGTGTTCTGCTGAAAAGTGAAAACCAAAGAACTAGATATCGTTTACCTGCTAACCTCTATAATATCACTTTTGAGGTGATTAAAAATGTTTTTAATAAGACCGGGTGCTATATTAGCCATTGAACAATTTCAGTGTATATTCATCAACTTTTCTCCTAGGTTTTATCTCCATTTAGTTAGCCACCTAAGAACTGGAAGATGTCTTAAGAGCCTTCCAGAAGATCAGGGTGGGAGGCAGTCTAACTATGAGAGGATGTCCCAAAGAACAAAGAAGGCTCTCCCTTTGGGTCCTGTCAAATGACATTCCTTGGTAGGCTGGATCTATAACATGGCTCTCCTGTCTGAGCTAATGGGAATGTTCATTTTTGTTGCATTAAAGCAGTAAAAAAGAACCTTTATTTAACACTGAGCAGATCAATCAGGTGTTTAGTGAAACTAAGCTGATGGGAATATCACTAGTATTTCAGTCTGCGGATGATCAAATGGAGCCATAGAGAAAATAGCTAGGCCAATACAATTTTGTCTGAACTTCATGACTCAACCTTCACTCCTACATGCTTAATTGCAATGTTGTGATGCATGTTTGCAACCATAACAAGTGGTTTGTTGTTTGCTGTTTCCATGCCCATATTCGCACTTTGAACACCCAAGTTTCAAATGTGCTTGTTGCTGAAGCAAATGGGATCCCAATGGGATTTCTTAATGCAGGGACTTCTGAACTCTTGGCTCAATCTCTAAGTCTATACCAGCGTTCATATATAAAACTGTAGACATTTTTGCATATACATGTCTTTTAAAATATTATTTTTTCCAAACAATTATTTTTTACAAAAGCTAACATTTTTATTTTTGATGGCTTTTAATTCTCCTGCCTCCCTTCCAAGAACACATCTGTAATTATACAAATCTCTGTTCATAGGTGAAAACTCAAGAAGATAATGTGATAACAGAGTCCTACAACAGCTTAACACCCATGACCCGTTCTCATAGTCAAACCTCATCTTCTCGGAGTGTTGGGAGAGGTACTTCTGGAATCCCCTATTTTTGGGGGTCAATAACAACCACAACATCAACATCATCTTATCAGTTTAAGCAAGCCATTAAAGCATCCAAAAAAATGGTAAGAATCTGTATCCTTGGAACTAAGCTCTTCTATATTACAGGCAGTCCTCATTTAGAGACCACAATTGGGATTGGCAGCTCAGTTGTTAAGCAAAGCTAAGTGAAACCACAACTGTGCTTATGGTATGATTTCAAACCTTTCCTTTCATTTAAAGACATATTATAAATATGAGGACTGGACATTTTTCTTCACTGTTGTAATTTTAAATAATGATAAATGAGGCAGTTATTAATTGAAGACAACTTGTGTTACAGGAGTCCCCAAACCCTGGCCACTACCGGGCCACAGCCTGTTCAGAACCGGACCATGCAAGTGGCTGGCCAGTGTACGGATGAGCACAGCTTGACTTGCAGGAGCCACAGGCTAGCACCCACATGTGCATCTCAACTTGCATGAGTGGCATACCGGTTCCCTCTCTCCCTTCTCCACCAGGCCACCAAGCTGTAAAGGCTGGGGACCACTGTTATATAGACTTTTATTGCTACTATGGTGTTCTGCTATAAAAACTTGGAGGTAGTGGCATTTGGGTGGTGATGGTGGTGGTGTCAAAATTGACAAGATGGCAGACAGAGAATTGCAATATAAGCGTACAGAGGAATGCAATGCTCAATCTACCATCTTGAAACCCCAGCCCCCTCAGCAGGTACCGTTGCCTGGAAGAGAATTAAAATGAATATTCTGGACAACCTTTTGACAATTTCATTGTTAAAATTTCAGCAAAGACCTTTTAATGTTGACTTAGTTCTCTATTGCAGTTTCAGCTGATTTAACTGCCTTTCTTTTTAAAAAATGTAGCCAGCACCAGTGGAAGTTTCCTCCAAGAGAGAGATTTGTTTGTAAGCAAACATCATTATTTTGCTTAAAATTTATGGTCCCATTTAATGAAGGTGTGCACAACTTGATCCTTCCTATTGTGAAATTACTTACAATAGCCAATTATTTTTATCTGATTGATTGTTTGCTAGTAAGTCATTTTTGATTCCTAATGACCACAGAGATAGATTTTCTCCATGATAATCCAGAAGATATTTGAACTCCATGATAATCCAGCCCATTTTTGATTCCTAATGACCACAGAGATAGATTTTCTCCATGATAATCCAGAAGATATTTGAAGTCTTCCATTGGTGTATTCATCACCTTCTCA
Source organism: Crotalus tigris (assembly GCF_016545835.1). Lineage (NCBI taxonomy): Eukaryota > Metazoa > Chordata > Lepidosauria > Squamata > Viperidae > Crotalus > Crotalus tigris. Next base: position 348,606 of record NW_024100608.1, read on the forward strand.
ATGTATTTACTCTTAACTCTCAGCATCAGCCATGCTCATTTGGTTTCTTTGAAGTGCTGATTCAGCAACACCTGGCAAGCCACAGGTTTCTCATTCATTTTTCTCTTATATTGTGGACACAGTGCTTGAATTCTGCTGGGCAATGGTCCAAGAGAAATCTGTAAATGTCATCCCTTGATCCCCATTCTCAATTTTCCTCATATTATCAGTTCCATTGCTTACATGAAACAGAGATTAGGGGAGAAATGGAGGAGAGTGCAGGTTTGTCTCTAGGTGTTTGGAAACTCCTTGCCTGGAGCAGTACTACTTAAACAGGTAGCCCTCGACTTAGGACCACAATTGACCCCAAAATTTCTGTTGTTAAGTGAGACATTTGTTAAGTGAGTTTTGCCCCATTTTATAACCTCATTGCACTTGATAAGTTAGTAACATGGTTGTTAAGTGAATCTGGCTTCCCCATTGATTTTGCTTGTCAAAAGGTTGCAAAAGGTGATCACACGACATTGGGACCCAGCAACGGTCATAAGTATGAGTCAGTTGCCAAGCATCTAAATTTTGATCACATTATTATAGAGATGCTACAAAGGTCGTAAATGTGAAAAACGGTGATAAATCACTTTTTTCAGTGCTGTTGTAACTTTGAACAGTAAGTCAAGGACTATCTGTATTTATTTATGTAATTTATTTATATAATATATATCGCCACCCCTCTCATTCAGGTTCCTCTGAGTTGCATACAAGGCTTAAAAACCTAAAAGGTCATGGACAAAAAGAAAGCATGAGACACAATAACATTCCGTATCTATTTTGTTATGTTTTCCAGTCTTCCAATTATATTAGGATCCATAAGGTGTTTGCAGTTTCAAATTTCACAATGAAGGAGCAAGATCTGCAGCTCTCTGAGGTGTTCTTAAAGTCTCTCAACAACCTGCCTCTGGAGTACAACTATGCCTTATACAGCCGGATTTTTGATGACTTTGGGACACATTATTACACATCTGGTTTATTGGGAGGCAAATATGACCTTCTGTACCAGTTTAGTGAGGAAGAAATAAAAAATTCAGGTATGTGGGTCCATATGCTGTGAGTGCTGAAGATAAAGTATCTATATCTTTGTTTCTGATGATTTGCTTAGAAATTAAGAGTTTTAGCAGGGAGGATGGATCTCTCAATGGTAATTAATCCAACAAAACAAGCAAAACAACAGAAATAAAGAATTCTACATATTATCTTCTGACTAGTGCTATTATAAAAAACTGAGAATAAAAAATATAAATAAGAAATAATTGAACACTCTCCACAAGAATTTCTCTATGGTGTTGGGTAATAATTTAATATGGATTCAATATGGGGGGGGGATCATGGATTCTCTTGGATGAATCCAAGGAGAAAAGAAGAGTGTTGTTTTCCTGTAGTAGAGACAGAGCTGGAGGGGGATTGTATTTACTTTCCAAATGGTTTCTGGAATGCTCTGCAATCATGTGCTCAGCCCAAGGAGTGCCAGAAGAAGGGAGGAGCCCCACAGAGTTGCCATAATAAGAGGTGGTTTAAGTTATAGGATCTCCATTGACTGCTTTTCCTCTGCAGTTCCTGACACCTTTTGAAGCTTCCAAAATAATGTAGGAAATAGCCATTAGGACTGTAGGAAGGCTATGAAATGGAGATTCAACCTAGAAATAAAGAGGAATTTCCTGATGGTTGTTGTTGTTGTTGTTAATTGCGAAGTCGTGTCCGACCCGTCGCGACCCCATGGACGACATTCCTCCAGGTCTTCCTGTCCTCTACCATCTTCTGGAGTCCATTTAAATTCACACCTACTGCTTCAGTGACTCCATCCAGCCATCTCATTCTCTGTCGTCCCCTTCTTCTATTGCCCTCAATCTTTCCCAGCATTAGGCTCTTCTCCAGTGAATCCTTCCTTCTCATTAGGTGGCCAAAGTACTTGAGTTTCAACTTCAGGATCTGGCCTTCTAAAGAGCAGTCGGGGTTGATCTCTTCTAGGACTGACCGGTTTGAACGCCTTGCAGTCCAAGGGACTCGCAGGAGTCTTCTCCAGCACCATAGTTCAAAGGCCTCAATTCTTTTGCGCTCAGCCTTTCTTATGGTCCAACTTTCACAGCCATACATTGCAACTGGGAAAACCATGGCCTGGACTATACGCACTTTTGTTGGCAGGGTGATGTCTCTGCTTTTTAGAATGCTGTCTAGATTTGCCATAGCTTTCCTCCCCAGGAGCAAGCGTCTTTTAATTTCTTGGCTGCAGTCCCCATCTGAGGTGATCTTGGAGCCCAGAAAAATAAAATCTGTCACTACCTCCATTTCTTCCCCATCTATTTGCCAGGAATTGAGAGGGCCGGATGCCATGATTTTGGTTTTCTTAATGTTGAGTTTCAAGCCAACTTTTGCACTCTCCTTCTTCACCCGCATCAAGAGGCTCTTTAGTTCCTCTTCACTTTCTGCCATTAGAGTGGTATCATCTGCATATCTTAGGTTGTTGATATTTCTCCCGGCAATCTTAATTCCAACTTTTGATTCATCTAGCCCTTCCTGATGGTAGGAATGATTAATCAATGGAACAGCTTATCCCCCAGAGTTTTGGATGCTCCATTGCTGGATGTGTTCAATAAAAGACTGGACAACCACTTGTCTCAGATAATATAAGGACTCCTGCCTTGACCAGGGTGTTGAACTAAAAGATCTCCAAGGTCCCTTCCAGCTCTAGGATTCTGTGATTCTGTGAAATCATCAAAAATAACTTCTTTTATTTTCTATCAGTATGAGCATTTTCAGCAGCAGTCTACAGGTAATCTTTGACTTACAACCACAATTGGACCAGGAGTGCCATTGTAAATCAGTGCAGTTGTAAAGGAAGTCATAACATGACCACACTGATTTATGAAGGTAATCCTGGTACTACCTGATGTAATCATTAACTGAAAATTGGGGAGGTGGGGTTAAGCAAATATCCTCCCCTAATGAAAGCCATTCTGGCTTAGTCCCATTCATCCAACTTCAGTAAGGTAAGGGACTGCTCCAACTTCTCCACCTGTCTAACTCCCCCTCCCATTGCTGCCCTTTCACTGCTCTACTACAGCCTACCTTGCAGAATGGCTAGTAGCTCATGTAACTCTGAATGCTTGTTGAATGAATAACATAAGTCAAGGACTCCCTGTATTCAGGATGCCACCATATTTTATCTAAGTGGAATACAACTTTCCAAAAGAAAAACCAGAAAGATTTGAAGGAAAAGATTTGCTGCCATTAATATATTCTCTTTGAACCTAACATGGTTCTTCCTGCATTAACTTAGGAACTTCAGACTACCTCAGGAGATATTGATACAGTTCTACAGTGGAATTATTGAGTCTGTCATCTCTACTTCTATAACAGTCTGTTTGATACAGCAACTAAACAGGACAGGTACAGACTCCAACGGTTAGTTTAGAACTGCAGAAAAAATAACTGCAACCAGTCTGCCTTCCATAGAAGACCTGTATATTGCATGGGTTCAAAGGAGGGCAGAAAATATCTACAGACCCTTCATATCCTGGACATAACTGTTTCAACTTCTTCCCTCAGGATGCCACTATAGGGCATTGCATGCCAAAATAACTAGACACGGGGACAGTTTTTCCCCTCGTGCCATCACTCTGCTGGACACTTAGTCCTCACAGTATTGTCTTATGTCTAAGTATATTTACCCACAGAATGGGACAACTCACAGCAGTCAACTCGCTGTGGCCAATTTATCACAGCCAACTCGCCCCAACTTGCCATGGGACAATTTAACAATTCAATTTAATTATTTAAAATAAATAAAAAATTATGTCATTCACATTTCATTCTGCCCTTCCTTTTGCATCCTTTCTTTAGTGATTCTATTTCATCATTTCTTTGATATGAGTGTAACTTTTGTCCTGCAGCAAGTTGTCCCACGGCAACGAGTTGTCTTGCAGCAAGTTGGCAACAGCAAGTTGGAGAATTGTCATAGACCTATTTACCCATGTTGCATGACTGCAGTATTATTAACCTTCTTATCTTCTCTACTACCCTCTCTTTTTGGTATCATTATTATGATTATTATTACTCTGTTGCTTCAAATGTACATTGAGAGCTTTTCCTCACCAGAGACAAATTCCTTGTGTTCTAATCACACTTGACCAAATAAAGTATTCTATTCTATTTTAAATTCTTCCTTTTAGCCAAATATTGGGTTCATCCCAATCAGTTGTGACTTGTTATTGAATTCTGTTTTAGTGCAGGATATTTTGTGATACTGAACTTGGATTCTTCTCTTTGTTAATGAAATTTGGAGCTCCTACTGAGAAAGGTTCCCAGGTGTTGCCTTTTCTAAGCCTGTTTAAGAAAACTAAATCAAAAATTTCAATTTAATGTGTTCATGTGGCAATTGGAGGGTGAAAAAAGGGGTAGGAATCACTTAGATATAAAATCCCCTAAATTTTTAGCGTACAAATAAAAAGCTTTTAAAAATCATTTACACTGGAAAAAAAATCTAAAAATTTCTTTCAGGTATAGAACAAAAAAGTCAAGATGGTGTCCAGAATGATGCAATCAAAGCCTTATCTCTAATGCACATTAAAAATAAGGTAGGGCTGCAATTACACAGTCATAGATACCATGTTGACTTTTTATTATCCCCTCTCCTTCCTCAGAGAATCCTGTGTACCTTGCAATTTGAAGATTAAAAAATGGTAGGTTGGTCAGGTAATGTCATTTTTAAAGATTGTGTACTATAATGCTTGACAACTTGGATAATTTGAGAAAATTTATTTTCTGTTTTTACTATTGAATTATACCTAGGTTTAACAACAGAACAAATGAAAAACTGTGTAAATACAGAGACACAGAAATATGTTTTCTTCGTTAGGTCAACTAAACATTATGAATATTGCAGCCAAAATAAGCTTACAGAACGCCATGAAGGTAAACAACATTTTCAATCAATCAATCAATCAATCAATCAATCAATCAATCAATCAAGTTTAAGGCACTTCTTTTACCCCATAAAACATACAACACACCCACAGACAAACACACCCACACACTATTATATTGTCTTATATGTTAGGTTCTTCTCATTCCCCAGATTTAGTGGCTCCTCCAGTGTAAGCACTCTGTCAATAGTCCAAAACAGATGTTTTATTGCTGACCATCTATAATACAAGAATCTTGCTAGATTGGCTCTTCTTGGGAAGTGGTAGATCTCAGATGTTTCTTCCCCCCCCCCCAAACTCCAAGCTGGAATGTCTCTTTATTCCCCTTGGAGCCACCCCCCCAGCTCCTTCAGCCAGTGAATCCGCCATATCCATGCAGTTAAATATATAACTCTTCTGTGAAATTCGTCCATTTTAGGTTCCATGTTGAAGTCATCTGAACGGTCTATTTCTTTGATTAAGGGTGGGCAGGCACAGTATGCTGCAGCTCTAGCCTGGGAAAGAAAAGGCTCTTTGCCAGGACATGATATCTTTAATAACTGGCTGGAATCAGCCAAAACCAATCCAACTGTGATTGATTTTGAGGTAAGTGATAAAAAACAAGAGGAAAACAGAATGTCCTACCTATGCAAAGGCCAAACTCCCGTGAACAGAACAACAAAAAAAGAGGATGTTGCATATTTTGAATGAATGCTACAGTATTTAAAATGGACAGATCTTGTGATATCCTCTCTTATTTTACTTATGGAGTTGGTAACAACTAAACTTCATGCCTCTCCTGATATTATGCTTTTGAGACTGCGGAAGGCAATCATTCCCAGATAGAAGGCCCAAACTAATATTTCTTTGGTTTAAGAAGTCTGCTGGGACAAGTTTTGAGAAATTAAATTAATTAATTCTTTCTTTCTTAGGTTTCCCCCATTGTGGATTTGGTGAAGAACTTCCCCTGCTCTGCAACAAAACGTTTTAATCTCAGGAAGGCCTTTTCTGAATATATGAGAAAATATGATCCCTGCCACTGTGCCCCGTGCCCCAATAATGCTCAGCCAGTTTTATCTGAAACTGGATGCCTCTGTCTATGTAAGTCTGGAACATATGGAAGCAACTGTGAGCTGCGAGCTCCTGACTATAGATCAGGTATTTTTACAACAGCTCCATCTTATTTTATTATACAATTCCCATGACGGTAACAAGATTTGCCCAAAAATAATGGTGCCCTTGCATTGAAGTTTCAGTTTCTGCTATGGTATAAATAAGGTAACTAAAAGAGCTAGACAGTCCTAAGGTCAAATTTAATTTTAGGCAAAAACTAAAATTTTGGGCAAAAACTAAAATTAGCAAAACCATTCCTTACCCTACCCTTGTCCTACAATTAAAAATATGGGAAAATATTATATGTTGTTATATGTCGTCAAATGTTATTATAGCTTACATAGCAGTTTTGCATCATTGAGAAAAGGCATATAAATTCATTTCCATGCTGAAAAGATACAACAGATGTAATTGAGGGGTGGGCAATCTTTAAAAGATCAGGTCCAATTCAGCCTTCTGACTATACAATGGATTTCTAGTGGCTTGGTAACATTATTGAACAAACCTTAGGGACTTTTGTTCTCTCTTTCTTTTTTTCTTTCTCTCTCTTTCTTTTCTTTCATCACTGGAGATAACATAGCTATAGTTTATAGTAGAAAGTTGAAAAAACATTCCAGAAAAAGGCAACTGGAAACAATTTCTTTACTGTTATAAAGAAAACAACATGAGGGCATACATGAACAATTGAGAATTAAGTTTTGGAGTCTTTTCTTTAGTAACGTACTTAACCTGTCTACATAGAAAATGTTTTAAGATGTTTATAACTCTGCCATGAGTAATAGAACATGTACTTGATTTCTGAATTTGACTTTTTCCATCTTTGTCTTTCTCAAATAGTGGAAAATCTTTAAAAATATCATAGGAAATAAATTCATTTCTTAGAAAACTAAAATAAGATCAGAACAGAATGCTGCACAAAATTTAAAAGTCAATATAAAATTACATTTTTAAAAACTAATCAGCAAATCAGACACACAGTATAATTAGTAGTTAGGTTAAAAGTAGATAGAATGCCTTTGAAAATTAGAAATGTGTTCTTTGCATGATGCATATTAAGATCACACTGACTACTGTGTTGGAATTCCATCACATTGCATACTGTAGGTATTGCAATCCAAATTACTGATGCAGGCTAGGCGGTAGTAGCAGTTGAGATTAAAGAAACTGGGGGCATCAAGATGGAGAAAGCTGAAATATGGATAGACTCTTTTGCTCATATCAAGACTGTACAGCCAAGGCTACAAAAGGATTGTGTTGTTTTGCATTCCAGTTGCAGTAGACGGCTACTGGAGTTGCTGGTCAGCATGGAGTGCTTGTGACGCATCTTTTAAGAGGCAAAGAACTCGGCTGTGCAACAATCCTGTACCCATGAATGGAGGAAAACCTTGTAAAGGTGACGCTGAAGATGAGGAACGGTGTTTTATCTCAATGTTTAAAAGCCAGTAAGATATGTATTATTATAAAATACCAGGGGGATTCTCACCCGCCAAGATTTTGTTAAAGTAACAGAATGTGCATCTTGATATCAGTGCAGGCCTCCTCCATTTTGACGCATGTTTTAACCTTTGGTTTCCCTTTTGCATGCCTATGGGTAATGATCTCAGGACCCAACTGTGTATTATTCAAAAAAGGAGGGGAAGAAATATGTGGCCTTCCAGATGTCTTTTGTGAGATGAGGAAGTCCAAAATCTCATTGCATAGAAAGTGAATCTTTAAAAGAGCATAAAGGATATAAAGTATGATAGTCCCCATTAACACTTGAAAAGGTGATTGCTAAAGTAAGTTAAATGTCCCCTTTCAGATCCCTCAAGTGGATGCAACCCAAGGAATTTTGTTCCCAGCATTTTGAAATTGAGAAGCCATTTTCCAAGGACCCTTTAAATCTGAAAGAAGTAGACAGAGCAAATCAGAAAGCTATAAATATCCCTCCTAGATATTGGGGGATGCCAAATGTAAAATGAATGTCTTTGGCCTATCAGATTGTTTACAATCCACTGGTTATCTATGACTTTTTGTGTTATGGTTTTCTTTTTAATGAATTCCTAAATGGACAATGTTACAATTACAGGGGTGCTACTTGTGTAAATGATGATGATTATACTGAAGAAGGACAGATAAAATCTAAATGTGACACAGGATGTTTCACTCCAGAAGCACCAGAAAATGGATTCATCAGGGTTAGTAGCATTTAATGGCCTAGAGAAGACTCTGACACTTTTCTAAGTGGATCCCAATCTTTCACCAAATAGTACTAATGCTAGAGTGCCTTTTTAAGCTCTTGAGATAAGGTACTCCCAGAAATGAATTTGTGAGATCCTATTACAATTCAACCCCTTACATGTGTTGGGAATGTAATGTAAGAATTCTCAGAGAGGAATTTGAAGAGTTGATTCCTAATATTTCTAGAGAGTGTTATATTGGAAAAGATGAATGTACTGTTCATACTTCTGTTCCAGAGATATTGTAAATCTCTAACATACACAGATATTAAGGAATTGATCGACAGGTCTGAGAAATTAATTCCAGTAAATAGGTGGATTATAGACACCTTGATTTATGTGAATGGCCATATATTTACAAGACCACTTGAAAAAGATTCACATGATTATTATAAAGGAGAGCAATTGTGGTTGCCATCCAAAATTGAATTTAAAATGAGATTATTTCAAAATATCTCCTATTAAAGATGTAAAAGAATTTTGCCTCAAATTCTATTGGGAACAAATGACAGTATACAATTCTCATTGGACTTTTCAACAAGCCAAAGTCTTGCATCCTCCTTTGGTTATAAAGAAAATTTGTCTTAAAAATAAAAGCTATTATAAATCTGGGCAGGAGTTTTAGTGATTCATACTTACATATTGAATATTTTTAATAAATCTTAAGCTGCCCATTACATCCCTGATCTCTTGGCACACTCATAAAGTTATCCATTTTGACATGCACAACCAAATGTTCAGCTGCATATTAACTTCTTTTTCCTTAATCGCAGGAGTATTTTTAAAAACCTGCTGCCATTATTCTAAATTGGTTTCCTTTTTTTTTTTGAAGTACATTCTCTTTAACCCTCCCCTCTTTTGTTATGTTTATTTTATAACTTCTTTAATTCGTGATACTTTTGTTGCTACCAGGAGAACTCAAATTATTGTAGTATTGTATCAGTCCCACTTTCAAAGTCTAAAATATCCAATTCATGTAATGAATATTCCATTTATTGCACTAAACTTTTACTTTGTAGAATGAAAAACTGTGCTATGAAGTTGGAGAACAAGCGGAAGTGCTTTGCTTCAGTGGCTATTTTCGCTCAGGATACCCATTCTTTAGCTGCCTGCCGGACAAAACATGGGCACAACAACAGAACGTTGAGTGCCAATGTAAGAAACAGAATACATTGGATAAAAAGAAATAAATCAAATGCCTTATGATTAATAATATATCCCTTCAAGAGAGAAATAAGAAAACATAAGTTTGGATCTTTAAATTCATTGAGGTCAAATGGAATTCTGAGTAAAGGGCCACTTTTTTTCACAAACGTACTCTAATGATAACTAAATATTGATCCAGATCTCAGTTTCAACTTCCCAATCCAAATGGCTTGATATAGTGTTATCCATCAGCATGGAGTGCAGACTAAAATACTTTGTTCAGTCTAATATTAAGGATTTTAATGTGTAGATATCCTCATTTTCTTTGAGAGGCAGTTCAACACTTGGTATGCCCCAATAGAAGAATAGAAAAAAGTTGTATTTTACTCCAAAGAGACGATGGCATGTATCAGTCCAGTTTTACTCCTAATAATTCTATTGTTTAGGAAACAGCTACATGTTACCCTCAGAATGAGCCAACTTAATACAGTGGCCAGATATCTTTACTTGACCAGAAAGACTTTGGTTCAAATTCATACTCATGAATTAAAATGACTTAACTTAACTTTAATCAGTCATATAAAATTGTATGAAAACATATGCAGCTCTGAGCTCCTTAGGGAAATGTTAAGAATATGTAATTCTTACATGAAAGATGAGGCTAAATATAATTAATAATTGTATTACTATAATTATTTGTAATCTCATCTTTCCTGTAAGATGAAGAAAAATAGAAAGCATTCATGTGTTGGTGGCTGTTCATCTTTCATCAGGAAAAGAGATACTGTATAGTCATGTGGATTTAAATAGGCCTCTGGTTTCTCTCATCATCCAGAAAAAGCAAAATCAAGTTTCTGGCTGTTTTGCACGTAAGGAAGGATGGTGCTAAAGCAGTGTTTCTCAACCTTCTCAATTTTAAGATGTGTGGACTTCAACGCCCAGAATTCTCCAGGAATAACTTCCTAGCTAGCTTCAGCTGAAATGTTCGGGGGGGGGGGGAGAGGGAGGAAGAAAAAAGTAATATGTGACTATTAAGGACAGTTTACTATTTAAAATCTCTTTAATTTTTCTAAATAGTTTTGGTTAGTTTTAGACCATATTTGAGTGCTTTTTAGATTTTTGGTCCTAATATAAGGAGATTTTAAAAATCCTAATTTTATTCTAACGCTTGATTTGTATGCTTATGTTGTATTTTTATATTGCATATAGACCTATATATTTCAGTATATTGCTCAATCATGTTTTGTTACATAAAAATATGTAAATCATAACATTTTTTTTCTTAAACTCCAGGGTTGGCTTGTGACAAACCATCAGTTTCTGATGCTGTCCATGTGACCCCATTTAAAATTCAGTATGACATTGGGGACACGATCCACCTGAGCTGTCCTAGAGGTTACAGTCTTACAGGCCCAGGGACTTACAAATGTGGGGACCAAACGTCCTGGATGCCTGCTATTCTAAGCTCACTTGATTGCAGGAAAAGTATGTTTCATGTTTGCTATAGATAGTTCATTAGTGTTATTTTCTTCTCTTTTTTGCTCACTATTCTGTGTTGAAGATTTAGTGATGGGAGTATCTGTACATCAAGAAAGATAGAATGCACTTTGAGAATTACTAATAAACCTATAATTTGGGGTAAATCTGCAATGAGGTCTTACTTAGTCCATCTAAATAAAGCAGTGATAAGAGTGGAAAATTGTGCAAAAGGAATGTGAACTCAGTCTTGCTACTGAAAGCCTGATTTGAAGCATGTGCTCAGAAGTGCTTTGTCCTTTAATTCTGCTAGATGTACAGCCAATCTTTTATTTCCCAGAGACTGTATCTTACCCTCTAGTAACCAGAATGCAGACTGCCACCCAACAGCCTATTCTACTATCTGTAGGGAATTAATGATTTCTATTGGGGTATGATTTTTTTTACATAAATTTGAGCAGGTGACTGCAGGTTTCTTGGTGAGGTGAATCTTAACCATAAGCAATGTTTAGTTGGTATTGTATTTTTTTCTCAAAATGAACAAAATGACTTCAAGAATTCCTCTAAACCTTGAAAAGATCTGGCATGCCTACAGCAGAACTGCACTCTTTGTAGAGAAGCTTCTGCTTTCTGACACTTTTTGGAATGACCCATGTGATTGCCATGAACGACATTCAGCCTAAAAATAGTGGAAGGGGAGATATGTCTCTGCAAAAGAGAGCCTACTTTTATTGTAAGAATGGCAATGTTTTAGAAGGTTGGGTGCCAATTTCTTCCAAGTAATCTGGAGCATGTTACCTTAAGGAAAATATCTCCAAAAAGTGACAAAGCTGTAAAGTGCCTTCCAGTGTTGATAGGTTTTGAGGATCCCTATTACAGTATGATGAACAGTTCTTAGAAAATAGAGATGGTCTCACAAAGTTCTAGGCCTAAATGGATAGTAGACTGAAGCAGATTTTTGAGGAGTGTACAACTCTAGCCTTCCATGTCTAATTAACATGTGTCTTGGGTTGTGTATGGAGTATGGAATTCTGTTCAAAGCATCATAAACAGTTCTTTCTTGACTAAACATGATCCCAGTTGAGATATCTAAATTTTACTTCTTTTTCAGATTATACTAGGATGTTAAAACTCACAACCTGCTTGTCAACTGATTTGAAATCTGACTCTTTCCCTCTTTCTCTTAATTCCTTCTTTAGGTGAGTCACGTCATGTCAAAGACAATTGCAGTCTTGGGAAAAAAGAGGTGGATTCTCATTGTGTCTGCATATCCCCAGAAGAGAACTGCAAGTAAGTATAGGTGCAAAATATTGTAAATAACCAGATTTCAGATTTTATAATCTGCCTATAGTTTGGCAGCCCTCTTATTTTTGCTGGCAGCAGATTTTTCTTCAGCAGGAAAGCATCCCTGTTTTTATAAGTACAGGTGGAGAGCAAAATTAGATTTATTAGGTCTCTGGGGGATTGTATATATAGCTGATGGCCCATACTCATTAAGTTTTTGTGCTGAATCTCAGCAGTTACAGCTGAACTAAATAATTTGGCTCAGTGATTTCTGAAATGTTTGCAGAGGTTAGGTGAAATTCAGTACTTCCTGAAGACCAATAATAAAATAGAGGAACTACATCAGGATGTCACCTTGTTCTAAGGGTCATTATGTCCCAATGAATATATCTGGATTGGTGAAAAGAGAAAAGCTGCCTTATTGAAGCATTTGCAAGGCTTTCAGGGAGACGACTGAGGGAGGGGAAAAAACTATTTTGCTAATTTTTCAATTCACCTGCACTCTGCAAATCTCTGAGCTATTAAATGTTTTGCAGAATTTCAGAGCAAAGTCTTGCAAGGGAAAACTTAAATTATACATATTTTAACCTAGAAAGTGTTACACAGTACAAGTAAACAAAACAAAAACTCCACTGAATGCATTTCCAAAGCAGAGATTGCCAGTACTCTTTTGGATAAAACTCAAAATACTGTTCTGTGGCCTGGTTTTCTCCTGGTAGTAATTGGGGTCCCTGGCCTTTGTACAGATGTGTTATGTCCCGAGCCTTTGCAAACGGCTCGGGCGTTTGCAGGCAGTCCCGGGCAGGTGCAAAGCTGCCCGGGACCAGACAGGCTGTCGCCAGCGCCGTGCGCATGCGCGGGTGCTGGCGCGGGAAAAGTAACCCATTTACCCGGGAGTTGCCTATATAAGAGGCTGCGAGGCGTTTGGGCGAGGCTGAAGCCATCTTCCTGTAAGCTGAACGCTGAATAAAAGAAACTGAGAACTCCAGCTGCTTCTCGTGTCTGTTTTCCCGCCAAGGACGCAACACTGGCGACGAGGTGGGATGCCTTGCACTACCTGGAAAGGAAGAAGTGTAAGCTTACCCAAGGAGTCCTGAGCGGCGGAAGAGGAACGGCGTCGACTCGGCAGCTGCCCGCCAATCCGGTGCGCATTCGGGGGTAGGCTGGCTGATAGACCCGTCTCCTGAAGATCCGAAGATGGCGAAAATCGGAAGGCTTTCGGAATTCGACGTCTCACATCCAGAGCGGTGGGAGTCCTACGTATCCAGAATGGAGAACTACTTCAAGGCAAACCAAGTGAGGGAAGATAGCTTGAAGGCGGCCACCCTGCTTTGCGTTTGCGGCCAAGACGCCTTCGAAATCGCAGAAAACCTTGCAGCACCTGTCCCAGTAGAGTCTGTAAGCTACGCAGACCTGAAGAAGCTGCTGAAAGAGCACTTCCACCCCAAGGTGTCCGTTATCTCATGGCGCCACACCTTCGAGCAGAGGGATCAACGGTCCGGTGAGTCAGCCAAGAATACATCGCCGCGTTACGGAAGGCCGCCAAGCCCTGCGAGTTCAAGGACCTCGAGGAACGACTGAGGGACCGATTCGTGTGCGGGTTAAGGCATCGCGAGCTACAACAGAGACTTTTCGCAAAGGAAGAATTATC